>NC_134484.1:15524483-15874483 GCF_040206685.1 Ascaphus truei | reverse complement strand
ATTAAGAAGCATGGAACCCCCTCCCGCAGCGCGATCGCGACACACACTGTCCCGGAACTGCAGACTTTTGCTTCCTTTGCCAAGGACTGTAAGTCTTACTACACCTGTATATTATATTATGGGGTACAGAGCTTCCAAACCCTCAACGATCCCTCTTTCACCTTGAGATTGGGAAGCTCTGTACAATGTAATGACATCTGTAAAGGACTTACTGTACATTTACACGGCTGGTGGTACAGTATAGGGCATTTTGGGCTTGTAGGACAAATACAGATACCAGGACTAACATATCAAGATTGTAATGCTTGTCCTGTAATAAAACCAATTCAGTGTTTGTAGTTACCACGCTCCTTGCATACTCCAGCCAGGCAGTGTTTTAAGTATAATCAGTTTGATATGTTGCCAGACTTACAAGGCTCCATGACTCAACGCAACTGTGCAAGTTCTGCAATTTATGCCATTTTTTACTTTCATGCGGAAATAGGGAATCGGATGTAGCCCCTATTTACAATTAAGGATGGATAAGGCTGTAGGTTTGAAAAACTAACTCTGTAAACTTTGACATTCGTTTTGGAAGATCGAGTTGAATTTTGGAATCAACTTTGGAATCTGGGCGCGATTGGAGCCGAAAATCCCCAAAAAGTCTTATCCTTGTATTCTTTCTTTTTTTTTCACAAATGAAAAAAAAAATATTTGTTTCATTTATTTATAAAAATGTTTTACCAGGAAGTAATACATTGAGAGTTACCTCTCATTTTCAAGTGTGTCCTGGGCACAGAGTTTAGATGACAAATAATACATGCTTACAAATACACAGTTACATACATATTGAGGTTTTCTTTCTGGTTTTTATTCTTTTAACTCAGACAAAATAATATAGATCCATCAAAAACATGATTTATTTATATTTTAGAACCAAAGCACCAAAGTGTTTACCCTTATTCACAAGTTCATTACACACGGTGTTCAGAGCATACTGTAACTAAATAATGCTATGTATATTCTATAAAATATACCACAGAATAGGTAGTCCTCGCAGCTCCTCAAATTACATACCGAGCGCGAATTCCTGAACAGAAGTTATGTAGAAAGTCATGGTAATTGCACAACGATCTCAGTTGAGGGCGGACATCCTGTGCAGCAGGAAGTCTCCAGCGTCTACCTTCAGATGCCATCTTTTTATGTGTTGGTCCAGGACTGTGGATGCATATGAAAACAAAAAGAGAGACAGCGCAAAACCTCATAGTGTAGTATTAAAAAAATATATATTGAAATATATATTGAATTGTGACAGCAGGTGAGTATCACACGTACATCAAATTAGATAGTTATAAGCATGGCATGTTTTGGACATGTTACCACATCAGCAACTGCACAAGTTCGCGACGGTCGAGCCGATAGAAGAGGCAGATCTCTTTCTCTCCCAGATGGCCGTCTCCAGAGCCTCGGCTGTTGTGTGTATCGTCAAACAAAAAAATGTATGTACGTGTGATACTCACCTGCTGTCACAATTCAATGTATATATATTTTTAATACTACACTATGAGGTTTTGCGCTGTCTCTCTTTTTGTTTTCATCTAGCTTTATGGTTTGTGGAGCCAATCCATGAAAAACAGCAGCAGCAGCCTCACAGCCTAACACTGAATTCAACAGGATTTGTTTATGTACTTGTTGGTTTTTTAACACAGCACCAATATGGTTTAAAGGTTAACTATTTATAGAATATTCACTTATAGTTGTACATTGGTATATACTGTATATTCACCTATGTAATTATCAGATCACTGTATTATTGAGCGCGGTTTATTTTCACTTTTTCTGTGGGTGCATATGTTTACAGATGGCTCCTCTGCAGATTGTGTGGGGACATGAGTGAATTCTACAGTATCTATATCTTTGCCTTTATTATAGGACTATGTTGCCTATTTAGCTGGTATTGCGTGATATCCTTTTGTCTTTATATGCACCTTAATACAATATGAGTCTGTTTATATTTAGTTCCATTACTGTTATTATCTCATGTGAGGATCCTTTTGGTTTTCCACATGGATGACTCATTATTTGCTGCACTTATTATATATATATATATCATATATTTATATTGTTAGGTGTCTATGCTCTCACTACTATTGATTTTTTAAATGCTTTTAGTTGTGTACGCCATTGTCTATGAGGAAATAAATTATCATTGTTACTTTTGATACATATAAAAAATGTGTCCCGTTTTTGAAAGACTTCTGTATCCCCCTGTGGGATACTCAGTTTTGTTCTACTTGCCTTATCTTCTGCACACACCTTACTGATGCGTCACCACAGCAGGTACAGTAAGACTGGATACATCTGTAATCACACATTCATTTATTAGATACAGATGCAGCCACCAGTATCCGATCACTTGCCTGGGTAAAAACTAAGGTATCTCCCAGTAAATGCCTCAACATTTCTGTGGGATTCCTAATGGCCCATCGGATTAACACATCAGTTTGAATGGGACTGCAGGGACCCCTCGCTGTGATAATCCAATGGGCCGTTAGTCTGGCTGCAGAAATCTCACAGAAATGTTGCAGTTTATTGGGAGATTGCCCCAGATTTTCCAAGGCAAGTGACCGGATACCGGTGGCTGCATCTGTAACTTCAAACATGTGCTTGCTTCTTTCAATGGGTATTCCTTCAATCGGGTCTGGCTGTACCCCCATGAGAACAACACCATTGATTAAAAGGTCATTCCAGGACAGTCTTTAACAGCAGAGAGTTTTGCATACCCGTAGCGAATCCAGTTATGCACATATATCCATACACCCAGGCTGCTTCCACGATTCTATTAGTAGCCTCATTGAGGCTGTCATTGCCATGTCATTGCCTCGTTAGTAACATTAGGATCACTTTCAATGCCCAGGAGAGGCATTTTCACACTTTTTTTTGTTTCCATTCATGAGGACGACCATGAATTGCATGTAAATCGCATTCCCAAAAAGCATATGAAATTAAATGAACAAAAGTTGTTTCCATGAGAAGTGTCCCCATTATGTCTGAACACATTAAACGAAACCACATTAACTAAAGCACACTGCAATTATTCAACCTTTCACGGCACCAAAAACCACCTCCAGTAATTCATTCCATTATTTTGTTTTTGTTAAACAAATACCCCTCTGGAATTTTTTGGGGGGATTCTTGAAACATTTACTGTCAGTAAGAAACGGGTACCAGTGCTGTGCGTGCGCACGAGGGCAGGACAGTGATGGGGAAGGAAATATCCCCTTATCAACATATACCAGTACATATCAATATCAACATAACCCCTTAATAACACAGTTACACCAAAGTCAAAGGCTAAAGTTAACCCTTTTGTTGCAACTGCGATGACATGCACCTTTAGTGCCGGAAGTTATTGTTGATGCTGTAGGTTCCATTGCATTGCTTTTTATTCTGATGTACCCTTTTGCTAACTTTTGCATAAGTTATTGAAAATATAACATAAAAAGTCTTTGTTTTAGCCTGGGTTACCCATGTTAAGACAACCAACAGGGCTGATTTCCAATATTTCTCTAAAGAACACTTACAATAAACATTTATCACCAATGTGTTGCCCTCATAAAATAGCCTGTTGGCTCCTTTTGATGATTAATCTCAGGAAATCCTGATTTAAGCCATAGTACTATATATTCTTTGCCCACTACGGTAGCATTCCCCTACCATGATTGGTGCTTAAAGTCTCTAGATTTTAATTAACACTTTATTTGTATTCATCACCACTCTAGCATGGTTCCTTTCACAAGGTTGCAGGACCTGGAATGGAATAGAAGGGGTTAAAGGGGGTGGTTTCTGATGCAAATTTCAGGTGTTAATGTTTTGTGTTGTCTAAGTAACCCTGGAAGGTTCCTTGGAAGATTGATAATCTCTGGTACTCGTTGTACTCTTCCTGGGGAGGGATTGATTAGGCGGGTGAAGACTTGGGAGTGGTTTGTTGGTTGGTTGTTATGTAAAGGCTCTTTGCCAGCTCATCATGGTGGACAAGGATTAACACTGGTTGCACAAGATGTGTCCAAGTGGGGGGCAGTGGGCTGAGCTTTGCCTTTGCTAAATTGGCATTACTGATACCACAACCTTTAATTATTACTGGTTCCACTCCAGGCTTAATCCTGACAAATAATTTGCCCTTTGTACTGGGTGATGGTGGCAATTCAGTCCAGTGTTTGTGTTTTCATAGAAAACTATACTTTTTTTGTCTACAAATTGGCCCATGTGTCCTTAGAAGAAGATAAAAGGTTCCACTATGTTTCAATATGTAATCAATATGCAATCGTTTTCTTCTCTTAATATTCTTATCCGCATCTTAGTTTTACCTGAAGATTTATTATTATTTATTTTTACATACAAATGTAAGCAACAATATTGCACCAGTTATCGTTCATTAAACCATTATATCCCACCCACTCCCATGTTAAGTATCTCGGGAAGCAGGGGGTCCCAGGAGCTGAAATTAATCTCCAGCTGCGGAGACCCCCTGCTTCTAACTTTTTTTTTATTTTTTAACACCAAAAAAAAAAGGTTGCAAAGAGTGGGTCTTTAAAGGAAACATACCTCTTCAGCAACACTTCTCCTGGTGTGGGCTGCTGCCTCACACAGCACTAGAGGCATAGTCCTTACATGTTACTAGACATGCTAGCTGTTAAACATAAAGATAGTCCAGTAATGAGTCAGTGAAAGGCCATGGGATATAAAATCACATAAAGGTGAGGGTCCGGACTGCAGCCGGACTCTCGCCCATTCGCCATCTCTTGTACAGATCCTGACACCCATGCTTAGGCTTTGTCTCCATACCAAGCTGGTAAAGTTGAGGAGCAGAGATGCAGCCACATCTCCGATCACAGTGACCTTTACTGTACATTTCAGAAGATTCACACTGCCAAGTGCAAGACAGACAATAGAACATCTTTATATGCACTTCCTCCTGGAAGGTTCTACAGCACTGTTTTTCAACCGGAGATCCTAGGAACACTTGAGTTCCCTGAGCAACCCTAATGGGTTCCATGCAATTTTCAGGTAATTGGAAAATTGTACCAAATACAGAAGAATTTACAATGCATCTGATGTCATATGCGCTATTAGAGAGGGTTGGGGTTCCTTACAATGCATCTGATCTCAGACGCGCTATTAGAGAGGGTTGGGGGTTCCTTATCATTCATCTGATCTCTGACGCGCTATTATAGAGGGTTGGGGTTCATTACAATGCACCTGATCTCAGCACACTATTACAGAGGTTTGGGGTATAGCAGAATTTCACAATATAATCATAGGGTTCCTTAACCAAAGAAAGGTTGGAAACCACTGTTATGGAGACTAAGAATACCAGAATTCTCTAGGAGCATATACTGTAGTGCCCACAGTTATTCTAACACAAACCAGTGGCAATTGCCAAAAAGACCCAGGTACATGCTGGATACATGCCTTAAACTTGCCTTAAACTAGACCCAGAATTTCTGCATTGATGAATGGCCCATCAGATTAACAGCGGGGGTCCCTGGCAGTCCCATTCAAACTGATGCAGAAATGCAGAAATGCCTTAAACTAGCCAGGTTACACCCAGCACATACCCAGAATGTAACCGGGCTAGTTTAAGGCAAGCTTTACAATACTCGTGGTCTCGTCTGTTGTGCCTCCAGACACGATATATAAATATTATAACGTTGCAAAAGACATACTTTTAATTGAATTGCAATATGAATTGGTTGTATGGACTGTGATATTATTTGACCATAATGTAACTGTTACTCCCTTGCCAGTTTCCAGACACAAGTAGCATAACTGATGGAGCTTTGTGTGCCTTGCCCTTAGAAGTGAAACAGAGCTTAATAGGTTGATGTTCTAATAGCAGTATACAGATGTAGTCAGTTTTATTGCACCCGTTATCTTGCGTCAAGGCACTAAAGCGCCATATCACGCAATTTTCCACTTGTGCCTCCATTATATTGAATTCTAAATTGCACGAATTAAAGCTTTGGCTAGCAGAAAAGCGTTAATGTGCGATAACGTTTGCAACACGTTGGCTACATCTGTAACTTTTAATCTCATTAGGGGCTCATTCTCTAGGTGCTGAAGAGGCCGGTCCAGACATTTTCGGATGAGATTTCCCTTTGAGTTCAATGGAAAATTTCAATCAAAAATATTTCGATTGGCCTTTTCGGAAAATATAGAATCAGCTCAGTAATGTATAATAAGTAGGAGGATTTCACCACTCCAGCTTCTGCAGATGAAAATAGATCTGAAAATAAATACAGATTTCTTATATATTTCATAGACTTTCTGGAGTAACTGCTGTCTGATCAGATATCCAGCAATCTCCAGCTAATGTGGTCTCTAGGATATTATATACTCTTGGATGTAGTGTAATATACTCATTATATCAGGTGGCATTTACTAGGGAACACATATTCTGTTATTATGGAAGGTCTTACTGTTCAAAGCGATGAAAAGATGTGCTGGGATTACCTTTCCAGCACATCAGCCCTTTGCTAACGGTCCCCATGAAAATGTTTCACAAGATCCCGAAGATTAGCATTTAGAATGTTGTTCAAATTGATTTCAAGATCAAACATCCCATTAAATCTCTTTCTTTTTTTTGGCATTTTCCGGCATAAATATTATAATCTGAATTTTAAATGTCTTTTGCTAAAACTTCATTAAGAACAAGATGGAGCATACTTTACTGGTATTTATTTAAGACTTAGGCAATGTAGGTTAAGCATGTCATAATCAGTGTGTTAAAAAGTGTACGGTCATTAAGAGATTGCGTAACAAAGTAAAAGTAACCCCCGTTAGGGCTGTTCTATAGAGTGTGCGGCCGTGCACACGCGTGTGCCTGTGCGCATGCGCGTGCACGTGCCGCACACTTTTTGTGTCTATAATGTGAGCGACAGGCAAGTGGTCTTTGTGTTTGTGTGTGTATATGTCTGTATATGTGTGTATATGTGTATGTGTGTATGTATGTGTGTGTGTATATGAGTTAATAATGTGTGACATAATAATTTTCAAATTAAAAAAAAACATGGCATAATAAAAATAATTTTTATTTATTCAACTCGACACATACACATACACACATACATATATATATACATACACACACACACACACACACACACACACACACACACACACATACACACACACACACACATATACATACGTTTCAGTGGAGGTAGCGGCGCAAATTCTTTATTTTCTCCATCTTCCCCCCTGTCAGCCAGTTCCACGCTCCCTGTCGTGCGCGCGCCCTGCACCATTATAGAATGGCTGACTACCTCAGCCTACTAAAACTGCCGCGCACGGCGTAGTGTGCGCACGCAGTATAGAACAACCTTTTCCCGGTTCCAAAGGAGTTTCCATTGAATTGACTATCTGCATGGCAGTGCTCAGTCTCATACCTGTTCAGGGTACTGGGTAAGTGCTGGTGGGCGGGAGTACTTGAATATAACAAGGATGGGCGTCCGGAACTTTTATAAAAATATAGTGCTTTGTTGGGCATTTGTTAATAATGCTTCACAGGCACTGGCATACTTCACATTTAACCGATAACTCGTGGCAAATAATAATATGCCAGACTTCCTCCCCTTTGTAGCTGTCCCTCCTACGTTAGGGAGGTACAAGTACTGGACTTATCTGGGCTTCATCCCCCTTGTAGTTCTCACTCTAAGGGCTGTTCTATAGTGCGCACGCGCGGCACGATGGATGAGGTTAGTCAGCCTTTCTATAATAGGGCCACGCGCGCACGGCAGTGAGCGTGGAACCGGCCGACAGGGGGGAAGAGTAGGAAAATAAAGATTTCGTGCCGCTACCGCCGCTGAAATGTATGTATATGTGTGTGTGGATGTATGCATGTGTATGTGTGTGTGCATGTATGTGTGTGTCTGCACGTGTCTGCACAGTGTTAATGAATATTTTATTCTTGCAAATGTTTTTTTAATAATAAATATTAAATTACACATACATACATACTCACACATACACACACACACACACACACACACCATTATATATATATACACATATACACACACAGTCCCTTCCCTGCTTGTCAGTCCCGGCAGCACGGACTGTATACCCACAAAAAGCGTGCGGCACGTTCACACGCGTTCACACAGGCACGCACGCGCGCACGCCCGCACACAGTATAGGACGGCCCTTACGCTGGGGAAGTGCTTGGCTTGTTACCCAGTCCGGGCTAAATGTCATTGTTTTGCGAGAGTCACAAGTCACAAGGAACTAAAGTGACTTGAATAAGCGTGGTGTTTTTGCTACTGCCGCCTTTTCTCCGAGCTGTTAATATTTGATACAGTTACATTTTGGTTTCTTTGAGGGAAAAAGAACAAGATGTTCCACCGATGTCCAAAACTGTCTGTGAACACGCGCCGGTGTTTTTTTTTTTTTGCCCCTGTTTTAATCTCATTTTCTTAACACGCCACAATAAAATGCTATTGCCCCCTCTCTCGTTCCTTTTTCATTACGTTCTGCGTTTTGTGTTTAAAGGCATTGAGAGCCAAGGTCACAAACATTAATAAAGTAAATCCACATACCTCCTCGGGTGTTATTTCATATGAGCCAGTCTTCCTGTCACTTCATTATTTGAGCTTAAAGCTCATACCTAATAAAAGGAGTCACTCATCTGAAAACAGCAGCAAAGCAACAGGAACATAGTGAAGGGGGTGAGCCTTTATAATTGATTCAAACAGGCCTGATTAACATGAATGGGAGCACAGTGCCCTGATACATTTTAAACGCTTCCAGAACACAATAGCTTTCAGGATGAGGTGGTAATAAGGCTAATTAGGGGAAGGTGCTTGGCGGAAATGATAGTGAGGAAGTCTGTGTATACCATTGCCAAGGGAAAAAGAGATAAGAGAAAACAGGATGGAAACTGTGGAGCGTTACTAACAGAAAACTGTGTTTTGCATCGTGGCACAGTACATGTGTAGGGAGTTCCTGCTCTGACGAGTTTACGGTTCATTTGTGGCAAAAGTATCTGTCGTCTAAATGTAGCATAGGTTAAACTTGATGGTCACGTGTCTTTTTTCAACCTCATCTACTATGTAACTATGTAACTATGATATCAATGAACTCGCTCTGGGTTATTGGGTTGGCACTTGTGCCTTCTTCCACATCAGGGTCAAGTGCGTTATCGGGAAGCTGCTCCTCCTCACGGTCATTTTAGAGGTGTTTATTGTACGGGGCCAGGTATTAACATTTCCTCATTGAACGTCCGGTGCAATCCTGGAGAATAAATATTACCAGATCACAAGTACGGCGGTACGTCTGCAGCTCTTGCGGCCCCGAGGACCGTAAGAGACTCGAGAATTAACTCTGCGGGGTTCCGTGCTTCTGAATAGGACCTGCAGCGTTGATCCTAATCAGCTGGGAGAGAATACCAATACATTCCTTTGCTCTTCCTTGAGAAAGTTTCCCTTAATCATTGAACAGTTTATACAGACACTCCTGATTAAAAAGGCAATCAAACCCACACTTGAAAAAAAAATGTATACCGTATATATATATATATATATATATATATATATATATATATATATTGAAAAAAATATACACTTGAAAAAAATATATATACAGTGTGTGTATATATATATATATATATATATATATATATATTTTTTTTTTTCAATTGTATATTGTTCATATATATTGCTTTAATATATGCAGCCTTTATTGACAACTAATTACCTAAACTGCTGATCAATTCATTCTTCCGTGATCGATCAGCAAAATCCTGCTCCGCAGAGTTCACTAAATGGTTGACTTTCAGTGTCAATCAATTTTTCAGTCAGTGTAACTAAACAGCTACAATGTATTCTTATATTACTAAGCTAACATTATCTATTGTTACAGTTTGCAGCTCAAACACCTAGGAATATTGGCAACAACTTATCACAAACAGGAAAGTGTTGCAAATACCTTGCACTGCTGGGCAAGTATGCTAAAACCTGCTATAAAAATCAAAGGATGCTCAGTAAATTAAACCTCTTTAAAATGGCATTAAGAGTTGCATTTTAAAAAAAATGTATTAAGTGTTATCTAATTCTACAGAGCTGATTTATTAAAAAAAGGATAAAAAAGACATGTAGGATATTGCATGGATTGCCCCTTTAAAGGGCATATGGAGTCAGCAGCCCAGGGATGCTAGACTAAACCTGGCCTTAGTTGTGGGCTCGGCATTGTGAAGCAGTTTATTCTGATAGAAAGGAAGCTAAAAGTCAGACTCTCAGATTTGCTTATTTACATTTCCACTCCCAGAATCTGCTTCTCTAAAAAAAATAATAGATTTGTGTTTGTCTCTTCGCTTTTATATGTTTTGTACATTGACTTTTGTGTTTGTCAATGTTTTATAACTGGGCACTTCTGTAACCCCGGCTGTGCTGGAAAGCTGAGTAATGCGGCAGGCATAAGCGTACAGGGGTCCATGTTAGAAAGGACATTAAGTAAAAGGTGACATGGTGGGCTCATGTGGAGGTAATTTCCCAGAATCCCTTGCTGCAGTGGAAACAATGTATGCTAAGCGATAATGGGCAAAAGCAGTTTTGCAGACCTGTGTGAGGAGTGTGAATGTGCTCACATGTGGTACCTTATTCCATGTTTGATGTAGCACTCAACACTCCAACTGCTTGCAGTTTTCAAATTCCTATTTAGGAAATGATAACATGTCGCTTGCCTAATGATTTCATGCTTTCAAAGAAGAGATGAAAAATAAATACATGGTGATGTGCAAAATGTTTAACAAAGTTTATAACCCAGGCAAAATGTTCCTATTCCTTTTTATTAAACCAAGCAAAATTTGCTGGGCATTAAAAGTCAGTGTGCTACGTCAAACATGCAACAGTCATACCATTACTCAAAAACAGCAAGCTTGACCCTACCTGTCTTTCTAACTATCGACCTGTCTCCCTCCTGCCTTTTGCCTCCAAACTCCTTGAACGTCTTGTATTCTCTCGCTTGCTCCATTTTCTCAACACCTATTCTCTCCTAGACCCTCTACAATCTGGCTTTCGCACTGCTCACTCCACGGTAACAGCCCTCACTAAAAGTTTCTGAATGTCTCTCTGCTATATCATCCTGGATGTCCCTCCGCCGCCTTAAATTCAACATGGCTAAAACAGAGCTCCTCATACTTCCTCCCAAACCTGGCCCTACTACCTCCTTCCACATTACTGTTGGAACTACGATCATTCACCCAGTAGCCCAAGCACGCTGCCTAGGGGTCACACTCGACTCCTCTCTCACATTCACCCCTCACATTCAAAACATTTCTAAAACCTGTCGCTTTTTCCTCCGCAATATAACAAAGATACGCCCTTTCCTCCGTTGCTCGACTACTAAAACTCTGACTCAGGCCCTCATTCTCCCCTGTCTTAATTACTGTAACTTCCTGCTGTCCGGCCTTCCTGCCTCTCACCTGTCTCCCCTACAATCTATTCTAAATGCTGCTGCCAGAATCACTCAACTCTTTCCTAGATCTGTCTCAGCATCTCCCCTCATGAAATCCCTCTCCTGGCTTCCGATCAAATCCCGCATCTCACACTCCATTCTTCTCCTCACTTTTAAAGCTTTACACTCTTCTGCCCCTCCTTACATCTCAGCCCTAATTTCTCGCTATGCACCATCCCGACTCTTGCGTTCTTCTCAAGGATGTCTTCTTTCTACCCCCTTTGTATCTAAAGCCCTCTCCCGCCTTAAACCTTTTTCACTGACTGCCCCGCACCTCTGGAATGCCCTTCCCCTCAGTACCCGACTAGCATCCTCTCTATCCACGTTTAAGACCCAACTTAAGACACACTTGCTTAAAGAAGCATATGAATAGCACTGTGGATATTCTGAACACATGATACATAAAGCTTGGCCCCCTGCAGACGCACTTACCAGAACTCCCTCCTACTGTCTCTGTACGTTCTCCCTACCTACCAATTAGACTGTAAGCTCCTCGGGGCAGGGACTCCTCTTCCTTAATGTTACTTTTATGTCTAAAGCACTTATTCCCATGATCTGTTATTTATATTATCTGTTATTTATTTGATTACCACATGTACACTGGCGACACACTTTATTCGAGCTTGGCTAGTCCCACGAATTCGGGTATACCCGGGTGTATTGAGGTTTGTGACTGTTTTCTGCCCGAGTGCATTGAGGTATTTTCCAAGCAGGGATTGAAGCATTTTATTCCCGCTGGCTGCAATAATGCACAGTATATATATATATACTGCATTACAATTCATGAATTTATGCCATCTGGTAGACACGCGAAGCATTGCAGCCTATTAAATCCTAATCATTATCATTTAACAGATCAGCCGCCCATCAGCCAGGCATGAACCCAGGCTGGGAAGGCAAACACAACGGGGCTTGTCAGAGGTGAGGAGCGGCGCATTCCAGGTATCTGCCAGGTACATACCGGGTATTTGCTCGAATAAAGTGTGTCGGTGCAGTATTACTACTGTGAAGCGCTATCTACATTAATGGCGCTATATAAATAAATACATACAATACAATACAATACTTAGCTTCTATATACTGCCATTTTTACCACCCCGGATAAAAGGGCATTTTTTCGAAATTCTGGCGAAATTGGCGGAGCTGTTGAAAGTCCGAGCAATTCCAAATTTAGCAAAATTAATGAAAAACAGGGAAACGGTTGTAAATTTGAAGACACACCTCTGTGATGGTGATGGATGCCCTAATAGTCCTTTACTTTCCTGTGTCTCTCCAAAACTTTTTTTTTGCAGGTTGTACTTTTACTACAAGGGTGGTAGGTAATTCAATATACTACAAAAGCCCCATTCATGTCAACGCGCTTTTTGGCTGATGGCGGTGCGATTGTTCATTTTGAAGTATCATGTGTTGCCCCGTAAGTCACAGATTCACTAAATGGTGCTAAATTTTAGCATGCCTTTATTCCCATTGAAGTGAACGGGAGTTAATGTGTGCTATAGCTTTGCACCATTTAGATCATGTGGGCCCAAGTGTTTTGTGGGTTTTTTTCTTTCCAAGCTCTATAATTTTAGTCCTTAAAAGACAGCTTATTCAGCAGAAACCCTAGTACAATTACTATATTGTGAGGTCGTTTTTAATTAGAAGCACATTACAACAGGGGTGCGCAAACTGGGGGGGAGGGGCAAGATTTTCCAGGGAGTGCGTAGCGGTGAGAGAGGTCCCAAAGGCATTTAAATTAAATGTCTGGGGAGCGCGTGAGGCCTCTGTATCTTCCCTTACGTTGGCTTCCAGCGACACATCGTCATGGCAACGCAGCGTCAAATGACCCCCTGGCGTCATTTGTCACTGAAGCCAAGGTAAGGGGGGTGAGCAAGGGGGGGGGGGAGGGGCAGCATGCAGTGGGGCAAGTTTGCGCACCCCTGCATTACAACCAAATAATAAAACACAATATACATGTCTCATTTTTTCCCCTTAAATTCTTCTTAGAAATCAGGCAATATGCACTTAAAGAACAGGTCACAGGAACCAAATCATATGTAATAACAAAACATCAGAAGCCCATTTCTACTCGCTATACAAGTAACATATACAAGATACCTGCAGTGGTGCTGCATACAAATGACAGAATCCCTGCAGAGCGCGGACAGGGCGGTTTAATAATGCATCATAGATTGTACTCAGTGTATGCAATTTCCCTGAATATTGAACATTTTGGGCAACTCCAATTTATACTGATAAGAAAACTCTAGTTGACAGCACAGTAACGCAGCACTTTGTTAGAAGTAGCCTTTTAATTGGCAGTCAGATTAGGGACATGTAGTTTGCACAATTTAAAAAAAAAATTACCATTTTCTGCCATAGCCAACATTATTACGAAAGAATTAAAAGCTGTGTGGGCAGCTTAATTGATGGGGTTATGAAAATGGTGAAGGTATCATTATACTGTGTTCATTTAACCAATTTACTGCCTACAAATCTGCTATGACTGGGTTAACCCTTACAATTCCAGTGGGATTGCAATGCACGTCTGTCGAATGGGTTAATGTCCCCCGTATCATAACTGTAGATTTTATCCGGATCAAAACCCATTTGGCACTTTGCAAAGAGAGCTTGGTTGGTTAAGCTCTTGGCTGGTTATGCCTGTCTTGTTATGGATATAATATTGATTGTGTTAAGTAGACTCCAGGGTTCCTGAAAATATGTCGATAACCTTTGATCCATTTGAAAGCTAATACAGATCATTGCAGCAAATGAGATTGAGAGTCACCAGCTAAACCAGCGAGCCTCCATGCGATGCAGATCACAGTGTCCTAGAAAACATGCTCAAGGTCAGCCTGGGGGTCACTTAGTTCACATGTGGATGCCAATTATAGTTCTGTTTTATTAAAAAAGAATAAGACTAAAAGTTAAAGCAACACTACTAGCTAAATATAATACATATAGCTCTGTTAAGATGGAGGAGACCTTTGACATTCTATTCAGGTTCAGTTATGGTTCCTATTTGCTATATTTTCTATTTATTTATTTTCATCTAAATATATGTTTGATGCATGTAAAATGTAATTTACTTACAATTTCCAAAAAGGCTAGTTATGTACTGTGCAGTCATTTACAGTATATGAATTACTATGAGGGCTACCTTTGTGGGGTGACTCAGGGGAAATTAATAACTGACACCCTTCTTGTCATTAGGGATTGCTAAGAAACTCTGTGTAGTTATTATGAAGTGATTAGGAATGGGTCTTGAATACCAACTAGAAGTGGATAATTCTGTATCTATCACGTCTTTAATTACAGCTGTATTATTTATTGTTTTTTCTCAATAATCGTCATGTACTTTTTCATATCAACATCCATCTATAAAATATAATATCCATATCAGTTTTAGGGGGACATTCTTTAGTGTCCATAGGGACCATTTGGGCCGTTCTCAACCAAAAAAATTCCAATTAACTTTAATGGCCTGGATGGCCGCTTCAGACGATCTAGAAAAATGTACCTAACCTTTTAAAGCCACAGTTTAAGCTGCCATTTTAATTTTTTTCCCCATTCAATATGTGCATCAATACAAATTACACACTGACAAGTGATTAGCTAAGTTGCCGATCGATCTGTTCTCCTGTGATTGATCGGCGAAGATTTGGCTCGGGGGTTCTTTAATCACTGTTAGTGCTGCAGAAGAGTACCCAAGATGCAAAGTTCTGTGTGGAAGATCGTGTGACCAGGCAGGCACTAGATAGAATTGGTGCACTGCTAGAGAGAGGAAAAGGGGGTGTAAATTGTTGCTATAGAAACAAAAATTCTTGAACTGCAGCTTTAAGTGCCCTTATCACATACCATATACATCATGGGCAATGTGAATATGCCTTGTGGCATACAAAAGACAAAAATGCCCAAAGCTACATCCAATGTGACAAAGTACACACTGCAATACTTCAGTGCTGATATTCTCATAAGTAAGGGTCATTTAGTTAATCCCTTGGCCAAAGCGTTATAAACCTGCAGCCACGTCAAGGCATGACCCAATTACAGGTTCTAACACTACCTGATAAAATCCTCATGTACCTCCCGGGAGGGAGAATAACCACATCGGGTCTTTCATAACAGGAAAATGAAAAAAAAAACTGCAACTTGGAAAGTGGGGCGGGGCGAGCTTAAACCCTGGTGGGGGAGGGGCCACTAACCTCCAGGCAACTGTTGCCAGTGGCACATCAATATCAATGAACACACAATATCCCAGCAAGCTCAAGAACCCCAAAACCTTGTGGGATATTCATTTGAATCGGCTGTATGGTGTTTTCCAGTTTCATAGGTTGTGTTATGGAATAACACTAGAGATGTGCAACATGCCCCATGCTTTTGTGCAAACAATTTCACAAGCATTTGCATTATTTGTATTACATATTTAAATGTACGTATTTGCTTTTGTAAATTGGCCAATTTCCCAGGTATTTCAGGCATGTTCACAGGTATCTCCCCTCGCACTGTATAGTGGAATGTTTTAAGAGTTATTTATGTCAACGGGTACTTCAATCACTAAATATTTAGCCCACACTGTTGGACCAGTTTGTCAGATCGCTAAATAACACTGCTTAGTAAATGTCAGTCTTTTTCTCCCTATGCCTCCGGTATCAAAACATAGATTGCCGATCCATGAACCAGGTAATTGAGCCTGCATTTTCTGCACAGATTCAGAACCAATTACTATGCTGGTTTTTTTTTTTTGTTGTGTATAACTAGCCATTTCAGGAAATAAAGACCATTCAAAAACGCATCTGTCTGTTTATGAGCCAGTACAATAAATTACCTCTATTTTCTCGTTTCAAAGCAAAGCGCAGATAAAATACGGGAAATTGTGGCATTTTGATACAGCAACTAAGATCGATGAGCAATTGTGAAATCTCTTTTCTTTCCCTTCAAAAGGGACATAATAGAAACAGACTGTTTTATAACTTGAAATTGTGGGGAAAGGTTGATTCCAGGATCAATACAAGCTGTATGTTATTGTAGTGTATTTTTGACACTGGCTAAAAGGTCACACGTAGTCCCAAAGATCACAAAAGACATTAAGTTGCAGTCTTTTTTTTTGTTGTTGCCTGGGGAAGGGCTGCACAATGCAGCAGTTACCACTGTATTTATTTATTGTTTTACAGTGTTCCTGAAAAATGAGGGCCCCTTTAGTCTCTCATCATATCTTATATATTTCTCGCTCAATCCCCTTGAAAATCTGCACAATTGGAGGTCTATTACTGTATGTAGATTAACACTATATAAGAAGCACAATGTAGACAATCAACGGAAGTTAGCTAAATTGATGTCACTGTACTATGTCAAAAAGTACCAGATCCACTGTGGGAGGTTCATGTTCATTGAGAGAAATAGGAGTTTTTCCTTCGTAGCTCGTAAATGTGTTAAACTGTTGTAATCTAATCTGTGGAAGTCAGGATATATATTACTGCGCTCCTCCATGTAGGTGTTTGCTGCTGGTAAAAGGATTGGCCTTACATACATGTATATGGAAAACAAAGGACAGTTCCTGAGCTCCTACCAAATTGGGCTAAAATATACTAGGGACATGTTCACATTTAGAACCTAAGTCTGTGTGACAAAGGAGACATTTGGTTGCATCTTTTGATTAAATATGAGTCATGCCTAATGTAGACTCTGTTTAGCAGGTACTGTATCTACACTGAATATGTAATGTCTTATTGTCCTATGGACTAAACTTTGTGAAATATGTGAAAAGGCCCTGAAGGGGTTAAATAAATGAAGCCTATCCTTTGTGATTTAGTCCAATTAGATGCTGGCCAAAGCCAGTATCAGAGATCCCTTATTTTAAAGGCGAACTGTGGGTGCACACATTCCCTAGTGTGAAATATTAATACTTACACATATTTCTTTGTGTCAGCCTTAGATACTAACTCGCTCTTCAGTGGAGGGTGATGTGTGGACTGACAAGCTGTAGAGGGTGAATGCGTGCCGGGTGGGGGGGGGGGGGGGGAGGGCACATATTCCCATGCGGGCAGCCGGCGGTCTCGGTCTCTCTCTCTGTCTCTCTCTCGGTCTCTCTCTCGGTCTCGGTCTCTCTCTCTCTCTCTCTCATCCAATGCCATGCTTAAAAGCTGTGTTAACAGCAAGTATTATCTTATAAGGGTCCCATGTAAAAACAGATTCCAGGCAAAAGGTGACATGGTGTGCTCATTTGCTTGTCATTTCACAGAATCTCTTGCTGCAGTGGGAGCACTGTATGCTGGGTGATAATGGTAAAAGGCAGGGTTGCAGACCTGTCTAAGACATGTGAATGTGCTCACAAGTGACACACACGTAGTTAAAGAGGGAATATCTTCCATCCTTATTCAGTATGCTGTGAATGTTTTCTACTTGCTGGAGAAGATTTTAGTCCCATTAATTTCAGTGAAGCTGAACTCCTCTCCAGCACAGGGAAGCAGCTCTGCAATATATTAAAGCTGCAGACAAAGCAATATCCTACGTGGTTTTTTTTAAATACTAAATTAGTCCTGTTCTATGAGAAAATACAAAAACAACAACTCTGAAATCACATTTTGTATGCATTATAATGTAACAAGCATATGTTGTTTCTATAGCAACCATTTATAAAGTCACATCTCTTTCCTCTTCTGAAACAGGCTTTGGCACACCCCTTTTTGAGCCCTGCCCTCTCTCTAGCAGTGCACTAATTGTATCTATTGACTGCCTGGTCACATGATCTTCCCTACAGAACTTTGCATCTTTGGTCCTCTTCTGCTGCACTGACAGCCATTTAGTGAAACCCCCAAGCCAAATCTTCGCCGATAGAACACAGGAGAACGGATCGATCGGCAACTTAGCTAATTACTTATTGTGTGGATTGTATTGATGCACATACAGTATTAAAGGGGAAAAAAATTATAAACATTTTTTTTTTTAAAACGCAGCTTGGACTGCTGCTTTAACATTTCCTTTAATGGATCTCAATGTGTTAGCTATGCTTCTCACCATATTAAATTAGGGGCTACAGAAAAATCACACAACAACCCTGATCCTAATATTCAGAGAGTAGATAAAAAAGGATTTTGCAGTATTGTTCCCTAATTAACATGAATAGAGGATAAGGAACAAATAGGTAGAGATGTAACAAGACGTACTGTTTGAGTTGCCGCGGCTGCTCGCAGTCCCACAACGTTCATGGCCCGGATGGATTCACGCGCCGGGCGTCCGATCCGAAAGCATGGACCCCCCCTGCAGCACGATCGCAACAGACACTGCCCCCCAGCGCCGCTGCCATTTGCGCTGGGGGGGGGGGGGCAGTACAGGTAAGTCTCCCTACATCTGTAGTATAATACCTTTTACTGGACCAACAAACCATGTATAAACTTTCTACGCCTGAAGAAGAACCCTCCGATGTCAGTGAGCTTCTACACTGGAAACTTTAGTTGGTCCAGTAAAAGGTTATCCATTTTTTCTAGAGCAAAGCGCTTACTAAATAAAGTTACATTTTTTTTTTATGTTTGCTTATAAAATCCCAGCTGTTCCATTAAAGGGACTAGGCCCAATGACTTCAAACTGTAAGCGAGTTAGGCAGAAGAAGTGACCCAGTGTTAAAGTCACTGAAACCCTGTTTCAATGGAATCTACTTATTTTATCTACCTAAGCCTGGGGCACCAGAAATGTAATTGCAAGCTTCTCAGGTTTGTAGATTTATTATGCCTGTAACTACTTTATTATTGGTATATGAGAGCAAATTATTACAATAACAGAGTGTAAGTTGTCAGGTCATAGATTTATTACGCTGGTCAATTCTAGAGTGGTATATAATAGTAAATGATTAATATGGTTATAGACTGGAGGCACTGGAAGAAACATCCTGGAGTCATTGCTACTTCTGTTAGAATGTTCTTATCATTATACTGTACTTTAGCATCAATTATAAGTATTCTCAGTATAGTGTAAGAGTTATAGGGGTTACTGTATATATCAAGAGTTTGCAATTGGAGCAAATTTGTATCATTCCTCTAAAAATGAAGCACATGACACCATTTTGACTTTGTGTAACTCTTGAACCAATGTATAGAGATGCTTCAGTTTTACTCTACACACAGGGTAGTTTGGGGGTGGTTGGGGAAGGATCTGCTAGGAGACATATTAGAATGAGATCTACCAAAGGTTGCATCATTATAGTGATGCATAGTTGCGTCAATGCAATCTGCCTGTTCTTAGGTGACATTAAACTCTTTTTGCTCCGTGCCGGATGTACCGGTCTCCAATAGCGAGCTTCACACATATGGAACAGGAGAACATTGACACAGATTAAAACTATTGCTTCATCAAGATGCTCTTTCTTGATACACAATGTACTGCACATATCTCCAAAGGGCTTTGGTGCTTCAAGTGCGGTGTTACTTGGAAGTAACAAGTACCACTACCTTTTATATTTCAAACCCAGAGTACAACTCATTTTTATTTAACAAAACCATAGTACCATCACTTTATTCTTTATAAACTTCAAGTTTACCTTCATCTTTCTAAGAAAATATAGATTACATTTTTTAAGACTCGTCTTTATATATGTTTGGGCTTAAAAGCCCGCTAAAATAAGGTTCAAATGTCTTTACCCCCTATTTTCTTGGAATCAGGACACTACTTGGCCTTTACTGTACAGTACCTCTCATGTGATAACAAAAATGCTTCCTGCTCAACATCCATTAAAACTAAAACAACTCAGCCTCTGGGAATCCAGCTCAAGTTCCCTGTTTTTGAAACTCTTACTGTAGGTGGAAAACACAGAGGTACCAAAGCATTATCAGAGCACGAGATCCAGACATGAGAGCAGGAATATATCTTGATGTAAGCAACAATACAAAGTGCACTGATCTGTGGTCAGGGACACACTCACATATAAAACTCACCAACAAACATACAATAACAAACAAATAACATAAATGGGAAACAAAAACAGAAAAAAATAAGAAAAAAAAACAATAGTGTAATTTAAAAAAAAAAAAAATCCAATGATTTTAATTAGCAGCAGATATAAAAGTGCACTCACAGACTAGGTATATTCACATATGTATGTATGTCTTTATTTATATAGCGCCATTAATGTACACACTGTAGCGCTTCACATTAGTAATACACCTGACAATCATATAAATAACAAATAATACAAATAACAGATCATGGGAATAAGCGCTTCAGACATAAAAATTAACATTTAGGAATATACTGAGCCTTGTCGGGAGGAGCAGTGATCTGCTGGCTTGGGTTTAAACAGTAGGTCTGTGTATAATTATTTAATAGAATAGAGTGTAAGAGTGTCATGTTTTCCTACAGTATATACAGTAGTTGAGTCTGAATATACTGTATATTGTGACATTTTATACAATACTTCAAATAATATTTGTTCTGTATGCCCTTGAGATCTGCTGTGTATCCATTTGTGTGACATATTAGCGGTATAATAGTATTTTAGCACTTATTCGCATTATTCTATAGAGTAGCACTATGAAAGTAGTTCACCCCCTTTTTTCTAGTTAACATCTTGCCCTTAAATTCTTATACCCCTGTTTTATGAACAGCGATGGTGCCAATTTGGCACTACAACAGAAAAAGGCCCATTGAAGTAAGTCGTGCGCAATTGCACAGAAAGACTTTTGGTCATAACGTGTTTGTTTATGAAAAATCACAAACAATATAATATGTGATACTGGTGACTAGCATCTTTTATGTCCTGTATAAATACTCTAGTTTAAATAGACGGAGCTCCGTTAATTCTAGGTAACTACGTGACGCCGCCTGAAATTAGTTTCCCTGAGTTTAACCGGTATCCACATAGCTAAACATATGCAAAACCAATGGCCTTTAGTGCCTCCATTTCCATATGGATAACACCACGTGAAGGTAGCACTGCCTTGCATTAGCTTCAGACAACATGGAGTTCTACCACGTGGCGTTACTTTTATGCTGATCCTGAATAGGTTTTTAATTACAGTAAGAAAAGAGAAGACAGGAGAGGGGAAACCCCCATTAAATAACAATATGATAGGTATGATTTAACTAACTGTGGTCTTACACGTATCCCGACCCTGTAATAGACCTATTTCAGGATCTGGATGTGAGTAACGCCATCTTTAGGGTGACCTCACTAACGCACCATTAAATCCCTGCAGTAACTGTGCCGGAGCCCTGGGGATCTGCGTTGTTAGAGGGAACACCTATTTTGCATACAGTATCATTAGCACTAACATCCGTTATAGTAACGCAAGGGCTCGTTATGGCTGAAAACAGCACTTAACGTATCGTTACTGAGCTTCGAAGATCTCAACGTTTCGTTAAATCATTAACAGGGGTCTGTGGATCTGCCCTTTAGTTTCATCTCTGTATTTACAACATAACTCTGAAGCTCATCAAATGTCCCTGATTTGTTTTCCTATAAGGTGGCTGGAACTCATGGACCCCTTGGGGAGATTGTAACAGGGACTGTGGGGGTGGACTGCAAACTCGAACAAGGACTTGTCAGCCTCAACCTGAGGAAGGCCATATCTGTGAAGGAGTTTTGGAAGAGGGACGGCTGTGCAATAGAAAGGCATGCAGTGGTAAGAATTTACATGGATTACATTATCTTTATTCATTTTGCCAATATACAGTATGTGTTTATCTAGAACAGGAGTGGCCAACTCCAGTCCTCAAGGGCCACCAAGAGGTCAGATTTTCAGGATATCCCTGACTGAGCCACTGATTGAGCCACCTGTGCTGAAGCAGGAATAACCTTACAACTTCACCTTGGTGGCTCTTGACAACTGGAGTTGGCCACTCCTGATGTAGAACAAATACATCCTAGATTCCCTAATGTCAGAATGTGAGATTTTCAGTGGACACATTTTGCAACGTAATTGTAAGGGTGTTGCCTTCTCAGTATTCTGTACATAATCTATTACAGACATCAACTGTCCTTGTTAATTATTTTAGTATACATTTAATGGAAAATAAACTATTTTAGAGCCTGTTATGTAGTCTTTCTTATATTGTTCCCTTTACATTTGTGTGTATTTGTGAGATGAACAATCAAGCAACATTTGTTTAAAAAGTGTCTTTAGCTTTGGTATTTTATAATTTTATATTTTATATATTTTATATTTTATAATTTCAGCTTTAGTTGTGTGACTTACATTACATTACATGACCTTTACATTATCCTAGGTAGTTTTTTTTAAATACGGATGCCAAAATCCAATAGGAAAATGTAATCCAGGCATTTCCTATATGTTATCATGACAAACATACATAGCATTTCTCGCCCCTCCAATTCTTTCTCCTCCCCCTTCATCCATCTCAACGCCCCCCTTTTGTCCTTCTAGCCCCCGTCCTCCTCCTCACAGCTCTCCTCCTCCTCCTACTCCGCACAGTCCTCCACCTCTCAGCCCCATGCCCTCCTCCTCACAGCTCCCCTTCCCCTCTCAGCCTACGGGATCCTCCTCACAGCTCCCCTTCACCACTCAGCCTCCGAGTTCCTCCTCACAACTCCCCTTCACTTCCCACCCCCCCTCATTGAAAGTGTGCTGTACAGCTCTTACCTGTAGAGTGCAGCCAGATGGGAGAAGGATGGCAGCCATGTAGAGGCAAAAGGCAGTTGCGGAGGAGAACCATGGCAGTGGCGGCAGCAGATGGCAGTGGTGAAGCCCACCCCCGAGGTATGACCTGGAAGACAATTACAACTTCCGGGTCCTACCACTGGGGTGGACTCCACCACTGTCCTCTGCCTCCGTCATCATGGTCCTCCTCCACATCCACCTTCTGCCACTACACTGAAGTCACCGGCGCCATCCTTCTCCTCCAGTCACTGCTGACCGGCCGGCCAACCTTTGTTGTCCCATTGCCCATGAAATACAGGACAATCATGTGTTCTGACAGAGCTCTCAGTGACAACGGGATAATTAATTGAAATAGGGGACAATCCCGTATATATGGGATGTCTGGCAACCCTACATTAACCCAAGTTTCTGTACAGCTTAAATACTGTTACATAAACCACTTGGTGATGAAATCCCGATTTTAAACAAGACAAATTTAGAGATATAAGATTGGCACAAGTGAACCAAGAAAAATAGCATTCTTATGTCTGATGATTAGCTAATAAGAATATTGTTATGACAATCTAATAAAGAATATTTTGAGCTTAAAAATGTTAATGATATGATTCTCTAATACCTTTAAAAGGAGATGTAATATACATAACAAGGTGGTTGGGTGGTATATGCAGTGTGCTATATACTTGAATATACATACATATACACTAAGAGGTCCCCTAAGAGTTATGACAACCTATAACTGATATACACAGTTCTCCAGGACCAACGAAGCTGCTCATACTTTGAACACTAAATAAAGATAGACAATTTGCATGAATGAGGTTCAATGCAAAAGTTGTGCAATTCTGGGGCAATAAAATCTGCATCGTATCAAAGAAAATGTTTCATTGAAAATAATAGGATTTTTTCCTGTGGTTCATGTTGCAGTTTATTTGCCCCAGAATTGCAGCAAAACCGGGACAAAACTCGTGACTGCATGAACGATGAGCGTTGACTGAACATGCACGATTGACACATTCCAATGAGTACTTGCCAGTTGCTTCTGCACATGCGTGACTGGCACTTGCCCACCGCTTTTGCGCATGCGCGATTAGGAGCGGTCGTGCATGTACATGCGCGGCTTGCATGTGCCGATCCCCAACGTGCGGCTGGCATGCGCCGATCCCGCATGCATACGAGCGTCCGGCGCCGATAGAAAACCGGGACAGCAGCCCAAAAAAAGAGACAGAGGCCTAAAAACCGGGACTGTACTGGCTAAACCGGGATGTCTGGTCACCCTATATCATAGACCCCCTGTGCGTTTTCAGCACCTGTTCAATAGGCTTTGAAGCTGCCTTACTTACAAAACATAACAGTATATCAGGAACTATCTCTCAGCTGGAGGAGGGGCGGTGGGCACTCTTGTGGCAAACATTGGTCCCACTCTCTTGGTTCTAATCTTGCTTTAGAATTTTGATAAATACCATAAATAAACTTGTGGAAGTAATATTTACAGTGTTTGAATATGTGAAGTTATGTAAGAAACCAAAGGATATAGTGATAGTATTTAAGGTTTCACAATAAAGAGGAAAATGGGCAGACAAGGTTGGCCAAACGGTTCCAAGTGGTTCTACTCTGCCGTCATTTTTTGTGTTTCTATCAATGTCAAAAATCATTTAAAGATCTGAATTTCTTCATGTACTTTATTTGTCTTGAGTTTTTTTTTACCGGAGTATATCCATTTAATTGTAACTTTCAGCAGTTCATATCTCTCCTCTGAACAGTATGTGACTGTAATAATGCTAAGAGAATTGCGGCTGGCGTTCAGTTCCAATGAGAAAAGAAAGAAGAAAAAAAACCATTGATAATTAAATCAAATTTCCTTAGGCAGATGTGGTCCCGACTCGCCTCATTTTTTAATTTAGAAGTGCTTTATATATTATGAAGGAAAACCATTTTAGCTAATGCAAGACTGGTTTTGATTATAATTATTCCCATTTTCTAAATTTACAGTGATATATTTTTGATTAGATTGTCAGATCGGCCCCGTGGTTTGAAAGCACAAGTCTAGAATGTGCAGAATATCTTGAGATGGATTAATGAACGACCAAAATTCAAAGCCAGGCATTCACGTGGAAATTGATTTGGGTGATATTGGATGAAATTACTTCATGCATTTTTTACCTCTTCCATCATTTGAAATTATTTTGTAATTAGCGTGCTACTTGTGGATGCCTTTAGACTCATTAGGTATAATGTACTGTAGCATAGGGGAAGCCATAAAAGTTATACCCCCATAAAACCATCTTAGAGAAGTAGATTTGTAGTGGTAACCTTGGAAAGAACTAATGGAAAGCTTGTTGGGCATTTACCTCTGACTCTTGTTGTTGACGCATGAAGTACAGCGAAAATTATAGGAGGGAGTGTATCAGCCCTTTTGCTGTTCATGATGCCTCTTTAATAGGCTAATGATCAGTAATGTGCAGGTACTTTAATGGCTGGAAATGTTGATCACACCTTTGTGAATACAGTAGAATTCTAGTATTCATTTATCACCACATTTGGAGCAGGCTACATAGACCAATATATATATATATATATATATATATATATATATATATATATATATACACATGAAGGTCAGTCAGCACACTGCAGTAGAAAAGGTTATAATAGCAGATGCACGGCCCTGAGGAAGGTCTCTTCCTCTCTGTGGGAAGGTCTCTCTGTGGGACCGAAACGTTGGCTTACGTGTATTTCATGTTGTGAATATAGATTTTTGGATTAACCCCGTGCGGTGTGCTGTCTCTTTACTGGTCTTTGGATTGGTTCGTATCATATATATATATATATATGATATATATATATATATATGATATATATATCAAATGCAGCAGGATTGATTTAGTCTAGGAGGGGGGCAACTCCATTCCCCAAGGGCAACAAACTGGTCGGATATTAGGGATATCTGTGCTTTAGCACAGGTGTCTCATTCTGACTGAGCCACTGATTGAGCCACCTGCGCTAAAGCAGGAATATCCACCTGTTGGTGTCCCTTGAGGACTAGAGTTGGCCACCCCTGAATTAGTCGATGTAAGAAATGTATTGTCAGGTCACCTAATCTCTTTCCGTATTAGACTCCTTTTATCTCTCACTGCATTTCTTTGCATCAGACTGTAAGCTCAATGGTGCAGGATAAACTTCTATGTACAGCACTGTGTACACCTCAGCTCATCACACATAATACATATATTCAGTTCTTTTGTGCCGATTTAAACATGTTGTTTTTGGTCCCGACCTCACCAATCTCTTCTCAATGCAAATGGGCACAGAAGAAGAAGAGAACAGCGAGGTCATGAACAAATCTCGTAAACTACACTAATGATCAGTATCAATCATAGTTACATAGTTACATAGTTACATAGTAGATGAGGTTGAAAAAAGACATAGATCCATCAAGTTCAACCTATGCTAAATTTAGACAACAGATACTTTATCCTATATCTATACTTATTATTGATCCAGAGGAAGGCAAACAAAAAACCCCATTAGGGGGAAAAATTAATTCCTTCCTGACTCCAAGAATTGGCAATTGGATTAATCCCTGGATCAACATCCTTCCCATGTATACTTATTTGGTATATCCCTGTATACCTTTCCCATCTAAAAAGATGCCCAACCTTTTTTTTAACAAATCTATTGTTAGATACTACATGCTACTGCATGACATTGGGCACTATTGCTAAGGGCCTCATGCAGAGAGCATCGTTATTTCAAAATTCGCCATTTTTTGTACAATTTCGCGCAGAAACCGGCATAAAATGGCGAGTTACGAAAAACGCGCCATTTTGTTTTTTTTATTGCTAAAACTCGCCTCGCGGCTGGTGAGAACCTCCATCTCGCCATTTTTAAAACTCTCCGAATGCAGAGAGGTACGAACGGCATGTAGCGGCTGTTCGCACCAGGGAAATGGCGCGATTTTCTCATTTTTGCCGCGCCAGGAAATATTGGCAATAAGATGGCGCTCGCCGTGTATAGCAAAGGGGAAAAAAAAGCCGCGATTTTTTTTTTACACATTTCTGAAGCGCGCATCTTTTCCATTCAAACTCGCCACACGCATCCATGTTAAACATAGCAGAATTCGCACTTTTCTGCATATGGAGAATAAAACTCTCCAAAAAAGCTACTTTTTATGAAATTCGACAATTTGAAAATTCTATGCTCTCTGCATGAGGCCCAAAGCCTGCAGTCTACAAGCACTCCTAAATCCTTCTCCATCAAGGATTCCCCCAATATATCTCCATTTAATTTGTAAGTCGCCTTTTTATTCTTGCATCCCAAATGCATAACCTTACATTTATCT
This sequence comes from Ascaphus truei, assembly GCF_040206685.1. NCBI lineage: Eukaryota > Metazoa > Chordata > Amphibia > Anura > Ascaphidae > Ascaphus > Ascaphus truei. The sequence continues at coordinate 15,847,066 of NC_134484.1, read as the reverse complement.
GTATTAAACCTCATCTGCCATTTACCTGCCCACGTTTCCAGTCTCTCCAAGTCCTTCTGAAGAGAAATTACATCCTGCTCTGATTCTATTACCTTACACAATTTAGTACCATCAGCAAAGATGGAGACTTTGCTCTCGATCCCAACCTCAAGGTCATTAATAAACAAGTTAAAAAGCAGGGGTCCCAGTACCGATCCCTGAGGTACTCCACTCACGACTTTAGCCCAACCTGAAAAAGTTCCATTTATGACAACCCTCTGTTGTCTGTCCTTTAACCAGTTTTCAATCCAGGTGCATATATTATTGCTGAGTCTAATTTTCTTTATTTTGTACACCAACCTCTTGTGTGAAACCGTATCAAAAGCCTTTGCAAAATCTAAGTAGACCACATCAACTGCATTACCCTGGTCTAAATTCCTACTTACCTCCTCAAAGAAACAAATAAGGTTAGTTTGGCAAGATCTATCCTTCATAAATCCATGCTGACTATTACTAATAATTTTGTTTTCCATTACATTCTTGTGGTACTGAGCCTGTGGAAATGGAGTCCTTGAATATTAAATATAATGGTTTGGCTATTACTGAGCTTATCAATCAGTGAATCACTCACAGCATGCAACAAACAATTAATAAATCAGTAAATATTCCCAGGCCTTATCAAGCACTGTGGGATTGGCCTGTCTCAGACATCATGACTGATGAGATGGAGACACCTCTGCTTTTAATGTACATAACATAGAGGAAGGCATGTAGGCCCATTTGTACTAAGAAGAGCTATGCCACAAGGTACCTTACCGCCCATTGAAATGAATGGGCTTTAAAGTGTCTTACTTTGACAAATGATGAATTATATTATAACGCTGGTTAGAAAATACTGGCAACAAAGACCTACGCAATTTAATTTCTGTAGCATTTTAAGGTTCACATTAATTCTCGGTTTACCTGGCTGTAGAAAGTGTTTGTGACACAAAAGGGATCTGACCACAGACAGTATAAGTGCAAGAGCCTGGAAGAGCCCTGAATGAAGCTGTAGGCTTGGGATTTAGCCTGCCTTTTCCAACAGCAGCTGTAGACATTCAGCCCTAAATATATTTTAGATGACGTGCTCAGAGTTAACTGTAATTCTCTTTATTTCTTGCTCGAGGCAAGGAACTAAATGAGATCTTTCTTATAATAGAGTCAAGGAGATTTCTACCATCTGTTGGACTACGCTGCAGCTACCAGATGTAGCGCCTCAATAAAGATATTATAAATTATAGGACCAGTTGGAAACCACTTTATGTAAATACCATAGCAGGAGTAGTGGTTTCAACGATCATTATTGATAAATTGGCCTAACAAATAGGACTGGGTTAGCAGTCAGATATTGTCAACATTGATAGATATCAAGAGACTTTAATACTATAAATGCTGGAGGAGAATTCAAAGTAAGGCAGCTCCTTCAGCGCATAATATGTTAAATAAGCTCGATAAATCCAATGTGGACCTTTCAGCCACCAGACTTTTTCAGTACAATTCTTCTGGCTTAAATCGAAATGAGATTTGTTTGCACCTAGGTCCTATTGGGTAATCATTGGACAATTTTCCAAAAGCACAATGTTATTTTTTAAGGCAGCTGTGTATGTGGATAGTGCTACCAGATATGAAGCCTCGGGCGGCACTGGCCCTCTGGATTCTCTATATTCAGGGTGGCTTTAATTTTCTTATATACAGCTTTGGATTCATCTTGCTTTGTTAACCTCCAACACATCTACAGGGAGGTTGTTTCATGAACCTGCTGCTCATCAGTGAATCAGTACAGTGTTTCTTTGCATTTTCCCTTAGCCTACAAACCTTCAGCTTCAGAGCATGACCACTTGCATTCCCTCTATTACTTGGGTTACTTTTAATGTATTAAACAAATTATCTTAACCCTAACCCTTTTGGGGAGCCCATATTTATTTACTGGTGGTAATCCATACAGATGTGGGCAAAGCTGATTGTAAGCTTGGTGGTGCAGTTCTGGGCAATTGATTGTGTTTTCAATGCCTCCACTACAGTGCAGTACATGTTTCATATGTAATGACAGGAAGGTACAGCGCTTTAACTGTGAGTGCTGCCATCTATTCTGATCCCAAATCAGGGCCCTACTGTACTCATAAATTAAAAGGTTTTCTAAAGTTAGCACAGATTTCTGAATAAAGCCCATGCTTACTAAGCGGTGCTAAGTCATCAATAAAGTCATCAATAATATATGTAACCATGTATTATTTGTCTTAACTCTATGTCCAGGACATACTTGAAAACGAGAGGTAACTCTCAATGTGTTACTTGCTGGTAAAATATTTTATAAATAAATAAATAAGTACTTATTCACTTTAATGGGCCATAATTACACAAACTTATGGTAGTGTTCATTAGCAGCTTAGGTCAGTACTTCTATTACTAGTGCAAGTGCAGGAGAAGTGGAAGAAGTGGGTGACGGACGGTACTGAAGCTGCGAGAGGAATTTCATAAAATGGGGATTGGGGAGACACAGAGGAAAAGTGGTTTCTCAGTTTATTTTCTTTCTAGTCACGAAATACTGCTTTAAAAATGCGGTATTCAGAGACTGGTTGGGGCGTGTGGTATGGTGATTCTGCAGACTGTCACTCACAAACTCTTAAACGCAAAAGTAGTTGCGAGGAAAAAGCATTCTTTATACACTGAAAATCGAAGAGTTTTTGTTTTTGAAAAATGTCTGAATACCATTGATTTCCAGTGGGTACACTGTTACAATAATACAGCCACTTTAAAAGCATTTTATTTCACCTGATGCATGCAACCACGTGCATGAGGAAGGCAACATTTACTCATTGATTTTGTGTCACTGAAATTTCTAGAATGCTAAATACTGTACAAAGAAACACCTCAATTGTGTGCTACATACGGAAAAGACTCCACTACGCATGCCTGCGTCTTATATTTATCTTATTCTGGAACATAAACCAATTATCTGTGTTTGTTACAGCTGGTTTTAAGAGTGAATGGTGTGTTGTTGAAAATGATTGTGATGGAAGGGGGTAACCAGGCTCTTAAATAAAGGTCAAGCCTGTTTTGGTTACCCCTGATCCTTTTATAAGGGTCCCAGATAGTTATAATGTATGTAATAAACATATTTTTTGATTTTTTTCCCTTTCATGGGACGCCAGCAAGTAGGGATTGCTAGGGTATGAGTTTCAATGGGTTTTTTGCAGAGTAACCATTAACAGAATGTGCCTAGGTAGTTGGGTCTGGAGTTGTCGGTTCCCCTATAAATGTACCGGGGAATTATGCCTGATTTTCGGATACATGTAGACACATTGCCCTGGCAATATCTCTCCTTGAAAACGCAAGGACGACTCCCACTAGGGTACCCTGCTTCAGAACAGCACAGAAAGGAGAATGAGGCAGGCTTCCTACGCATTGATTGGCTGCAGAGTTTTGTGAATGAAACTCAGAATACTATAACTACTAGTCTCAGGTAGTAAGAGCGTGAGTGGGCTTTTCAAAGTTGCTTCTGTGCAAATAGCAGAGACCCGGGTTTGATTTCAAGCCTGAAAGCCTGCCTGCCAGAGTCTAAGTCCAGCTTTTTGGGGCCAAGTTCTCAGAAATGAACGTAGCGGACGCCGCTGGGATTTTATGCCAATTTGATTTCCAGGAGATTTGGACTAACTTGCGGTCAGGAGGGACCAAGTTCTCAAAAGAGAGCGTAGCGGTTGTGTATGGAATTTTATGACGATTTGGGTTCCAGGAGATTCCGGGCTAAGTCCCAGTCAGGGTAAAACTCTCTCATAGAGTTCCCTACACCTAGGAAAGTCTAGTTTTCGACCGCAGTCCCAAAGTAAGTGTGTATTTGTGTCTGTATTTTGTGTATCATTGTATGTAAGCGAATTTGTGTATCATGGTGTGTAAGTGAGTTTATGCCGAATAAATTACAATTTATTTAATTTCCTTGTTTTGCTGAATGAATGATCCCAGTAAAAAGGTGTAAATAACCTGGTCTCCCTTGACAGGCCTTATTTACTGTGGCACAGGTGGGATCATTGAGCTTTATGCTATAAAGTCCTGTGTGGATTTATTGTATAAAGATGAACTCGTAGATTGCGAGCACTCAAAACAAGTAGTGACTTACACAAAGCAGGAAATGTGCAGGTTCTCTGTTTTCACTAAAAAAGTAAAAACACGAACTGGGGCGCTCCCTATAAATTATGTAAAGCTAAGTAACTCAGATAGTAGCAATAGTAGGTGTCTGAATGTGGACCCAAAAAAACCCAATGAAATACTGGCCCAAATGAATGATGCTGCTCAACCGATAGAGGATCTTCCCTTGATCCTCCTTAGATACGTGATATGTCTTCATTTTGGGCTCCAGGATTTCTGGTTATCCCTTTTTTACTGTAAGTTTAGTGCCACCAGGCGAAGATGGACAGATGGTCAGCTATGGACATAGTGGGACCCCTGAAGATCCCTAGCTGGACTGGCAAGCGCTACATACTCACGGTGGTGGATTTTGCCACCCGGTACCCTGAGGCTGTAGCACTCAACACCATTGAGGCTAGCACAGTGGCTAAGGCATTGATAGTGATTTTCTCTAGAGTAGGATTTCCTAGTGAGATTCTAACTGATTAAGGGTCGCAATTCATGTTGGAATTCCTTCACTGTCTCTGGGATTCGTGCGGTGTGAAGCACCAGCCCACGATCACTTACCACCCCCAGACAAACGGACTATGTGAGCGGTTCAATGTTATCCTAAAGCAGATGCTTAGAGCATTTATAAAGGCTGAAGGGAAGGACTGGTAGTCACACCTGCAGCATTTGCTGTTTGCATAGCGAGACGTACCGCAAGAGTCCACTGGCTTCTCATCCTTCGAGCTTCTATATGGCCCCAGGGTCCTGGGACAGCTTGACCTATTCCATGAGGGATGGGAAGGGGCGACCACTGCTACTGATGCTTCTGTGCTTCAGTATGTAGTGGATGTCAGGGACCGGTTAGAAATACTCATGGGGTTAGCACAAGCTAACCTCAGGGAGGCTCAGACCAACATGCCTAGCAGAGGGTACATCCCTGGGAAGCAAGTGCTTGTTCTGAAGCCCACTCGGCAGAACAAACTGATGGCTGCCTGGGCTGGCCCGTATACTGTTCTCCGGCGGATGAACGAGTGCAACTATGTTGTACAGCTAGATGTAGAGACAGGGAGACATAGGACATACCATATCAATATGTTGAAGGAATATTTCAGCCATCAGTGATGGCCATCTGTAGCCCACGAATGGGGAAACCGGCGAGTCAAGCTCTGCCCAACCTCCCAGGGGAAGCTAGGAAAGGGGGCACAGTGGAGCAGGTAGAGATAGGGTCTCAGCTCAGTGCATCCCAATTGGTGCAAGCACGAGCTATGCTAGAGCAGCATAGGGTTCTGTTCACAGATAAGCCCTTCAGGAGTTTGACGTTACCATACAGAACAAGAAGGGTAGTGAGCATGGTAATGCCGAAGGACTTTCCCGACAGGAAATCCCCAGCGACCTAAAAGCTTCAAGGACATACAGACTTGCGGAGCCACCTGACGAGGTTACTGCCTCAGAGCCTTCATCTTGAGGGGGTGGTGTGACGGAAGGGGGTAACCAGGCTCTCAAATAAATGTCAAGACCGTTTTGGTTACCCCTGATCGTGTATTATGGTCCCAGAGAGTTAGCCCTTGGGTCCAGTAACAATGTACCATTCTGTTATACTGTATGTAATAAAAGTATTTTTTTTTTTTTTTCCCTTTCTGGGCATGCCATCAAGCAGGGATAGCTAGGGTATGAGTTTCAGGGGGGGTGGGGGGTTGTGGAGTAACCATTAACAGAAGGTGCCTAGGAGGTTGGGAATTGTCGGTTCACCTATAAATGTACCCGGGAATCATGCCTGATTCTCAGATACATGTAGGCACATTGTCCCTGACATATCTCCCCTTGAAAACGCAAGCACGACTCACCACTAGGGCACTATGCTTCAGCATAGCCCAGAAAGTAGAATGAGGCACAGGGATAAAACATGTATTCCTGTGGCGGAAAGAATCCCTGGGTTAAGAGGGGTACCCCAGCTAGTGCCAAGGTGACCCACAACCAGTATAGGATTTGTGGGTGCCCCAACCACTTATAAGGTTGAGGAGGGACTGTGGGAGTCCAGACTGAGTCCAAGAGAAAGTGTGTGGGGAATAAGGCAGATAGAAATAAAACTACAACATTTTTCATTTTCTGTCCCTTGTTCCCAAGACTTTTTACATTCGGAACCGATGTCCAAACAGGCTACCTGAGCTAACCCATAGGTGCCGCTAAGCCTGTTGGACATCTGAGTTCAGAGCAGCCAGAGGATGCCAAGAGGTGTGAAAAGCATGTGGTCAGCGAATACCAGGTCCGGAGATAAATGGCATCAGTGGGATGCCACTTGTTCTGCCAGAGCTGGTAGAGCCTGTCCAGTGGGTGGCATTGAGATAGCCAGGGAGAGAGGTGGCAGGTGGCAGGCTTGCGCATGTCCCTTGTCTATTTAAGATTTCCCGCTGACCCAGCTTTTCTAGCCGGCTTGGCTCTGGTTGGTTGTTTGGGAATTTTCCCACGCATTGATTGGCTGCTACGTTTTGTGAATGCAACTCAGAATACTATAAGAATCGATGAGCCAATCAGTTTCGTAGTGTCTTTTGACTAACTCGCAGTCAGAAGGGACTAAGTTCTGAGAAGAGAGCATAGCGGTGGTGTATGGAGTTTTATGCCGATTTGAGATTCAAGTGATTCTAGACTAAGTCCCGGTCAGGGTAGTTCTCTCATGGAGTTCCCTGCACCTAGGATAGTCTAGTTTTCCACCCCAGTCACAAAGTAACTGTGTTTTTTTTGTCTGTATTTTGTGTATCATTGTGTGTAAACGAATTTATGCTGAATAAATTACAATTTATTTCATTACCTTGTTTTGCGCAATGAATGATCCCGGTAAAAAGGTGTAAATAACCTGATCTCCCGTGACAATGATCATTGTTACTACTTTTGTTATATAGAGGTAATAACACCAACTTTACAATAAGAGAGCTTAACATTGGCAAAACGGAGGGAGTCCTTCAGAAATAAATGCAGTGAGAGCAGCATTTCTGACTTGAAGAGCTTGCAGTCTAGTCAGCGAAATATGAGATACAGTATGATTACACTGTAAGTGTGTTTAGTATTTCAATGTGAATGCTCATGCAGAAACGTAGGACAGTTGGAGCAATAATGTACATTAAGTATATTTAGGTCCCAGCATGAGTGAAAGGAGAGCTGTATACAGTAGGTCACATGGCTTGTTGAGAGAAGGCATTTTGATAGAGATGAATCAACACCTACAGATGCAGCAATGAGTATTAGAACTCTGCCTGGGTAGATTCTGGGGCAGTCTCACAGTAAATGCCTCAACATTGCCTCAACATTTCTGTGAGATTCTTAATGGCCCATAGGATTAACCCAGCAGGGGGTCCCTGCAAACTGAATGGGACTGCAGGGACCCCCCTGCTGTGTTAATCCGATGGGCCATTAAGAATTTTACAGAAATGTTGAGGCATTTACTGTGAGACTGCCCCAGAATCTCCCAGGAATTTCTCAGGTAAGTGTTCTAATACTGGTGGCTGCATCGGTATTACAATAACGTAAAGGGAAGTTGGCGACTAATAATATAAAAAGGGAAGAAATATTGGAATATATGTGGTGGTAAGGGGAAAAGTTTTCACGTTTAAAAAGGGAACTAGAAACAGGTAAGAAACATGTTATATACTATATCAGGGGTTCTCCAAAGTTTCCATGTCATGGACCATTTCACTGTTAACAATTGTTTGGAAGCCAACCATACTTATTGTACACTTATCTCCCTTCATCTATATATGTATATTTGTATATAATAGATATATATTTATATAAACAGATGGCACTCTCGTATATGATAGTAATTGCTGGTGCTTGTCCCATAGTAGTAAGATAGACAAAAATATCCTCACCGGGCAGAATTTGCAGCAGGCTTTCCAGTAAGAACGAGACAGCACACAAGGTAAGATAATTCCAATATGTATTGCAAGTAAGTGGCACAAAAGCCAGAAGTTTCGGTCCTATAAACAGGGCCTTTCTCAAAGGAGTGCTAAAGGTCTTACCTTGTGTGCTGTCTCGTTCTTACTGGAAAGCCTGCTGCAAAGTCTGCCCGGTGAGGATATTTTTGTTTAAATATATACATATATATATATATATTTATGTCTACAGATATATACAGTTATATATATACAGATGCAGCTGCTGGTTTTACACCACTTGCCTTGGAAAATATGTGGCTATCTCGCAGTAACTCGTGAGATGGTCCAGAGCAGGCTGAAATGGCCCATCAGATTAACACAGCGGGGGTCCCTGCGTTTGAATGGGACTCGCAGCCCGGTAGGATACACACAGCGCAGGTCCCATTTAAATGCAGGGAACCGCGCTGTGTTAATCTGATGGGCCATTAGTCTGACTGCAGAAATCTCGCGGCGTTACTGCGAGATAATCACAGATTTTCCGTAGCAAATGGTCTAAAACCGGCTGCTGCAGCTGTACACTATGTGTATGTATATATATATTAGGTTCAGGGGCCACTGTTAATCTCCTTGGGGACCACACTTTGAGAACCACTGCACTAAACCAGATACATTTGAGATAAGATCCCATATTTACAAAGTTAGAAGTCTCCTGGCAGAATGGGTGGTTACGTGTCTTCCATCTCCTAAAGGTGCCACATGGCAGAAGACTGCTTCGTAAATATGGGGCCAATATGCACCACACCTCAAACATAGGAAGCCATCTAACTTTTTCCAGAAAATGTTGCAAATTTTGGACGGAATAATATTATAATCAGGATATTTATGCACGCCATTGCTTTGTTGTAGCCAGTGGACGTTATGACTCCAGAAGTCAATCACTGAGGTCCATCGATAACAAGAAAAAAGAAGATGCGGATGATCAGTTTCAGTTTGGATATCCTGCACCTCAAATAGGTAAGAAGCACCAACGACTTGGCAGAGAACATTGACACACATACAATGGAACAAGATGACACAGGCTGCCATAAAATGGTATACAATCTCATTGTAATATATTTGTCAGTTAACTCCTCCTATAATCATTCCCTCACAACTCACGCTAACACACCAGGGAAAAAGTGACCATTATTCTGATACATTGACACTTACAAACATGTCTAAAACACCTTTCTTAACATTGATTTTATAGCAAAACAAATCCATCGTGTCACTTCATGTACAACTGCTGATTTCTTATTCCCACCAACTGACCTCACCTCTCCCCTCGCCCTCCTCTCTCCACCTCGTCCCCCTCTCTCCCTCCCCTTCCCCTCTCCCCCCTTCTCCACTTTGACCTTCTTAACAAAAAAATTCACTCCCGTGCCGGGTGGTATATATAGTTACCGGCTGCCGCAAGCAATCAGTGAGAGGTACACACAAGCACATCATAGTGATACTGTACACATAGTTTATGAGCTCACCTGCAGCTATGCTGTTGGTGGCCATTTTAATTTCCCATTTCCCTGGGAAACCAAATATTAAAATCACATCTATTTTAAACACCCCATCTCTGTATAGCACATCTGAATGTGATCATTTTCTTAGTGAAACAAGTAGAATACGGGTCATACATGTTCTATATAGATTTGTCGAGAGCCCAAGTTTTAAAGGACTTGTACAGCAAATAAAAATATCACTTGTGAGCACATTCACATGTCTCAGACAGGTCTGCAACCCCGCCGTTTCCCATTATCTCCCAGCATACAGTGCTTCCACTGTAGCCAGGGATTCTGGGAAATTACATGCAAATGAGCACACAGTGCCACCTTTCACCTTCACCAAATTACTTGTACCAATGTTAAAAAAAACTCACTCGAAGTTCATTCAATATTCATAGCTATATCCTTTGTTATGGATCTACAGTAAATTCTACTTTTAGAGGAAAGCGTTCATACAATTCTCTGAATCCTCAGACTCCCTCATTTAGGATTCCGGCATTTAAAATGAGCAATTGATAGTATTGCAGTTTTCCCGTTCAGCATTAAATAATCCATTGTACTACTTTAGGACTGCCGGGGGAAATTAAGGCCAAATATTTGGTCATGCTGCTTTATTTTGCTGCATTTTTGGTTTCATTAGTACAAAGGTCCTTTGTTTGAAGAATCACCATACTTTCATAGCTGTGCTTATCAGTAGATTTCTATACATGTATTACACACATTACAAGTACACTAGATACTGTACTGTACACAGTACTGTATACAGTATACAGTACTGTATTTACTAAACAGTGACAACAGCTTAAGCCATATACAGTAGCTAAGCTGTAAGACACCTTAGTGTAGGATTGTACAAAACATAAACCATGAAGTGTTATTTAGGGACCACAGTAAGAAAACCAGTAGTTTAGTAAACATTTCACTCAAATATATACTATAATATATTTACAGTAGGTCCACCTAAATTAAGGGGAAAGCTTATCAATGCAAAGAAAACTGTCTGTTGGTGCAATAAACGCACAGACCTAAATTCATTGGGACTCAGGAAGGAATATTACCGTATGCTATTCTTTCCGATTTAATGACCAATTCACTTAGAATTATATAGACTAGGAGGATCCAATGCGCACTCACATCCAGATGATATGGAAATAAAAGAAAAAGAACACAATAGTGTAATTCTGTATGTATTCGATATAGATAAAGATGGTAATGCACTCACATTTAGTAAGGTAAAACAGGCATCTCGGTTAATCAGTTTAACCAGACTGTTGTTGAGAAACGTCTGGTGTCAGGATACTTCTTATATAATCTCTGACGACAGGATATTCGTAATATCTACCAGGCTCACGGGCAGCAGCATATTATGAGGTTATAGAGAAAAAGACACACATAGTGTAATACTGTATATACAGTATAGAGATATATTCTATAACTATATAGTATATCAACTCAAATTGTGTGTACTAATAGTACGCCTTTAGGTTGTTAAAGCTGCAGTTCAGGCAATATCCTGCATGTGTGTTTTTTTTAATAAATCAGTTATGTAGTAAGAAAAAATACTTTTAGCATTTTCTGTTTTAAAAAAACAACTTTGAAAGACCAATTTTCTTGTATTCTATTTTAACAACCATTTGCTAAGGCACTGCCCCTTCATGTCCTGTCACAAGCCCTGGCACACCCCTTTGTGAGCCCTGCCCTCCCTCTTGCACATGTCAGTGCAGGAGTGCTCATGAATATTCATGAGCTTCCACTGAGTGACAGAAACAGAGGAAATACATTCCCCATATTTAAAGATGTCGCCAAACTTTGCCGATCAATAGACGGAGAACGAATTGGCCAGCAGCTATGCAGTTCTTTAGGTAAGTAGAAATTGCCCATATGAAACTATTGAAGTAAAAAAAAACTATAATTTTTTATTTTTTTTAAAAGCCTGAACTGCAGCTTTAAAGTAACCAACTTTTGATGTCTTCTTAGCAGTAGTTCTCCCTCAGCAATTCAGTCTCTCTCACTGGATGAGACACTCACATCTACTCACTTAGAATTATATGGGTAATAACCATGAGGTACTGACCTCCCTTTCCATGTGTGTCATTTGCGATAACGGAGGAGATCCGCAGTCACTGTTACAATTTCCTCCATCGATACCACAAACGTAAATAGCAAACGTTGTTACCATAGGTATTAGAATAAAAATCTTTCCAGCAAAGTCATTTAACCCTTCAATTCCAGAGGGGCTACCAAATCCTATGCGGTGTCCTAGTGGTTAATATACAACACGACCACCCAACAATAAACAGAACTGAACATAATGAAACATTGTTATAATAAAGTTTCAACGTGGAGCCTCCAGAAGCCCAGGTAACCAGGTATGGGTCAACCATGTCTCAATGACCACCTGGCTCACTAAATGGTAAATATAATACATTGTTTGCGATGGAGTTCTTAGCACCTTATTGGCGGTTGCCTACAGTTTTTGTTATTACTGTATGTATATAATGACCATTATATACAGTGCATAGTAAAGATAGGCCTAATACCAGTCTGGTAAAGGTGTTTTTATGGTGGTAGCCTGATATCAACAAGTATCTGAGTCTAGTGAATAGCATTTCAAGAAGTAATTTTGAGGTAATTACTCATTAAAAAAAAATGTTTCTACATAACGCAAATTATTTATATTTATTTTTTTTTAAAAACCTTGCCTTTCTCCCGACTAAGATTATGGCTGATATTTCTAAGGGAAATAGTTTCCATACATGACTATGTATATTAAATAGTTAAACCATGTGTTTGTGTCCAAATTGCCTTTATTTTGTTTCCAAGAAAAACGTATATATTAATATACTGTAAACAAAAAATATTAGTCAGGAGCATTCAAAACATATATAAAGAAAAGATCAAACCAGTTATCTGTCTGCGGAACTGGTGGATAGACCAGGAATATCTATCTAGCCTGAAAAGAATTGTTTAATCCATGAAGCCTCTGCACCCGCCAATTATAAAAGATATATGTTTATTCCATCAAAATACTACAAAGTAAAACATTTGGACGTTTTGAGCTTACATGGCTCTTTGTCAAACATACAAACGTTGCTCGAAACGTAAAAGTTTTTAACTTTTTTGTATTGTGATGGAATAAATTGATATCTTTAATACTTATTAATATTCTGTCTGGATTATTGTTGATTTTCTGGTTCAGAAACTCAACAAAATGTACCACCGAATAATGCACTGTGGAAATGTAATGAATATTACAATTATATTACAATTATATTAAAAAAATCCTGAAAAAAAAGGATCAAAAAGATTCAGACTACATGGAGCATGGCTAGTTCATTTTAAATGTCTTATTCTGAGAAATAACTCAAGTGAGTGGTTGCACATTTCAAAACCATCATTATGAATCTGGCAAACAGGGGTTCCCAAACTCCACAGTGTGGAGTACAGATGGAACATGATTTATAAACATTTTAGCCACAAGGAAACTGCAGCTCAATGGAGGCTGACCGAGGTTCAACCGCAGTTTCCCCAAGCCTAGTACACTAATTTCCCATCAGGATTAACACAGCATTGGTCCCTGCTTCTGAATGGATCTCCAGCTGTGTTCATTCTACCGGGCTGCACCAGTCTGGAAGAGCAGCGCTGTGAGAGCAGACAGATTCGGTCCCTCTCCCTGCACAGCTCTAACAGGCGATCTCAATGTTTTTATTTTTATTACATAGGACTGAAGCAGGGAGTCTCCCGAATTTAACCGCATTTCTTTCCGGTCCGGGGAACCCCTGCTTCCTGAGGTACAGGCCCCAGGATGGGGTGCCGGTATCTCCTGCAAGTTTAAATCTCCCGCCCCACTTGACCGGACGAATTAAACTTGCAGGACATACCAGCACTCCATAATATGGCCTGTACCTCAGGAAGAAGGGGGTCCCCGGACCTGAAAGTAATGCGGTTCAGTATCCAGTATCTCCTGCAAGTTTAATTCTCCCACATCACGGCCCATATGACCGAGACATTTAAACTTGCAGGAGATATCGGCACCCAATACCGGGGCCTGTACCTTTGGGAAGCAGGGGGTCCCCGCGGCTGAAATGAATGGGGTTCAGCTCCGGAGACCCCCTGCTTCAATCCTATGTGATAAAAATAAAAGTAGCTTAATTGCTTTAGTGGCTAGCCTCTAAGGTACTGAAGGGGTTAAACAGCAGTAACCGGTTTGTTGGGGATAGAGGAGGTGGTTGCAGCGTGCAGTTCCCCCATGGTGGGTGGTTAGGGCTCTCAGGAGTGTAGTGGGAGGGATTAATCCCATAATTACCTTAGCAGTTACTACTGCCTCTAAGAGCTGCGCAGGGAGATGCAGCTTCTCTCTGCGCAGCTCTTCCACGCTGATTCACCCCTGCGCTGCACTTGACTGTGATCAGGCCGCACTTCATCCGCTCCAAGTGCAGGGCAGGGTGGAGATAAATCATGCTTTATCTGTATTACTAGTAAGTAGTAGTATTTATTAAGTAGTAGTATTAATGGTAGTACTGTAGTAGTATTACTGAATAACTGTATAATATCTAAGGATAAGCACGTTCGCAGGTCCGAAACACGAACTCCCCAAACTCTAAAGTTCGTTCTAAATTTCTAAATTTCTAGTCTTATTCGAAAGTTCGTCCCCGAAGATCAGGCGAAGTGAGCCAGAACCCAAGAAAACCTCTTCTACAAATTCATTTTTTCTTTGTTTACATTTTTTTGTGATTTTTTTAACTTGTTGAACATTAAAACAAATGATCAAAGTTCAAATATGTTTGGCCAAAAATAAGTTAGATTTTTTCTTACATAATTAAAATGAAAATCTTAAACCACTTATTTAGATTCTGGCAAAGCCAACACACAACAAATATTTTGATCTGAAAGCAAACATGGTGTGTGTGTGTGTGTGTGTGTGTGTGTGTGTGTGTGTGTATGTGTGTGTGTGTGTGTGTTTGTGTGTGTGTGTGTGTGTGTGTGTGTGTGTGTGTGTGTGTGTGTGTGTGTGTGTGTGTGTGTGTGTGTGTGTGTGTGTGTGTGTGTGTGTGTGTGTGTGTGTGTGTAGGTATCTGTATCGTGTTAGCTGAGCATAATAACCAATAACAAATAGTCAATACCGTTCTGTGGCTTTTATTTTTGTGCGCTTTCGAGATACACAGATCTCTTCTTCGGGGGATGTTACAATTGATAAAGGAAGATTTTTTTTAAAACTTTCCAACAGGGCAGCCTGGAATGTTATCTGTGGGTGAAGCCTAACCCCCCCCCTGTGCAGTATGTGATTTATGACTTTAGGTATTAAATGGTCCCTGAATGTTTGTGATGTAAGACTGTGTGTGTGTGTGTGTGTGTGTGTGTGTAAATTTATAAAGCGCCCACAGTGAAAACAGCTATAATTGTCTTACACTCCCCTTCCACACACACCTTTTATAAAGCGCTGTATACTCTGTGGGCGCTGTATACACTGTAGACCACACACACTCTTACATCACAAACATTCAGGGACCATATAATACGATTCAATACATTTAATACCATTCAAATGCCAGGACTCCTTCTGTGTTAAACAAATGGGCCATTACAGCGTCTATGGACTAGGCTGAGGATTTTCCCTGACGTGTTCATGGAATTCCTCAGGATCTGGGCCAAAACCGACACTTGCATCTGTACATGTGCTTTATTATCCCAGTGTTAGCCTTGTTCTATGATTACGGTCTCTGCTCATTTTCATTCTCTGGAGCAAACAAGAGCAAATACTGAATGAGTATGAGTATGCAATATTAAGGTGCAGTTTTTATCCTCATTAAGGAAGCAATTCAAGCAATATCTTACATGTGTTTTTTTTTAATAAATCAGTTCTGTACTATGAGAAAATACTTGTAGCATTTAAAAAAAATATATATATATATTTTTTTTAAAGAGATTTTTAATGTTTCTAATGTATGAAGCATTTTCAAAGTGACAGCCCCCCTCCCCTTCTGATATGCGTTTGCTCTTGGGCCCCGCCCTCTCTCTAGCAGTGCACCAATTGTATCTAATAACTGCCCAGTCACATGATATTGCTGGGCTACATTGCCCACAATGCTGTGCAAGAACCGAATTAAATAATTCAAACGATCGATTACAGGAGAACAGATCGATCTGCAGCTTAGCTAATCACTTGTCAGTGTGCAGATTGTATTGATGCACATATTGAATGGGGAAAAAAAAAATATATATATTTTTTACAAAAGGCAGCTTGAACTGCAGCTTTAAGGCAGGGGGTATTGCAAAGATTCACTATCCATCCAGCACCAAAGAAGTTAGTGCAGCTCAGTCTAGCATAAAACGTTTCAAACTACATCTATATATATTGCTCCGTAAACTAAATGAAGCATTTACCAGTATATTGCCCCCTGAAATAACATCAGTTTTAATTGTCATTAACTCTTTTACTAGAAATTAGTCAGCTACTGGAAATGTACAGTACATGGGCATACAAAACGTTACAAGTCCCTACGGCAAATAAAGTATTAATGCTCATCTGGGCTTTTATGAAGTACAGAAGTGTTCTGCTGAATTTTACGATAGAGTAAAAGATCAGAAGGAAACTGGGAAAGCAAAGGCAAATAAAAAAAAATAATAATAATAGCATGTTCTTGTATAGCACTGCTAGTTTTACAGAGACATTTTGCAGGCACAGGTCCCTGCCCCGTGGAGCTAACAATCTATGTTTTTGGTGCCTGAGGCACAGGGAGATAAAGTGACTTGCCCAAGGTCACAAGGAGCCAAGACCAGGAATTGAACCAGGTTCCTCAAACTCAGTGCCAGTCAGTGTCTTTACTCACTGAGCCGCTCCTTCTGCCATAAAAATAAATTACTGGCTTTTTCTTGACCCCCTCACCCCCAAAATAGCATCTTAACCCTTCAGAGTATCTATAAAATACTGGAGGGCATGGTCATTAGTTATCTGATCAGATAAATCATAGCAAAGTTAAGGTTTTAAAACAAGAAAATTAGTACTTTATTATTAGGTGGTACTTTTTTTATTTGGACTAACAATTGATATTATAAGACATTTACAATGTATCCCCTTTATCCCCCCTGCACCCCCACCACCCTTCACACTGCAGATGGATGTCTGCTCCTATTTCCCACTATCTATTTCATCCATTTGTTGTCCTGTCTGTTTATTTACCATCCTCTCTGCCATCCCTTCTCTGCATTATGTGCCTTAGTTTGTTTTCTTGGATTTTACACCTGTGCTAAACCCATGGAATCATTTGTAAATCAGTTATTGCTCGACTTGAGTAAGAGAGAGAACTCCTGAAGGCTTGTCCTAAAATGTAAATGGTTAGTCCATGTCATGTGAGACCAGGACTCTTTCACAGGACCAAGCACCAGACAGGAAACAGAGATCAAATAAATGAATATTTATTCTGGCCAGAGGCAGCAGTCACAAGACAATATCACTGACAGAGCCATACTCACTCCACACAGGGAATAGAAGGGGGAATCCTAGCAGTCCTAGGTGCCCGATGCCACTGACATGGCTTACCTGGAGCAGCTTCCACTCCTGTGGGAGATTGGGAACTACAGGCAGCGCTGAATGCAACTCACAGCAGAGACACTTTAAATCTCCCGCTCGGAATAGCAGGCAGCCTCGTTTCGGTTGACTCTGGCACAACCTCAGACTACACCGCTTAGTTCATCTCCACGCTAACCTCAGCAGGGTCTGTGGAACTGAGATATTTCCTAAGTTCCTGTCTCCAAAGGAAATCATGGAGAATGGGTGGTGACCAATCACAGCGTGGATACTGTGTGTGGGACCAATCACAGAGCAAGGGCTAGCCTGTGTTGGCCAATCGGGGCTGGGGATGTGAGGCAGAGGCAAGTAGGATGGGAATTACAAACCAGCCAATGAGAACAGCGCCTACCTGCACATGTTCTCAATGCCGGTTTCCTAGCTCTCGATGAGATAGGCACCTCGCTGTCTGGGGAAGACAATGGGTCTTATTAGACCAACACCCCTCAGCTAGCCCATCCCCACTCTCCTTTGTCCTCAACCCCCACGTGAAACCAGCTAAACCCAGATCCTTGGCTAAGTAGACTGGGTAAGTGTATTACCAGCCTAGCATGCCCAGGGAACAAAGAAATACTGTTTCACAAGCACAGATACATTTTACATGTCATACAAGTTCTCATATGCATTTTCACACAATTTACTGTAGTTTGGCCACAAGAGACATATACAGGGAAACTCTATATATTCCAGATTATAGAGCAATGTCTGGGATTCACCTTTTTTATAAGAACCTTTTTTTATAAGAGCCCATATCGACACAGTCCAAATAAAAAAGGTATCACCTAATACTGAAGTGCTCATTTACTCTGCACTATCGCAACTGGACTATTTCTATTACATTTTACTCTCGCACATTGTAATCAGAAGCGCTATTCTATATACATTGGATTCTTAAAATCGTTGTTGAATGTAAACCGCTCATCCTTAAATTCTTTTTTCGATTCTTTTTATATAGGTGACATGGTGCATGAGGATAAATATTTAGAATACATGGTAAGATCAAAAGAATCCTCCACTAATTACACTTAGTGGATCTTCTTTTGATCTTACCCTGTATTCTACATTGGATTCTTGTCATAAAATACTCTGCAAATGTAGCATCCTTTCCTACTTATTTATATAGGTTTTGAAAGCCTACCTGCTGCTGATGGCCTTTCTGCAGAAAATCTTTCTCTGCCTTCCCAGTGGGTACCTAACTATGTCCTATATTCCACTGAAGTGTGCACAGCTGTGAGCTAGAAACAAGAGACAATTATTCCTCACCCCATCCTGCAAACAGCTGTGTTAGCAGTTTGCGGACAGGCAAGCCATTTCCAGAGTCATGATAAGTTACTAGGTAGAGAGGGCTGGGTGATATGCTTTTGAAAGGCCAACTCATCTATGGAGGTTTTGAAATTAACGATCACCCACTATTAAAAAAAAACCAACATATTTTATAATTAGGCAATATAAACTATAGTTAAGCTGCTATGTTATGTTATCCAAGAAGAGAACATCTGTGATTGCTTTTATTTCCTGTAGCCAAAATATGTTTTTTTCCCTACACTGAAACCTGAGTGAGGTTAATGCCTTTATTTAATCTTTCTCTATTTATTGGTGTTTTCTCTCTATCTCCATCAAAAGAGTAAAGTTGTTCATTAGCATAGGTAATTAGCAATGGCAGCAGTAGCTGAGCTGCAGAAAATTGACTGCTCTGCTGTTGCTTTCGCGCTGTGAATTAGAACAACGAATACAATGGCCTCATTATGAACGAAGGAAATGGGAATAACTGAGATTTATGTAGGACCTTACTTTGAACCCTATGTCACAAAATGGTTTCATGGATGAATAGGCATGTAGTGAATTGGCTAAGCTTGTGTGTCCTCCTATTCTAGTTTTCTTGCCACGGAGTGTACAATTTAGCAGGCTTATAATATAGCACATTTCTTAAGTTTAGTGACACTGCCGTCTTATGTAATACAGAAATTCTTTGGGTATAGGATTGACTTTATTTCAGGTCAGATCTGCACTCTGTGATTTGGGGAACTCAATATACAGTAGTTTGATAGACAATTAAAAACAACACATCTCGGATGTTGGAAGAGTAGTAACAAAAGAGGGAGAGGGAGAAGGTGGTGTTAAACCTTTTATTGGACCAACAAGTAGTTGATGTGTTACAAGCTTTCAAACCTCTCAGGGTCCTTCATCGGGTCCTACTTGTTGGTACAATAAACCTTTATCGGGAACCCGATGAGAGACGTGAAAGCTTGTAACATACAGCATCAACTATTTGTTGGTCCAAAAAAGGGTATCATACCACCTACTCTTTCTCCCTCCTTTGTTTCTACATGGAAGAAAGTACCCACCCTGGATGTTGAAGATAACTTGATTAATATGTTTGCTACCAGTGAAGGCATTAAGATAAAATCCCTTACCATTTTTTTTTACTTACCTGCATCTAGAGGACTCCTAGATTATAATTTCCCAAGACTCACCAATGGAAGCCCCTTGAATAAATAATTTTATTTTAGTTGCTTCCAGCATAGTTGAAAAATGTTTTATTGATTGACGATTTTGCCCTGAGCACATTCCCACTGGGATAACAGCAACATATTAGTGGATTTTGTTCTACATGTCATTCTAGTTGTTCTCCTTAGCTTATTGAAATCGAACTGTGTAATCTTTTCTTGACCCAATAGGTGACCCAGCAGCAGAGGAATGGTCTCCCTGGAGTGTCTGTTCTACCACCTGTGGGGAGGGTTTGAAATCCAGGACCAGGTTCTGTGTCTCCTCTTCTTACAGTACACATTGCAGTGGACCACTCAAGGAACACAAGCAGTGTAACAACTCAGCTGTATGCCCAGGTAACCAACGCCTCTGAATCATGCCTGCATGAAATAATTTAGCTTAAAGGTTATCACTATTGTCTCAAAGTTTGTGTATAACATACATAACTTGCAACTGCTGTATTTACTTGTATAACCAGGGACTGATGTTAAAAATTGCTGTTATTGTCAAGATATGGCTAATAGACATTAGCTGTCAGACACATGATGCTTTATATCAATGATGATCATCGGGGATTTGTAATCTTTGATACATTTAATGATGAGTTGCACCAGCATCATTAGTGCTTTTAAATTAGGAGGCGTTAGTTACCTATTACCGGCCTAGTTATTTACGTGTATACATCAAGAAACTAGCCTGCTTCAGTAAGTAAGGAGGTGTCTGTGAGGGAGCCGTTCGCCTTGCACTGACTGCAAACATTGTCACTTTAAGTGAATTAAGTCCTTGGATATTTCATGTAAAAGTATAATGAAGTGTTTCAACCAAATGACATCCGTTTGTTATTACATTCCAATCGTATGTGTTTTAAATGAGGAAACTGTAGTGCAAAGATAGATTACCAATCTATCAGCTAAAATGCAATATGGTCACATTCATTGGATATTATAGATGCGGTTATAGTATTAAAGTGACTCGTGCCATCAAGTGCTGTATTTCCAGGTAAATGTGTTTACACATCCCAATAGATTGGGATATACAGTTAAAGCCTTACCACTTAGCCTTAATGATCACTACTTGCATACTTAATGTATTTTATTGCCACGAGGTATCAAATACAGTTATCCAAATAATGGTCTACCTTACATCACTCTAGTACTACCACATGTTTATGTAGTGATCTTCATGTGGTGCAGCTTACTACTGTATGTATCTATCCTACAGAGTTTAAAATGCAGAATTGCAATGTCTTTAGTTTGTATTGAACATCTCTATACCCTAGCGAGCCTGGGAAGTCTATTTAGAAGCTAACCTCTAAGAACCAGTGCGCAAGGTTGGAACTTGATGGTTCAATGCAAGTTTAAGGTCAAAAGGTGGTAAAATAACCCCCCACTGGTAAAGTAAATGCCTCTTGACAGCTTGTAACACTTGCACAGAGGGAGGTTTGTGTATACAGTAACTGTTAGGGTACTGATGTACCAGCAATCCACATTCAGAGGTGTGAGCAGAATTGTAAAGTAAGAATGCAGTATGTACTAATAATAATAATAATAATAATAATAATAATAATTATAATAATAAAAATTATACCAAAAAATACTATTGTTTATTTATAAAGCAGCAACATATTCTGCAGCGTGGTACAATAGGGGTACAGAGTGATGTAAATCACATAAACAGAATGATACACTAAATAAGGACAAACAAGCACAAACAGATACAGAAGGCAATGAGGGCCCTGCTTGTGAGAGCTTACAATCTAGAGGGAATAAGGGACAATGTTGAAACTAAAGGTAAAGTGTCTTCTCATTGTGGGATGGAATATACTGTACGTCAGGATGGAGTTTAATCCAGCTGCACAGCTGATCCCATTAAGTTTTGAGGGTGCAGATGTTATGGACTCGTAGATGGCGTGGCGTTTGGATCAGCAGCTGGTTCCAATAGGGTTAGGGTGAGGAGGGTGTGTTAGGGGTATGCCAAAAAGGCTTCCTTAAAAAGTTGAGGTTTTAAATGTCTGAAAGCTGAGGGAGAGTCTGATCGTATGTGGTATGGAATTCCAGAGTAGAGATGGACAACATCTTTGCAGAAATTCAAATCCGCAGCGAATTTGCAAGTTCCTTTAGAGAGGACACCCATATCAGACCTACAGAAAACCTACAGGGGAACAACGAGGAAGACCAACTAAGGACAGAAAACGCCAACGGAAGCATTAGCTTTAACTTTAGCTTTCATCCATGTATTAGTCTCAAAAAGGCACATTCATTTTTTATTTTTTTTACAAATCACTGGAGGGAAGAGGAGGGAAAGCCATTTTAATGGCGTCCCAAGCACTATATATAGCCCCCAAACCTCCTTCAAAATAACATATGGAGAGACACATGCTCAAAAAGTAGCACACCTTAGGTTTCAAGAGACGCCCCTCAATGGGGACGGGCCCGCTGCGTGGGGTGGCCGCCGCGTTGCCCGGTCAGTTTTTCCAGCAGACTGGAAAATTGAGATTAGAACCAGCGACGGAGAGCTAGGCCACGTCCTCGACAGTTCATCCAATGAGGGTGAACCTGCCGGGTGACATCATGGCCCCTGTCACTCCCCGTCACGCCAACCCCTGTCTTTCCCCCTGCATCTCACTGCAGACCGGGAACTCGGCTGCACGCGCCGCCAGCCTGGCCAGCGCGCGTGCAGCGCAGACAGCGGGGCCGTAGCCTTAGGTACCTGTGAGATATGCTAATGATATGCAACGTTTATTTAAATGACTCACAACCCCACACTTCCTAAAATATTTCCATAAGGCGTATAGTGAGAAAACCTATGGCACCTTGTGAAGAAGGGAGTACTAGTAACAGGCCCAACAGGATCAGAACCCACATCCTGTGCTGTTCAGAGCAGCAGCTCTAGCAGTAAGGTGTGCTACTTTTTTTTGCACAGATTTCTCTCCATATGTTATTTGGGGGGTGGTTCGAGGGGATATGTGTATATAGTGCTTAACACCCTACTAAAATAGCTCTCCCTGACAGCAGTATTTTGGATGAATTGGAGTTGGTACAGGTGGACTAGGGGAATTAACTGAAAGAAGGACTTTGTGTATAATTATTTTATTTTCCTGACACAGAACACGAACATATACAGATGTAGCACACGTTATTCAATGGCCGATTTTCCCACTGACGCGTTTAGGCTACGATTATACCAGATGCCGAGCGGCAACTTGATCAAGGGGAGAGGAGACAAGGAGACGTGGCCGTGAGAGGTTCGCCCTCATTGGCTGAACTGCTCACGTGACGCGGCCGTCGCTTGCCACAAACAAATTTGAAAATCTCTTCAGGAATCTGCCGCCCTGGGATTTCTGGAATTTGTTTCGGCGAGGCGGCGTTTTGTGCTGTATTCACGGCTTCATGCTCATTTCCTACTGTATCTGCTGTAAAACCAGAGACTCTGTTGGATCTTTGCCTTTCTTTTTATATTTAGGACAGCCTTATGTCTGTTCCAAGCTTTTTGGAAATGACTTACTATACAGACGAGACAACGAGTATTCTAATACTTGCCTTAAGCTACCCAGGTACATGCTGGGTACATGCTGGGTACATGCTGGGTACATGCTGGGTACATGCTGACACATTTCAGTGACATTTCTCCAGAGGCTAATGGCACATCGGATTAACACAGCAGGGGTCCCTGGAACCAGTTTGAATGGGACTGCCAGGGACCCCCGCTGTTAATCCGATGGGCCATTAGTCTCTGCAGAAATTTCACTGAAATGTTTCAGCATGTACCCAGCACGTACCTGGGTCTTGTTGGTGATTGCCACTGGTTTGTTTTAGAATAACCGTCGGCACTACAGTATTAGCCTCTACTACCTCTGTTGGAAGGCTTTTCCACAAATCCACCACGAAGATGAAGATGAATTTCTGGGATTCAGAATCCCTTATGGACTCTATTGTGCGATGCCATTCAGGCTAAACTACGAAAGATTGTTGGATGTGAGAAAGAAACACATTTAAGGAAAACAATCAATTGTTTATGGAACACAAGTTGGTACAGAAAGCATCTCATGTATCCAAGGTTTGGATAAGACTATGGGCTGAACGCCCGGACTTCTGATAATCAGTATCAAGGATGAGAATGTGTTTTGGTTTGATTCTGTTGTAGTATACACAGCTTCGATTGCCTAATAGTAACAGAGCTTATTAACAAGTCATTGAGAGGTTAAGTCCTACAGAAGGACTTGGATAGACTGGAAACTTGGCCAGGTAAATGGCACACGAGGTTTAGTACAGATACACGTACTGTAAGGTTATGCATTTGGGAAACAAGAATAAACAGGCAAACTTGCAAATTAAATGAGGATAAATTAAGAGAATCCTTGATGGAGAAGGATTTAGGAGTGCTTGTAGACAGCAGGTTTAGCAATAGTGCCCAAAGTCAAGCAGTAGCTGCAAAGGCAAACAAGATCTTATCTTGCATTTGACGGGCAATGGATGGAAGGGAAGTAAACATAATTATTCCCCTTTATAAAGCACAAATCTATGGAAGCTATGGAAAATACATTATGGAACTAAAGAAAGTGCAGAGAAGAGTCACAAAATTAATAAAGGTGATGGGTAATCTGATTTATTTTTGGCTAGCTAAATTAGATTTGTTGACATTAGAAAAAAAAGACATCTAAGGGTACGATTATACCCAATCCGGTCCGGCACATGCGCTCCCTCAGGGCGATGCACTGCAGGCAGGAGGCGACAGCAAGGCATGCACAGAGGTGTGGTCATTATGTCACATGAGCGGTTCGCTCTCATTGGCTGAACTGCTCATGTGATGAGGCCATGATGCGTCCATCGCTCGGGGAAAACAATTTCCCAGTTCTGCTCAGAAATTGCGCGCTTGGCCGGTTCGTTATCTACATAAAGAAACCTAAGTCTGTAAGACAAAGGAGACTTTGGTTCATCCTTTGATCAAATAATGACTAGCCTGCTAACCAACGTCAAGGTAAGTCTCAATAAAAGTCCCTATGCTAAGTGCATACAAATATTCTGTGAAATATACCATGAAGGGGCTTATAAACTAAGCATAAGCTTATGTAACTTAGTGCAGTTAAAAACTGGTATATGCTTGGTCCAGGGGAGGGGAGAAGGGAGCGGTACGGTCAGGAACACACCAAAAATAAAAGATAAATAGAATAATGGTGCAGTAAATTCAAAAAATGTGGGAAATAGTTGAATCTTGGCTCGAGTAGAATTCTTACTTACAACAAGTAGAGTAAAAGTAAGCAGTGATCTGACTAAGTCAGTGTGGATAGGGTAAGGTCTTTAGCAGAGATTACTCTGGATATGAAGTAACTTCAAGCGTAATTCATTGAAGTGATGGAGACTCCGATTCACGCAGAGTGTAGGGATCATATGCAAAAGAAACAGACTATAGTGTAGATCATAAAACACAGTATTTATCCAATCAAACAAAGTAGGAAATGTACTTACAATAAGTACATAGGGTATGTACACGTAACAGTTTCGTGAGACAGTAGAAGGCTGTTAATTAAAAGAAGCTAGCTGGACTGTTCTCCCTTTGCTCCCACCTCGCCGCCGGTGGATGGCGTCTGACGTCACTTCTGGTGGAGCGGGTGATGACATCCGGTAGGGAGCGAGGAAGATGAATCTCAGCAAGACAGCAGCAATTTCAGATACTTCCTCAGGAAGCTGTCTGTGAACAGCGAAACGCGTTGAGCCTTTTTTCGTCAGTCTGCTGCAGTTGCTCTAAGGGTGAAGACGTGTGAGGTGCCTGCTGAAATTGCTGCTGTCTTGCTGAGATTCATCTTCCCCGCTCCCTACCGGATGTCATCACCCGCTCCACCGGAAGTGACGTCAGACGCCATCCACCGGCGGCGAGGTGGGGGCGTGTCGGGGGCGTGTCGGCGGGCGGGCCAGTGACATCACGGAGCTGGTTCGCCCTCATTGGGCGATCCGCTCACGTGACCGGCCCTTCGCTCCGGCAAGCGGGAACATTTAAAATTTTCCTAAGACCTACGCTTCCGCAAGCGCGCCGAAGCGTAGGCGAGCCCCTACTAAAGCCTCTCTCATTGCGGCTGTAGGGGCTCAGTGCCGAGCGGAAGTGCGCCTCAGCCTCCGCCCCCAAGCACTATCCATGGACGCGGCCTTAGGCCTGGGTCCCACTGCATCCGGCGGCGCGCACGGAGTTCCCCCGGAGCCAGCCCCCCCTCACAAGACCGGCGTTCCCCAGGAGCCAGCCCCCCCTCGCTGCAAGGCTCGCTGCGCACTGTGACGCATAAGCCAGCAGGGGATACACGAAGATCGTGATCCCAAGCGGCGATGCGTCACGTGGTGCGGCAGGGAGCCAATGAGGGGAGGAGGGGAGCTGTCTGGCGAGCAGGGACTCGTTTGCGTGAATCTGCACTGTCTTCTGTGCAGCTTGGCAGCATTCCCCCCGCTCCCTCTCTCCCTCCCTCCCGTGCCCGTTTTACAGGCTGTGTGTGCTAAGGAGGTCGCGGCCAGCTCCGGCTGCTGGGGGGTAACCGGCTCCCGGCTCAAAGTGAAAGCGGGGGGGTAAGCAACAAGGCAGATGGGTTTCCAGCCTGGGCGCAGTGTGTAGGGAAGGGTCAGGCTTCAGTGCCTATTACTTTCCCCCTCCCTTCAGTGGATGGCAAGTCAGGCATCTGAGGTATACAGTGGCCAACGGAGCATACAAATCAGCTGCTGCAGCTTTGGCCACGCCCCCCACCCCACGCCGAAAACCGTCTCCCTAAAGACCGCAAATAGCGGTGAAGTGACGTGCACGCGCCGCCTGAACACAGTGCGGGCGCGACGGCTCGTGCAGCGCGGCCTTAGCCTTAGGTTTCACTATGTATATTTATTTCCCCATTTATTGTTAGCCCAATGGGAGAAGCGCAGGGAGTCACTTTCTGTTTATGAAATATATGATGTCTGTTTGAGAATAGTTTCCGGAGAACAGAAACACCTCGCCTCAAAGCATTTTTCTCCGTTTGTAACCTTCATCTTTCCTGTACTGCCTGAAGCTTAGTGCTGTGGCCTCTATAAGAATAAAGCAAGGAACAGCAAACAGCCACATAATCGATTAACTCTGAATCTGCCACATATAAACAGATACTTTAATACGCTTTATTCTAATATACAGTATACTACAGACCGACTTTTAAAACCAAGGAAGGACAAAGGGAAATGTACAGTACTTTTTACAAAGTGTGTGTGTATATATACAGTATTTTTTATTTTTCATTTTTTTTTTTTTTCATTTTATATTTCCCTGTTTGCCTTTACATGGAATACTTAAATACAATCGGTGCAGGGGAACAAGTGGAGAGACCCCAAATCTCTCCTACACAAACTATGTAACACTCCTGGTGTTCCCAGCACTCCAAAAGAAAACAAGGAGACTGATGTATCAATGAAGAGTGTGTATTGCAAGACACAACATCATAACGCAACAATATGTAAAGGCCAACAGGGAAATAAAAAATGACTGCAGGTACAGCCTGAAGGGGAGGAGAGGGAGTGGGGGGGGACATCTTTTTTTTCCCACATCTCCTTCCCCGTTAGGGGTTTCCCTACCCTTTTCCCATTTTTCTGTGATTTCACGTTTACCTCCCTCACTCCCTCTTCTCCTCCCTCTCCTCCTCCCTCTCCTCCTCCCTCTCCTCCCCTTCAGGCTGTACCTGCAGTCATTTTTTATTTCCCTTTTGGCCTTTACATATTGTTGCGTTATGATGTTGTGTCTTGCAATACATACTCTTCATTGATACATCAGTCTTCTTGTTTTCTTTTGGAGTGCTGGAAACACCAGGAGTGTTACAAATCTTATTTATTGTCATAGTAAGTGCAATTAATATTAGGCTAAATATTTAAAAAATTACTTTGAATTAAGTTTTTTTTTTTTAAATTGTTAAAAAAGCTGCGAATACACATTAGCACACAATATATATATATATATATATATATATATATATATATATATATATATATATATATATATATATATATATATATATATATATACACTGTACTCCATATTCCACCAAACCCCAACCAAGTCATTCCCACCAACCAATCATGCAGTTACACAGTTTGTCTGAGCCATCCACAAGTATTAAGAGTTAAAACCTAACAATCATTCATACAGTCAAAATAAAAAGATGTAGAAACACATTTAAAATAGTCTTTTTAAAGTTAACAAAAATCAAAACAAAAGCTCTAAAAAAAATTCCACAGCAATAGTGAATTAAAGATGTAACCAGCATTGTTGGAGCCGTTATTGGCCTGTGGCTCCATTGTATAGAATTGCTAATCTCACGATCAGGCATTTAAACTGGCACCAGCAAAATGAGTGGTAAGACATTGGCTACATCTGTGAAAAGAATGGCCAATGAATCATTCTATTTATTTTCAGTCATCTTTTCTGACCTTGACTAGTCCCCACTTCCCTAGTATGCAACTTGTCATAGTACCCAGTCTCACAAGGGACACATGGAAATTATTCATTTAAGTGGTGATCTATCACCTATATATCTTTTTGATAAATGTTGATACACTACTGTAGGAGTCCCCACTGACCTTTGATAACAGCAAATAGCTGCCATAAGCAGTGTGTTCGAGGTGCATGTAAAGTGAAGGTTGAACTGGTAACTTTACATTATCATACTGCATACTCTTTATTCCGGTCCAATGTAGTTCCAGCTGTTTGCTTTAGCTAGATATCTGAACAGAATTGTCAGAGCAGAGGTTTCAATTGTTCAGCTAAGAAACGAGTAACTAGGGGATAGATCAAATATTTACTAACATATACACTTGAGTTATTTTTCCTCTATGTTTATATGGAATGTACATACAAAGCAGTGTACTCAAATACTCCTATCAGAAATAATGTATCGCCAATATTCAACAAATATATGTTTTAAATGGGTGGATTCATCTACTTTTCTCATTTGCTCATGTCAGGCATGTAGTTCTGTATATGAATTAGAAGGTCATTTTATACAAGATCCCTGACATTACGCCACGGCAGCTACTTGAAAACGAAGATTTCCATCCGGTGTTCTTTAATGGAAGCAGTCAAGTGAATGGCACGAAAGCTACATTTAATGATCTCTACTCGTGTGCTAATTAAGGTTGCCACCTGGCATCATATTAAAATGGCAGCTTTAATCATTTCTAGTGTTTACATTAAGTTGGAAGATGTACACACATGAACTGACTCAGGTTGCTTTATTAATGTGAAAGATGGCTTCAGGTGTAAACCAATGGAGCCATGCACCTATTCTCATTGAGCCACAAACCTTCTCCACTCAGGATGCATTCAACATTCTTGGCTTCAACGACAATACTCATTGTTTAATTGCTGGAATGGACACACAAGTCTTAATTCCACTCAGGCGCTGAAAGAGTAATACAAACCTACACGTCTACAGCAGATAATGGCTTCTGACACACCAAATATGTTTAATTATGCTGTCATACTGCTGACCCTGTTTAAGCTCCTGTTTGAAGCTTTTACCTACTGTAGTATGCTGAAATTCCGTTGCTGCTCCTGAACAGCAAAAGACCAAAATACTCAATGCTACATCCAATGTGACAAAATACATGGTTAAATACTTCAATGTTGGTATTCTCATGAGTAAGGGTCATTTAGTTAAACCCTTTGGCCAAAGCGTTATAAGCCTTCAGCCACTTCACAGCATGACCAGTATGCAGGTCCTAACACTACCTGTGAAAATTCTCATTTATCTCTGCAGTGGAGGGAGAGTGGTCACCGTTGACCTTTCCTGCATCGGAACATGAAACAACTGCTACTTAAAAAATGGTGTGGGGTGGGGTGAGCTTAATCTCTGGGAGGAGGGGCCACTGACCTCCAAACAACTGATACCAGTTGAAAATTAAAATTAATAAACACACAATCCCAGCAATCTCTAACCCCAGAACCCACCACATCTAATATATATATATATATAATATTATTATATAATTACAATATATAAATATTCTTCTTTTTTTTCTGCTACAAATTGGTATCATATTCACTAGATCAGGCGTGGACCAACTCCAGTCCTCAAGGGCCACTAACAGGTCAGGTTTTAAGGATATCTCTGTTTCAGCACTGATTGAGCCACCTGAAGCAGGGATATCCTTGAAACCTGACCTGTTGGTGGCCCTTGAGGACTGGAGTTGGCCACCCCCTGCCTTGGATCATACATACAGCTGCAACTGCCGGTTGTTGACCTCTTGTCAAGGAAAATCCATGATTATCTCGCGGTCACTCACGAGATGGTCCGCAGCAGATTCAATGGCCCACCGGATTAACACAGCGGGGGTCCGTGCGTTTTAATGGGACTCGCGACTGTTTGAATCCAACAAGGCTTCACCTGTCTGTAAGAGACGCGCAGTAAGAGAGAGACTGAATCAGTCACTCTACTTGCGCACCTCTAGCAGGCGATCGCGGGGCTTTTATTTTATTTTAATAATATATTATTGTAGCAGGGGGTCTCCGGAGCTGAACCACATTGCTTTAAGGTCCGGGGACCCTCTGCTTCCTGAGTTACAGGCCCCGTTATGGGGTGCCGGTATCCCAACGGCGATGTTTAAATTCTCCCACATCATGGCCCACGTGATCGGTAGATTTAAACAATCCGTAGGGATACCGGCACCCCTATAACGCATAGGGATACCGGCACCCCTATAACGGGGCCTGTAACTCAGGAACAGAAGATCACCGGACCTAAAATCAATGCGGCTCAGCTCTGGAGACCCCCTGCTACAATAATATGTTATTAAAATAAAGTATTGTAATGTTTATTGGTAATCAGCATTGGTCTATTCAGCCTTTATTTATGTTACAAGGTCCCAATTATGTTTATTTTAAATGCCTTGTGATACTTCAGGTCCAAAGCTACATGAATAATATTCAACAAAACTGGAAAATAACAAGACTGTGATTCTGTAAATTATATGTCTCAAAGCTTCACTAAATACTTTAAAATTGAAAAATAAATCTAGTACATAAATTCACAATTAACATCAGTCCCAATGGGACGCTTTAACTTGCTCAAAACATTCTCTTTGACTTCCCTATGTACACCTATTAATAATTTGTTGGAATTAAACATCATGGGTATAGTTGTAGATGCTAAATTCCTTGCAGGAACCACTTTGTTATATGGTAAACCACTGAAGATTTATTTCCACTTAACTCTACTCCATTGACTAATTTAGTTGTAAATACACAGCACCCAACTCAGATATTGATATACATCCCATTCCCTGACTTCTTGTATACTGTAAATAGCAATAATTTTTCATGATACAGTATCAAGCAACACAATGAAAACTATTTATCTGTGACAGATGAGTAGATTTATTAAAATAGAACAGCTGGTTTTAGTTATAGCTTGACCTGATAAAATGCAACTGGATAATTGGCTTAGTCATAACAAAACTGTCTTTGAAGTTGGAGAACCTGGTTAAAGACCCTTGGGCCAGCTCCAGATGACCTTTAGCAAGTCACTGCATACCATGTTGCTGCTAAAAATGATATGCATAATTCTTCTGATTCTATTCCCATATCTGTATAATAATAGCCGTGCACAGTAGTGGGTGATGACTATGCATGACAAGAGGGTATTGCATGAGTGTGAGATCATTAAACCTGCTGAGAGAAACACTGCAAAGCACATCCAAGGTTAGAGAAGGAATGTCAGCCTCAGATCCAAATGAACTGAGAGATGTCGCATCACTGTGTCTCATCGTGATAATGTAGGCAGATACCTTACATTGCAGGTGGAGATTGCTATCAGTACCCTCATTTTAGTTGCAGTAGAATTCCATCACTAGACTAGTATTGATCTTTAACCATTTCCATACCAGACATGAATGCAAAACACATGGCTCTACAATGCAATGTGTTGCAGGACCCAGTAGCAGTTAAAGGTTAAAGTCCTTGGGTTTCAGAAGGTGGTTTGGAGAGGGTATCAAGGAAGCAATAAAACTTGGATACTCATCAAGTGATCTTCAGATTTGAGTCCTCCCTACACAGTGATACATATTCTGATAACCCAAACTCAATTATGTTATGACTCAATATATTCTATTCTGTCCTATTCTATATTCTTTATGTAACAGTGTTTCCCCCACCCTCTGGTAGATCCCCCTGTTACCAGGTGTATTGTGCATGCTACCTGTTGGCTCACAGAATGCTGAGTTGTCCACCAATGGTTGTGGGGACTGCAGGACAGACTTCTGGGATATATTCCCGATATTTACTCCATGGTACACAGCGCCTCCATCTTCTGTAAGCTCCAGATGTATGGAGGCAATCTCCTATAGTAGAAATGGTTACCTCTCCCCCCTAGTAAGATCACACACCAGGCCGGAGGTATAATCAACTAGAACAGATTTATTCCTGTACACTCACAGCACACGGCAGTCCTTTGCCCAATACAGTCTCTGTTCTGGTCTCCAAACTTGGGATGTCCCTGGACCTTCACTATGGGTCAAGGGTCGCCGCAGCAGTCCCTGCACTTCCCCAGCCCTCTAGCAGGACCAGAGGAAAAGGTGATCACTCACTCTCCCTCTTAGGTAAGAGGATCAGGGTCTGCCAGTGTACGCAGTCCTGCGTGATACCTTGTCTCTCTCAAAAGTAGAGACACTACTGAATTTGGGGTTGCACCTCCCTTAAGTACAATAGGGGGAAGGCACTAGGTCTGAACCCAGGATGGGGCAGAACACAGACCTAATCACACCTCTACCCCTGTCACTCAAGGGACTGTCTGTGTGGGGGGAAACCCCATGATTAGTACTGGCACTGCCAGCTCTTACCAGGACGTGCATGCCAGTGAGGGAAGAATGGAAGCCAGAAACCAGCCATGTCTACATTTAGAACGCATATTTTACTACATAAATATTTAGTATGTCTGTAAGTGGAAATCTGGCTACAAGTTCCTTTATGTAATAAACTAGTGACTAGTTACATTGATTTTTTTAATTTAGTTAGTAAATGTGAGTTTGGACAAATGTACATATAGCCTGGCCTTCGGCAGCTATTGCTAATTCTGGGCCTTTCCTCTGTCAGTCATGTTAGAACAGGCAGTGCAAAGGTTAATTCCTTCAGTAGGCCTGTTTTGCATTTCAGCTCTGAGTATGTAGCAATATTCAGGGGCGGGCCTAAGCAACCTGTGAGCATGTTAATCCAAAGGGTGGATATGGGTTGGAACAACCCCTGATGTGTGTGAGCCAATCGGTATCCAGCTTTGAGTTGTAATGATTCAAAGTTAGAGACACTCTCTGAGGATATTCAAATTGAGGCATGTTTCCTAAATTTAGTGTGTCAGTTAGAGAGATCTGTGTGCAGTCTGAGAGGAGATCTTGCAGTGAGAGGACTGAGAACCGGTCTCCCCCTCTTGCCCCACCTGGGCAAGGAGTGTGGGGGGGGGAGTTAAGCTGCCATGAGCAGAGAGGCAGAGATTACACCATGCCTGTGATATCATGCTGTATGCTGTATGCACACCTATGCTGAATAAAGACCAAGAGAATAGAGGCTGCTGTGTGTGTCCCTGTTCCTGTGTCTGGAGAATGGAGTGTCAGTGGGGGTCTCTCCTCTGGAGACCCCAGGGGATCCCTGCTGGCTGGAGGCACTGTGCACCCTGAGAGAACACGGTAACCTGTACCACACCTCCTGTCCCTGTCCTGGGTTCTCCCCACAACACCGCAGAGCACTCAGCCCTCCTGTTTACCAGCAGGTCACAGTACCAAGACCACTCAGAGTGACCAGAAGGAGTGTACCCCCCCCTCCAATCTCATGTCAGGTGGGGTACCATAGAAGGGTTACATTCAATATTAAAAGCTGTTTGGCATCTTTAGAATTTACAGTTATTATAAAACAACCAAGATACTGTCATCATGATGTGACACAGGAGCACTCAACTCCCGTCCTCAATCCCCCCTCCCCCCAAAGTCAGGTTATCAGGATATTCCTTCTTCAGCACAGGTGGCACAATCAGAGGCTCAGTCTTCAACAGAGCCTCCGATGGAGCCCCCTGTGCTGATGCTGGGATATCCTAATAACCTGACTTGTTGGGGGGTCTTTTGGACTGGAATTGAGCCCCCCCTGATATAACGCAGTAAGGGAAAAGCCAGCATATTCCCCAGTTTGGTTGCATGTTTAATATCATCAGACTCTATAAAATGCAACAGCACAGTAACAATGCTATAGGGGACTGGAATACATCACAAATAATGTCATACTCTCCGGCTCTTAAGATATTAAGGAAAGATTAAAACACTGCAACATAGATATTAGTCAGCAGATAGGGACCAATTTCCCTCTCTATTTTCTTCATGCTGTGAAATGTTAGATCCTAATGGATCCCTGGTTTTCTTTTCATATTTAGGGTACCCTGGAGAATTGAGTTATTTGTCGTTTGTAATAGAATTCGGAATTAAATTGAAGATGATAATTACTGAGTGCAATCCTGTTTTACACTAAGCATACTGGGCAATAAATACTTTAATATTTAATGAGCCAGTCATTTACTCCTTACTGGCTCACCATCATGGGGAACAATTTTACTGCTAGTATGTATTTATATAGTAATTTAAGGCGCTGGTTGTCCTGGCGACAGTAGCAGTGAGATAATGGTCAATATGGGAAGTCCTAGTGGGAGGTTTGTCATTTTAAAACACAATATTCCTATGATGTTGCTTAAATCACACTTTTTAAAGCAGAAATCCCATAATCCACAGCTTTCTCCCCACCCGCCTACCCAAAGGCCATCCACTAATGTGTAGGAAGCAAAGATCTCAGAGTTCTTTCCCAGAACTATGAAATTAAGGAGCAGGAGGAGTTCAGATTGTGAGACAAACTAACCTGTATTGTTAGTGTAGAACCTGTCCTCTTGGATGGCTTTGGAGAGGTGGAAGGCTTACATATTGGCAACAAATTTCTACCCAAAGATCTCCTCTTCAGAATTAAGAAAAATGAAAGAGTTAAGGATATTGTGTTGCAGGATTTAGGTAGCATGTTAAATGGAATTAACAGATAAGATAATGCAGGCTTTAAAGTATCATCAAGTAGTTTGTTCGTTAAACCGTGATAGAGCCAGTCAGGGCACTATCGCACAGAGACTCCCCTTGATTTGAATGGGAGTGTCCGTGTGATAGCAGTGATTGGCACTGTGGTAATTGTAGTTTAATGAACAACCCCCTAAGTATAAGCAAGTTGGTTGATCGTGACTGAAAGATAGGCATTGGTATTTTTTACTTTTGCCCTTTTAAAGTAGCACTCCACTTGGTTTAAAACATATGTTGTCCTTTTTGGTATATTTGAGACGTGCTGGGGCCACTCGCTGGAATCCCGTTTCTGTTTGTCTGAGAGTTATGCTATATTTCATTATTAAAATATCACCGGTAAAATACCACTATCTTCCTGTTTTAATTTTTTTAATTTTGCAGTGAATTGTCTTATTTGTTTTTCTTTACAAAAAAATGTCACCTGGGAATTAACTAAAATGGACACAGAAGAGAGGACTTGCGGAAGGAAATACCTGGAAGTTAAATGAAAAGAGACATACCAATAAATCTTCACCTACAGTATATAGATTTTATTAAAAGTTCAGGTGCAACTGCACTCACCCCTCACACTTCTTTAAGTCCTTTGTTGATTTTCACGGTGCTTGTTCAGAAGAGGGAGCAGGACTCCAAATATGTAAAGAAAAAGAAAAAATCTCCTCCTCACTCGTCTCCATCACGGAATTAGAAGTCTCCGATATTCATTCAACATATATTTGTTGAACAGCCAAAAGCAGACCGTGAAATGGATAGCACTACTGGCCCTTCCATGATCTGCTGTTGGCTGTACAAGAAATATATGTTGAATGAATACCAGAGACTTCTGCTTCAGTGATGGAGATGAGTGAGGAGGAGATTTTTTTTTCTTTACAGATTTTTGGAGAAGACGGAGTGTTTGGGAAGCAGTGATTAATCATTTAGCCTGGCACTATCGCAACTGGACCACAACGGCTATTCCTACTTAATTCATCATGATAATATAAACTTGGCTCTAAATGGGGACTGCTAGATATAGTATAATGAAATAGGGCTTAACCTTCTCAGTGGGGAAATAAGCCGGTGCCACAAAGATGTTTCTACAGGTTCATGTGTTAACTATTACAATGATGTAACTAGGGGTCCTCTTTCTGTGAACTGAAGAGAATTGCTTATTTTCCTTCTTTCGTTGTGCGTGAGAAAAGAGAGGATATTTAGAGTGACAGCGCAGAACAATAAATTATACTCAAAAAAATGGAAAGAAGACCGCACAAATGCACAATAGTGCATTACATTTTTACTAAATATGCACATAAGCAGAAAAAACAGTCATGTCCTTACGGGAAAGATATTCTTTAAGGTTATATCCTCACAATCACAAGACTCCAGCGATGATCTGAGTCTTTCTGTTGAGGGTTCTGTCAGGCGCGTCTGTCTGTGGTGGTCAGCACAGCAGGGGAAGCATTCAAACCATCCACGTGGGACAGATGGATGCTGCTGTTTGTAGGTAGTCTGCGCTCCATGACTCACGCACAATGAGGTGGTCAGGCTCTCAGGACTAATCTTCCAACTAGATCAAGATGTGCAAGTTCATATCTGTCACCGTTCTGCCGCTGGTGTGGATAGTCCAGTAGAGAGTCTCTCAGGTGTGATCAAAGTTCAAGGAACAAATGTCCCACAATACCCTACATGTTTTGTGGATCTGATCCACATCATCGGGGAATGTGTCCTCATATCAGACATCTTATCCTTAAATAGCATTGAGAATGATTCCATTGGTCAAACACTTAATGCAAATCTAGACAGTTATAATCCTGCTAAAAAGCACTAACCATAAGTCACAAAATAACATAACCTAATGCATATATTAAAAAAATAGAAATATTAAATGAACAATAACAAGAACAATAAACTACACATGTAAGGACTCTTTGGAATAGGTTTTTTTTAGAAACCATGGAAATACTACAGTACCATGTTTTTAATTCATAAATCCACTATATATGGTCCAATATTAAACAGCCTTGATTGATAAAGTCAAAACCCAAGGTCGGGCATGGACTGCTCCCATCCATAGCATCACAATATAAACATATTATCCCAACACAAAATTCAATCAACAATCCTTATTTCAATAAACTACAATAAAACAAATATTTTTGGATAAATATACTCCACACTTGCCAAAGTCTTTCAAGTCAACATTGTGATGGAGATCAAGGCTGGACTTTCTTCAGATATGTTTATGTTTTTTTTTATATCAGAGTAGCCAGGAAATGGAAATACAAAACCAAGTCTGGACAAATACTGTACTACAGTATACCACATTGTTGACCTGGTGTTGGTTGGCATGTATGATAGTTGCTGAGAACGCTTTAAACCCTTGCCAGAGAGAAGATCAAGTTTTAAACAATTTACAATTAAACAATCTTAGGAAGCGCAAAATCTGGCCCCACAGTATTATATATGTATATATTTATATATTTAATTCTCCTACTGGAACAGTGATCTCAAATATACAACAGTAAACAAAGAAGCCCAAATGCACAATCAATAGGACATACTGTAGAAACTAACAAAGTAATTTGTCATATTTGATGTGCATTTGGGCTTCTTTGTCGATTGTTGTATACTTGAGGTCACTCTCCCAGTAGCACTTCAATTGACACATTTAAATATATACATACTAGCTGAGAAACCCGGCGTTGCCCGGGATGTGAAGTGTGAATAAGTATGTGTAAATGTTGTATGTGAAAGTTGTAATGTGATGCCAATGTTATGTAATATTAGTTAGAATTGTGTTTGTAAATCAACAGTAGTAGAAAGCACATGTATATGAGGGCAAATGTTTGAAGTGTATGTTAGTTGTTACGGTAGTTATTTTTGAAAATGTTATTGTTGGAAATGCTTCTTGAAAGATGTGAATGTCCATTGTTGAGAGGAGTGTATTTGATGTAATGTTAAAGTGTGTGTTGTAAAATAATGTAGTAATAAAAGATGACAGTAGTGTATTGAGTGTCTTTCATTTTTTTGTAATTTCTTATGGCAATATGTAGAGTTCATGGAAATTGAGGAAAGTCAATGTTTATTGTAATGCTTGTTTGTAAACGACATTTTTGGTAGTTCCAGTTGGAGCAAAGATGTACAATTGTTGGGGGGATCCAACTCTAGAGCACGCAACATATAACTGGCCGTGGGAGAAACATGGTGATTCTAAGTTGATACCAGTGCACTTTATAGATTGTCCTTGTGCTTTGTTAATGGTGATAGCAAAAGCTAGTTTGATGGGGAACTGTAGCCGTTTGAAAGTAAAAGGCATGTCTGTAGGAATGAGTGGAATGCGGGGGATGAAGACATCTTGGCCTTTGGCGTTGCCAGTTAAGATAGTAGCTTCAATTAGGTTGGGCATCAATGTTTTTATGCACAGTCTGGTTCCATTACAAAGGTTAGGTGTGTGTAGGTTGCGAAGTAGCATGATGGGTGCTCCAACTTTGAGGCGAAGATGATGTGGTGGCATCCCTGATGGTTCGAGGGAGTGTAGGAATTCAGGTGGATAGTTAACGGCTTCATCGCAATCCACAACTGTATCGATTGAGTTGTATTGAGTAATTGTGTTTGGAATAATGTCTTGAATTTGATGATTGATGTCATTGACAGAAGTATTTTTGGCAGCAAGGATGGCTCTTTCACAGAGCCACTGGTGGTTTGTGTAATTGTGTAAGAGATTTGGATAGACGTGATGTATGAGATCTTCAAGTGATGTCATCATGTGACAAAAATGTGTGGGAAAAGCAATTTCACCTGATGTTAAGTCAGTAGGTAAAGTGCCTTCACCTATTTGAAGAAGTGTGTGTGCAAAAAGTTGTTCATTTGAGTGGCCGAGAAGTTGGACTCGCATATTGGTTGTTAATGGAAAATGTTTGACATGTCGCCATAAAATAGAGGATTTAAGGCATGCATGAAGTTCGTCTGCTGGTGTGGATCGTGGTATGACTGGAAGTGTTTGTCTGAAATCACCAGCTAAAAGAATGACAGCACCACCCATTATTTGTTTATTGTTACGCAAGTCTTGCAAGGTTCTATTAAGGGCTTGAAGTGCTTTTTTATGCGCCATGGTACACTCATCCCAAACAATAAGTTTGCAAATTTGAAGAACACGGGCTTGGCCAGATGTCTTGGTAATATTACATGTTGGGTTTTCTTCATGAGCAATGTTTAGTGGTAATTTAAGAGCTGAGTGCACAGTTCTTCCTCCATCCATAAGAGTGGCTGCAATGCCAGATGATGCAAGTGCAAGTGCAACATGATTGTGCATTCTTATTTCTGCAAGGAGTAAATTTATGAGAAATGTTTTGCCTGTTCCACCTGGAGCATCAAGAAACAGGATTGCACCTTGTTCGTTGTTTATGTGCTGCATGATGTTGTCATAGGTGTTAAGTTGTTGTGGAATTAACATTGGTTTTCTTGTGGCAACATATTCTTGTAGTATGGAAATATTGTATTGTTTCTCTCGCATAAGGTCTGTATTGAGTACATCGTGATGATGACGTTGGGGAGCTTCTAGACCTAATTGAAGTAGTGTTTTGTTATTGATAGAGAGACATGTATCTTCTAACAATATGAGTACCTCGTTGAAAATGTCAGGTGAAAAGGTAACATTGAGTGATGGGTTGTGTCTCTGTGCTTTGTGAAGTATATCTTCACTCATGTGAGGTAGCGGGATAGGGGGAGGGACATTGGTGGCATGGTGTAGCGGGGTAGGGGGCCTCGCGGTCCGGTTGCGGTAGGGAGATGTGTGAGGTGCAGGAGATGTGAGGCGTGCTGTGCGGTTCGCGGGAGCTACACTGTGTGAGGTGAGGGGTATTTATTTGTGTTTGGTGTGCGTTTGTGTAGGTGTTGAAATGTTGTGTGTGTTTTTGTTTTGTGTTAATGTTGGCTGTGTGTGTGGCAGAATAGTGTGTGTATGTAATTATTGTGTGTGATTGTTGATTGTGTGGGGTGTGTGTGTGGATGAGTGAGTGTGTGATGTGATAGTGAGTGTGTGGTGTGTGAGTGTGTGTGTCAGTGTTGGTTAGTTGAGTGTTTGTGTGCAATAAATTAGACAGATGTGTAAATAGTAATGTTTTGTGTAAAATATGTTATTGAAAGGAAGAGGTGATTTATTGTGCTAGGTGTGTTAGTAGCGGAGGTGTTGTGTTGTTGTTAATGTTTGTGTGTGGTGGGATGTTGATGTGCAATGGGAGTGGGTGGTGAGACGTGTAAATGTGCATTGTATTCAGTGTAGTGTGTATGGTGAAGGGTAGGTAATTGGAACAGTGGGTTGGGTGTGTGTGTTTGTTTAGTGGTGGTTGTGTTGTGTGTGGTAGTTAAGGTTATGTTGAAGTGTTGTTTTGTGTGTTGTATCAGCAGAGGAGGTTGGTGTGTGTGTGTGAGTACGTGTGTTGCGTGGTTGAGGGCGTGTGGCGTTGCTGAGTGCGTGTGTGTGTGCATGTGTTTGTGTATTTGTGTGTGTGTTGTGTGTGATGGTGTGTGGTGTGTGTGAGAGCATGTGTGTATGTGGCATGTGTGATGGCATGTGTGTGTGTATGACGCATGTTGTGTGTGTGACGTGTGTGAGTGCGTGTTGTTGGTCATAGACATGTTGTAAATTGCATGTTTTTGAGTGTAGTGTGTGTATTATGAGGGTGAAGGTGAGGTGTGATTTGTTGTTATGTGTGGCATAGAATGACAGGATGTTTGCGTGTGTGTGTGTGTGTGTATGAGGGGGTTTTGTGTGGGTGAGTGTTGTGTGTGAGTGGTGGTGTGAGAAGTGTTTTAGAATAAATTATACAGACTGTGAAATTGTTAGGAAAACATATTTTATTGTAAGGAACAGCTGAGTTTCAGTGGTAGGTGTTGTCATACAGTGTGTGAGGTAGCGGGAGTGACATTGGTGGCATGCTGTTTGACTGTAGTCCGCGGCGTCGCGGTCCGGTTGCGGAGGGAGATGTGTGAGGTGCAGGAGATGTCAGGCATGCTGGTTGTTCCGCGGGAGGTAGAGTGTGTGAGGTAGCGGGATAGCGGGAGTGACATCGGTGGCATGGTGTGTGGTGTGTGTGAGAGCATGTGTGTGTGTTGCTGGTGTGTGATGGCGTGTGTGTGTATGAGGCATGTTGTGTGTGTGACGTGTGTGAGTTCGTGTTGTTGGTCATACTCATGTTAAAAATGGCATGTTTTTGAGTGTAGTGTGTGGCATAGAATGACAGGATGTTTGCGTGTGTGTGTGTGTGTGTATGAGGGGGTTTTGTGTGGGTGAGTGTTGTGTACATTATACAGACAGTAAAAAAGTTAGGAAAACATATTTTATTTCAACGAACATCTGATTTCCAGTGGTAGGTGTTGTCATACACTGTGTGAGGTAGCGGGATAGGGGGAGGAACATTGGTGGCATGGTGTGTGAGTGTAGGCCGCGGCCTCGCGGTCCGGTTGCGGTAGGGAGCTGTGTGAGGTGCAGGAGATGAGGCGTGCTGTGCGGTCCGCGGGAGCTACACTGTGTGAGGTAGCGGGATAGGGGGAGGGACATCGTTGCCATGGTGTGTGAGTGTAGGCCGCGGCCTCGCGGTCCGGTTGCGGTAGGGAGCTGTGTGAGGTGCAGGAGATGTGGCGTGCTGTGCGGTTCGCGGGAGCTACACTGTGTGAGGTAGCGGGATAGGGGGAGGGACATCGTTGCCATGGTGTGTGAGTGTAGGCCGCGGCCTCGCGGTCCGGTTGCGGTAGGGAGATGTGTGAGGTGCAGGAGATGTGAGGCGTGCTGTGCGGTCCGCGGGAGCTACACTGTGTGAGGTAGCGGGATAGGGGGAGGGACATTGGTGGCATGGTGTAGCGGGGTAGGGGGCCTCGCGGTCCGGTTGCGGTAGGGAGATGTGTGAGGTGCAGGAGATGTGAGGCGTGCTGTGCGGTTCGCGGGAGCTACACTGTGTGAGCTAGCGGGATAGGGGGAGGGACATTGGTGGCATGGTGTAGCGGGGTAGGGGGCCTCGCGGTCTGGTTGCGGTAGGGAGCTGTGTGAGGTGCAGGAGATGAGGCGTGCTGTGCGGTCCGCGGGAGCTACACTGTGTGAGGTAGCGGGATAGGGGGAGGAACATTGGTGGCATGGTGTGTGAGTGTAGGCCGCGGCCTCGCGGTCCGGTTGCGGTAGGGAGCTGTGTGAGGTGCAGGAGATGAGGCGTGCTGTGCGGTCCGCGGGAGCTACACTGTGTGAGGTAGCGGGATAGGGGGAGGGACATCATTGCCATGGTGTGTGAGTGTAGGCCGCGGACTCGCGGTCCGGTTGCGGTAGGGAGATGTGTGAGGTGCAGGAGATGTGAGGCGTGCTGTGCGGTCCGCGGGAGCTACACTGTGTGAGGTAGCGGGATAGGGGGAGGGACATTGGTGGCATGGTGTAGCGGGGTAGGGGGCCTCGCGGTCCGGTTGCGGAGGGAGATGTGTGAGGTGCAGGAGATGTGAGGCGTGCTGTGCGGTCCGCGGGAGCTACACTGTGTGAGGTAGCGGGATAGGGGGAGGGACATTGGTGGCATGGTGTAGCGGGGTAGGGGGCCTCGCGGTCCGGTTGCGGTAGGGAGATGTGTGAGGTGCAGGAGATGTGAGGCGTGCTGTGCGGTTCGCGGGAGCTACACTGTGTGAGCTAGCGGGATAGGGGGAGGGACATTGGTGGCATGGTGTAGCGGGGTAGGGGACCTCGCGGTCCGGTTGCGGTAGGGAGATGTGTGAGGTGCAGGAGATGTGAGGCGTGCTGTGCGGTCCGCGGGAGCTACACTGTGTGAGGTAGCGGGATAGGGGGAGGAACATTGGTGGCATGGTGTGTGAGTGTAGGCCGCGGCCTCGCGGTCCGGTTGCGGTAGGGAGCTGTGTGAGGTGCAGGAGATGAGGCGTGCTGTGCGGTCCGCGGGAGCTACACTGTGTGAGGTAGCGGGATAGGGGGAGGGACATCGTTGCCATGGTGTGTGAGTGTAGGCCGCGGCCTCGCGGTCCGGTTGCGGTAGGGAGCTGTGTGAGGTGCAGGAGATGTGGCGTGCTGTGCGGTTCGCGGGAGCTACACTGTGTGAGGTAGCGGGATAGGGGGAGGGACATCGTTGCCATGGTGTGTGAGTGTAGGCCGCGGCCTCGCGGTCCGGTTGCGGTAGGGAGATGTGTGAGGTGCAGGAGATGTGAGGCGTGCTGTGCGGTCCGCGGGAGCTACACTGTGTGAGGTAGCGGGATAGGGGGAGGGACATTGGTGGCATGGTGTAGCGGGGTAGGGGGCCTCGCGGTCCGGTTGCGGTAGGGAGATGTGTGAGGTGCAGGAGATGTGAGGCGTGCTGTGCGGTTCGCGGGAGCTACACTGTGTGAGCTAGCGGGATAGGGGAGGGACATTGGTGGCATGGTGTCGCGGGGTAGGGGGCCTCGCGGTCTGGTTGCGGTAGGGAGCTGTGTGAGGTGCAGGAGATGAGGCGTGCTGTGCGGTTCGCGGGAGCTACACTGTGTGAGGTAGCGGGATAGGGGGAGGGACATTGGTGGCATGGTGTAGCGGGGTAGGGGGCCTCGCGGTCCGGTTGCGGAGGGAGATGTGTGAGGTGCAGGAGATGTGAGGCGTGCTGTGCGGTCCGCGGGAGCTACACTGTGTGAGGTAGCGGGATAGGGGGAGGGACATTGGTGGCATGGTGTAGCGGGGTAGGGGGCCTCGCGGTCCGGTTGCGGTAGGGAGATGTGTGAGGTGCAGGAGATGTGAGGCGTGCTGTGCGGTTCGCGGGAGCTACACTGTGTGAGGTAGCGGGATAGGGGGAGGGACATTGGTGGCATGGTGTAGCGGGGTAGGGGGCCTCGCGGTCCGGTTGCGGAGGGAGATGTGTGAGGTGCAGGAGATGTGAGGCGTGCTGTGCGGTTCGCGGGAGCTACACTGTGTGAGCTAGCGGGATAGGGGGAGGGACATTGGTGGCATGGTGTAGCGGGGTAGGGGACCTCGCGGTCCGGTTGCGGTAGGGAGATGTGTGAGGTGCAGGAGATGTGAGGCGTGCTGTGCGGTCCGCGGGAGCTACACTGTGTGAGGTAGCGGGATAGGGGGAGGGACATTGGTGGCATGGTGTAGCGGAGTAGGGGGCCTCGCGGTCCGGTTGCGGTAGGGAGATATGTGAGGTGCAG
The DNA here is from genome assembly GCF_040206685.1 of Ascaphus truei. Classification (NCBI taxonomy): domain Eukaryota; kingdom Metazoa; phylum Chordata; class Amphibia; order Anura; family Ascaphidae; genus Ascaphus; species Ascaphus truei. The sequence goes on along the minus strand of NC_134484.1, from coordinate 15,803,274 downwards.
GAGATGTGAGGCGTGCTGTGCGGTTCGCGGGAGCTACACTGTGTGAGGTAGCGGGATAGGGGGAGGGCCATTGGTGGCATGGTGTAGCGGGGTAGGTGGCCTCGCGGTCCGGTTGCGGAGGGAGCTGTGTGAGGTGCAGGAGGTGTGGCGTGCTGTGCGTTTCGCGGGAGCTACACTGTGTGAGGTAGCGGGATAGGGGGAGGGACATCGTTGCCATGGTGTGTGAGTGGAGGCCGCGGCCTCGCGGTCCGGTTGCGGAGGGAGATGTGTGGCGTGGAGGGGAGGGGGGGTTTGAAGAGGCAGTCTGCAGTGTTTGGTGTTGTGTGAATGTGTGTGTGTGCTGTGTTTGTGCGTTGTGTGTAGATTCTGTACCTCAGTGGTTCCCAAACTTTTTCGGTTCAAGGCTCCCCAAGGCAATCAGAATTTTTTCAAGGCTCCCCAAGGCGATCAGGATTTTTACGCGGCGCCCAAAGTAAAAACAAAGGTGTATATACATACCTAACAGTTGCAGTGGTGCAGTTGGTGTCTCCCTCACACACTCTCACTCTCTCTGACCTCACTCTCTCTCTCTGACCTCACTCTCTCTGACCTCACTCTCTCTCTGACCTCACTCTCTCTCTCTCTGACCTCACTCTCTCTCTGACCTCACTCTCTCTCTCTCTGACCTCACTCTCTCTCTCTGACCTCTCTCTCTCTCTCTCTCTGACCTCACTCTCTCTCTCTGACCTCACTCTCTCTCTCTCTGACCTCTCTCTCTTTCTCTGGCATCACTCTCTCTCTGACCTCACTCTCTCTCTCAGTCTCCCGGTGCTGCTCCTCCAGCGTGCGCGCCGGGCCTCCCTCTCTCAGCGTCGCTGAGCCGGGCTGAACAGATGCACAAAGCCCCTGCATCTGTAATCAGCGCTGCCTGGCAGAGGAGACAGCAAGCGCGCTTGGTAGGCGGGTATCACTGTGTGTGTTTGTCACTTGGTAGCTGTCAGTGTGTGTGTGTGTGTGTGTTTGTCACTTGGTAGCTGTCAGTGTGTGTGTGTGTGTGTGTGTGTGTGTGTGTGTGTGTGTGTGTGTGTGTGTGTGTGTGTGTGTGTGTGTGTGTGTGTGTGTGTGTGTGTGTGTGTGTGTGTGTGTGTGTGTACATTATATAATATTTAAAAATGAAAAAAAAAAAAGACATGTGAGAATAAATTATTTATTAACATTGTGCAACTTTGATAAATATATTCACACGCACACACCACACACACATCACACACATCCATATACACCACACATACATATATACACACACACACACACACACACACACACACACACACACACACACACACACACACACACACACACACACACATATATATATATATATATATATATATATATATATATATATATATATATATATATATATATCTATCTATATATACATACATACACACACACACACACCACACATATATATACACCACACATACACATTATATATATATATATATATATATATATATATATATATATATATATATATATATATATATATATATATATATATATATATATATATATATATATATATATATATATATATAATGTGTATGTGTGGTGTATATATATGTGTGGTGTGTGTGTGTGTGTATGTATGTATATATAGATAGATATATATATATATATATATATATATATATATATATATATGTGTGTGTGTGTGTGTGTGTGTGTGTATATATGTATGTGTGGTGTATATGGATGTGTGTGATGTGTGTGTGGTGTGTGCGTGTGAATATATTTATCAAAGTTGCACAATGTTAATAAATAATTTATTCTCACATGTCTTTTTTTTTTTCATTTTTAAATATTATATAATGTACACACACACACACACACACACACACACACACACACACACACACACACACACATATATATATATATACCACACATACATATATACACACCACACATTATATATATATATATATATATTGTGACAAACGGCTTACTCCGGGGCTCCGTCGTTTGTCCGGGACTGTTTAGAACACGGTCTTTTAGGGTAGGTGAAATGATGAGGCGTCACGTACTGTTCCTTTAAACAGGCTATGCCTGGTTTATTCAGTCCCAGGCACTGAGACTGCCACAGTGCATACAACAGAAAACAGATCAAAACAAAAGCTGCTCACCTGAGCGATAACTTAACTTAGATATCCCTGACTCAGGGTTGGAAGTGGCTTTTCCACTTCCAACATCAAAACACGGTACTTTTGCAGTTTTACACAAATGAACAGAAAGATTGAACCTGTTTGGGGAAGAGGCTTCTCCCCTCTGTAGTTCAGCAGCCTTCCAGCCTCCTGGCTCTTGTGGGGAGACCAGAGCAAACAGGAAATCAGTCTTTCATACCTGATTCCTAATTAGCATGACAGGTGACAGAAATCAGGCAGCAGACAACTCTGGTCTGGATCTCTCATCCCTCAGTTCCAGCGCTTGCCAAACTGTGGGATGGAGTGTATGTATTATAAGGCTGCACTCCCAGGCCAAACAGGATAGAAACTGTCTAGTATCTTGGGAGCCCTATATATGGAATTTATTACCATCCCCTGGTTTCTGTCACATATCCTCCCCCCCAGCTCAGACCTCGAGGGATGAGCGACCATGGATATTAGGGAGTGCATCCTTGACAACCCGTCAGCATTGCCATGTTTGTGCCCTGACCTGTGTTCCACAGAAAATTTAAAGGGTTGTAGGCTTAGGAACCACCTGGTCACTCTAGCATTCTTTTCCCTGTTTTGACACATCCAGGTAAGGGGTGCATGATCTGTGACCAACCGGAATTTTCTCCCCAACAGGTAGTATTTGAGCGTCTCTACAGCCCACTTTATTGCGAGACACTCTTTCTCTACTATGGAGTAATTTTTCTCCTGGGGATTTAGTTTCCTACTTAAATAAAGGATGGGGTGCTCCTCACCTTGAGACTCCTGGGAGAGTACCGCCCCCAGCCCTACCTCAGATGCGTCGGTTTGGACTACGAACTCTTTGGAGAAGTCAGGTGTGACCAACACTGGTTGGGCACAGAGAGCTTCTTTCAGGCTTCTAAAGGCCTGTTCGGTTTCGGGGGACCACTTTACCATTAGCGGTCCTCTTGCTTTTGTGAGATCAGTTAGTGGGGTTGCCTTAGTTGCAAAATTGGGAATAAACCTTCTATAGTACCCAATTAACCCCAAAAAGGTCCTTACTTGTTTTTTTGTAACTGGCCTTGGCCAATTTTGTATCGCCTCCACTTTGAGTGTTTGGGGTTTGAGTAAACCTCTGCCAATAGAATATCCCAGATACTTGGCCTCCTCCAGACCAATAGTGCATTTAGCGGGGTTAGCAGTTAGTCCAGCAGACCGGACTGCGTCAAGCACAGCTTGGACCTTTGGAAGGTGGGATTGCCAATCTTCACTATGGATTACCACATCATCCAGGTAGGCGGCAGCATACCGAGCATGTGGTTTTAAAATTTTATCCATCATTCTTTGGAATGTGGCGGGAGCTCCATGTAAGCCAAAAGGCAACACCTTATACTGAAAGAGGCCGTCTGGGGTTGAGAAGGCTGTCTTTTCTTTTGCCCTTTCTGTGAGGGGAACCTGCCAGTACCCTTTTGTTAGGTCTAGGGTTGTGAGATATTGGGCTTTGCCCAGTCTCTCTACAAGTTCATCTACCCTGGGCATAGGATAAGTATCAAATTTTGACACCGCGTTTAGTTTCCGGTAGTCATTACAAAACCTTGTTGTACCATCTGGCTTTGGGACTAAGACTATAGGGCTGTTCCACCCACTTTGGGATTCCTCAATTACACCTAGTTTTAGCATTTTTTTAACCTCTAAACTTATAGCCTTTCTTTTGGCCTCTGGGATTCGGTACGGTTTAAGGTTAACTCGGACCCCCGGTTCAGAGACTAGGTCATGTTCAATTACGCTAGTTCTACCTGGCCGTATAGAGAAGATTTCTTTGTTTCTTCTCACTAAATTCTGAACCTCTCGTTTCTGATGAACAGACAGGGTTTCAGCTATGCTAACCTCTGGGTCAGTTTCTTGATTCTCTGACGAACCTGGGGGTACTAGGGTTAACAAGACTTCTCTATCTTTCCAGGGCTTGAGTAGGTTTATATGGTAAATTTGCTCAGGTTTCCTCCTACCTGGCTGTCTTACCTTATAATTTACTTCTCCCACTCTTTCCAAGACCTCATATGGCCATGCCATTTAGCAAGGAATTTACTCTCCACGGTGGGAACCAGAACTAGTACCCTATCACCTGGAAAAAAAATTCTGACCCTAGCACCCTTATTATACGTATTCCTCTGTGCTTCTTGAGCTTTAACCATGTGTTCCTTCACTATGGGTAGGACTGCAGCAATGCGGTCCTGCATCTGGGCAACATGCTCTATTACACTTCTGTAAGGGGTAACCTCGTGTTCCCAAGTCTCTTTGGCTATATCCAGTAAGCCCCTTGGGTGTCGGCCATACAATAGTTCAAACGGGGAGAAGCCTGTGGATGATTGGGGAACTTCCCTAATGGCAAATAACAGGTACGGTAACAAACAATCCCAGTTTTTCCCATCTTTATCAACCGCCCGCCGTAACATGCTCTTTAAGGTTTTATTGAACCTTTCCACTAAACCATCTGTTTGTGGATGATAGACTGAGGTTCTGAGATGCTTGATTTTTAGGAGTTTACATAGCTCTTTTGTTACTTGGGACATAAATGGTGTTCCCTGGTCAGATAGAATCTCTTTAGGAATCCCGACCCGGGAAAACAGAACTACTAACTCTTTTGCTATGTTTTTAGCTGAGGTGCTACGTAGGGGAACTGCCTCCGGATATCGGATGGCATAATCTAATATTACCAATATATGCTGATGTCCCCTAGCAGACTTTATTAGGGGTCCTACTAGATCCATAGCAATCCGGTCAAATGGTACCTCTATTATGGGAAGGGGTACCAATGGGCTGCGGTACGCCTTGAACGGGGCGGTGATCTGACATTCTGGGCATGAGGAACAATAATTCGTAATTTCTGCCAGAACCCCAGGCCAATAGAATCTTCGGAGAACCTTTTCTTTTGTCTTTTCCACCCCTAGGTGTCCCCCCAATGGATGACTATGTGCGAGGTGTAATACTACGTTACGGAATGTCCGTGGTACCAACAATTGTTTAGTTGTAACTGATTTCCTTTTATCAACCCGATATACTAGGTCGTTCTCTACCTCGAAGTAGGGGTAAGCAAGTGACCTATCTGGTTGGCCAGGAGCACTATTCTGGTCCCGTATATTTCCCCTTGCTACCGCTAATGTGGGGTCCTCCCACTGGGCCTTCTTAAAACTCCCAGGACTGACCTCTAGGTCAGCGAGGGTCTTATCCGGTTCTGGGGTGGTAAGTGTCTGCTCAACATCTTGATTTGGGGTATTCCCTACCAAAGTAGTGATGGGGAAGGGAATTTTACAGCACTCCTCCTTTTCCCCCTTCTTATTTGGGCCCTCGTCAACCTCCATTTCTGAAAAAGGGAAAAGATTTGTTTCTTCTAATACTTCGTTATGGTCCGCTATTGAACTCTGGGCGCTATTCTGAGCGGGGGACCACATTTTTAGAAAATGGGGAAAGTCGGTCCCTATTAACACATCATGTGCCAGTTTGGGTACAATACCCACCTTGAAATCTAAAGAACCAAACTCTGTTTCAAAAAAAACATCAACAGTGGAATATTCATGATTATCCCCATGTATACAACAAATTGCCACTCTTTGTGAACTGTTTCCCTGTTTCTTCTTAATGGGCAAGAGGTATTCGGACACTAGAGTGACCATGCTCCCAGAGTCAAGAAGTGCCCGAACCCTCTTACCATTAACCTTTACAAATGCCCACAGATGGTTATTCAAGGGGTCCTCTGGGCTAGGGCCCATACATTGGGACAACAGCGAATAAGGTTCCACGCTGTTGCATTGCATGGGCTCATCATTTAGTGGGCAGATTTTTGCTGTGTGGCCCCTCTCATGACAATTTACACATTTAGGTACATAGTCTGTGTCCCACTTAGAGCCTTTTCCCGGCTCCCCATGTTGGCTATTGCCCTTAGTGTGCGAACCACTGTTGCTGGTGCTGCGTGAAGGTGGTCGCCGCTCTTCAGCGCCCCTTAACCCCGGTACCCTTTTACCGTCTCTGGAAGAGTCCTGGAACCTCGGGTAGTGGGGTTGCTCCACGACTGTGGGTTGCGGGTGCTCTTCTGCTGCATTGTACCTTTCTACGAGGGCCACAAGCTCATCCGCATTGTGGGGGTCACTCCGACTGACCCAACGGCGTAAGGCAGAGGGAAGTTTCCTCAAGAACTGGTCCATGACCAACCGTTCCACGATGTGGCTGGCTGAGTTGATCTCGGGTTGTAGCCACTTCCGGGCGAGGTGGATGAGGTCATACATCTGGCTTCGGGTGGCTTTATCCATCGTGAAGGACCATGCGTGAAACCTTTGGGCGCGAACAGCCGTGGTTACGCCGAGGCGGGCGAGGATCTCGAACTTCAATTTTGCATAGACGTTAGCTTCGGCTGGCTCTAGATCAAAGTAAGCCTTCTGGGGTTCGCCGCTTAGGAAGGGTGCGATTAGACCAGCCCACTCAGCTTCTGGCCATCCCTCTCTCTGTGCCGTGCGTTCAAACGTGAGAAGATAGGCTTCCACATCATCCGAGGGTCCCATCTTCTGAAGGTAGTGGCTTGCCCTGGTCATTTTCGGAACTGGGGCTGCCGCTGCCAGTGGAAGGTTACTGATAGTCCCCCTCAGGATCTCGAGTTCCTGCTGTAAGCCCTGAGCGAACCGCTGTTGCTCCTCTCTCAGCAAGCGGTTTGTCTCTTGCTGGTTTGCATTCGCGTTTTGCAGGGCTTCATTCGTCTGTTGCTGGTTTGCATTCGCCTGTTGCTGGTTTGCATTCGCCTGTTGCTGGTTTGCATTAATCTCTTGCTGGGCTATTAGCAGCTGTTGCTGGGCTGCATTCGTCTGCTGCTGGTTTGCATTAGTTTCTTGCTGGGCTATTAACAGCTGTTGCTGGGTTTCATTCGCATCTTTCTGGGCAGCGACATTGCGTACCAGCGCACCCACCACGTCTTCCATCTTGTTTGCAGAGGATGAAAAAACTTTTTTTTTTTTCAAAGTTCTTCAACCCGCAGACCCCCTAGTGCTCTGCCCGCATTCTCCACCATATGTGACAAACGGCTTACTCCGGGGCTCCGTCGTTTGTCCGGGACTGTTTAGAACACGGTCTTTTAGGGTAGGTGAAATGATGAGGCGTCACGTACTGTTCCTTTAAACAGGCTATGCCTGGTTTATTCAGTCCCAGGCACTGAGACTGCCACAGTGCATACAACAGAAAACAGATCAAAACAAAAGCTGCTCACCTGAGCGATAACTTAACTTAGATATCCCTGACTCAGGGTTGGAAGTGGCTTTTCCACTTCCAACATCAAAACACGGTACTTTTGCAGTTTTACACAAATGAACAGAAAGATTGAACCTGTTTGGGGAAGAGGCTTCTCCCCTCTGTAGTTCAGCAGCCTTCCAGCCTCCTGGCTCTTGTGGGGAGACCAGAGCAAACAGGAAATCAGTCTTTCATACCTGATTCCTAATTAGCATGACAGGTGACAGAAATCAGGCAGCAGACAACTCTGGTCTGGATCTCTCATCCCTCAGTTCCAGCGCTTGCCAAACTGTGGGATGGAGTGTATGTATTATAAGGCTGCACTCCCAGGCCAAACAGGATAGAAACTGTCTAGTATCTTGGGAGCCCTATATATGGAATTTATTACCATCCCCTGGTTTCTGTCACATATCCTCCCCCCCAGCTCAGACCTCGAGGGATGAGCGACCATGGATATTAGGGAGTGCATCCTTGACAACCCGTCAGCATTGCCATGTTTGTGCCCTGACCTGTGTTCCACAGAAAATTTAAAGGGTTGTAGGCTTAGGAACCACCTGGTCACTCTAGCATTCTTTTCCCTGTTTTGACACATCCAGGTAAGGGGTGCATGATCTGTGACCAACCGGAATTTTCTCCCCAACAGGTAGTATTTGAGCGTCTCTACAGCCCACTTTATTGCGAGACACTCTTTCTCTACTATGGAGTAATTTTTCTCCTGGGGATTTAGTTTCCTACTTAAATAAAGGATGGGGTGCTCCTCACCTTGAGACTCCTGGGAGAGTACCGCCCCCAGCCCTACCTCAGATGCGTCGGTTTGGACTACGAACTCTTTGGAGAAGTCAGGTGTGACCAACACTGGTTGGGCACAGAGAGCTTCTTTCAGGCTTCTAAAGGCCTGTTCGGTTTCGGGGGACCACTTTACCATTAGCGGTCCTCTTGCTTTTGTGAGATCAGTTAGTGGGGTTGCCTTAGTTGCAAAATTGGGAATAAACCTTCTATAGTACCCAATTAACCCCAAAAAGGTCCTTACTTGTTTTTTTGTAACTGGCCTTGGCCAATTTTGTATCGCCTCCACTTTGAGTGTTTGGGGTTTGAGTAAACCTCTGCCAATAGAATATCCCAGATACTTGGCCTCCTCCAGACCAATAGTGCATTTAGCGGGGTTAGCAGTTAGTCCAGCAGACCGGACTGCGTCAAGCACAGCTTGGACCTTTGGAAGGTGGGATTGCCAATCTTCACTATGGATTACCACATCATCCAGGTAGGCGGCAGCATACCGAGCATGTGGTTTTAAAATTTTATCCATCATTCTTTGGAATGTGGCGGGAGCTCCATGTAAGCCAAAAGGCAACACCTTATACTGAAAGAGGCCGTCTGGGGTTGAGAAGGCTGTCTTTTCTTTTGCCCTTTCTGTGAGGGGAACCTGCCAGTACCCTTTTGTTAGGTCTAGGGTTGTGAGATATTGGGCTTTGCCCAGTCTCTCTACAAGTTCATCTACCCTGGGCATAGGATAAGTATCAAATTTTGACACCGCGTTTAGTTTCCGGTAGTCATTACAAAACCTTGTTGTACCATCTGGCTTTGGGACTAAGACTATAGGGCTGTTCCACCCACTTTGGGATTCCTCAATTACACCTAGTTTTAGCATTTTTTTAACCTCTAAACTTATAGCCTTTCTTTTGGCCTCTGGGATTCGGTACGGTTTAAGGTTAACTCGGACCCCCGGTTCAGAGACTAGGTCATGTTCAATTACGCTAGTTCTACCTGGCCGTATAGAGAAGATTTCTTTGTTTCTTCTCACTAAATTCTGAACCTCTCGTTTCTGATGAACAGACAGGGTTTCAGCTATGCTAACCTCTGGGTCAGTTTCTTGATTCTCTGACGAACCTGGGGGTACTAGGGTTAACAAGACTTCTCTATCTTTCCAGGGCTTGAGTAGGTTTATATGGTAAATTTGCTCAGGTTTCCTCCTACCTGGCTGTCTTACCTTATAATTTACTTCTCCCACTCTTTCCAAGACCTCATATGGCCATGCCATTTAGCAAGGAATTTACTCTCCACGGTGGGAACCAGAACTAGTACCCTATCACCTGGAAAAAAAATTCTGACCCTAGCACCCTTATTATACGTATTCCTCTGTGCTTCTTGAGCTTTCTCCATGTGTTCCTTCACTATGGGTAGGACTGCAGCAATGCGGTCCTGCATCTGGGCAACATGCTCTATTACACTTCTGTAAGGGGTAACCTCGTGTTCCCAAGTCTCTTTGGCTATATCCAGTAAGCCCCTTGGGTGTCGGCCATACAATAGTTCAAACGGGGAGAAGCCTGTGGATGATTGGGGAACTTCCCTAATGGCAAATAACAGGTACGGTAACAAACAATCCCAGTTTTTCCCATCTTTATCAACCGCCCGCCGTAACATGCTCTTTAAGGTTTTATTGAACCTTTCCACTAAACCATCTGTTTGTGGATGATAGACTGAGGTTCTGAGATGCTTGATTTTTAGGAGTTTACATAGCTCTTTTGTTACTTGGGACATAAATGGTGTTCCCTGGTCAGATAGAATCTCTTTAGGAATCCCGACCCGGGAAAACAGAACTACTAACTCTTTTGCTATGTTTTTAGCTGAGGTGCTACGTAGGGGAACTGCCTCCGGATATCGGATGGCATAATCTAATATTACCAATATATGCTGATGTCCCCTAGCAGACTTTATTAGGGGTCCTACTAGATCCATAGCAATCCGGTCAAATGGTACCTCTATTATGGGAAGGGGTACCAATGGGCTGCGGTACGCCTTGAACGGGGCGGTGATCTGACATTCTGGGCATGAGGAACAATAATTCGTAATTTCTGCCAGAACCCCAGGCCAATAGAAGCTTCGGAGAACCTTTTCTTTTGTCTTTTCCACCCCTAGGTGTCCCCCCAATGGATGACTATGTGCGAGGTGTAATACTACGTTACGGAATGTCCGTGGTACCAACAATTGTTTAGTTGTAACTGATTTCCTTTTATCAACCCGATATACTAGGTCGTTCTCTACCTCGAAGTAGGGGTAAGCAAGTGACCTATCTGGTTGGCCAGGAGCACTATTCTGGTCCCGTATATTTCCCCTTGCTACCGCTAATGTGGGGTCCTCCCACTGGGCCTTCTTAAAACTCCCAGGACTGACCTCTAGGTCAGCGAGGGTCTTATCCGGTTCTGGGGTGGTAAGTGTCTGCTCAACATCTTGATTTGGGGTATTCCCTACCAAAGTAGTGATGGGGAAGGGAATTTTACAGCACTCCTCCTTTTCCCCCTTCTTATTTGGGCCCTCGTCAACCTCCATTTCTGAAAAAGGGAAAGGATTTGTTTCTTCTAATACTTCGTTATGGTCCGCTATTGAACTCTGGGCGCTATTCTGAGCGGGGGACCACATTTTTAGAAAATGGGGAAAGTCGGTCCCTATTAACACATCATGTGCCAGTTTGGGTACAATACCCACCTTGAAATCTAAAGAACCAAACTCTGTTTCAAAAAAAACATCAACAGTGGAATATTCATGATTATCCCCATGTATACAACAAATTGCCACTCTTTGTGAACTGTTTCCCTGTTTCTTCTTAATGGGCAAGAGGTATTCGGACACTAGAGTGACCATGCTCCCAGAGTCAAGAAGTGCCCGAACCCTCTTACCATTAACCTTTACAAATGCCCACAGATGGTTATTCAAGGGGTCCTCTGGGCTAGGGCCCATACATTGGGACAACAGCGAATAAGGTTCCACGCTGTTGCATTGCATGGGCTCATCATTTAGTGGGCAGATTTTTGCTGTGTGGCCCCTCTCATGACAATTTACACATTTAGGTACATAGTCTGTGTCCCACTTAGAGCCTTTTCCCGGCTCCCCATGTTGGCTATTGCCCTTAGTGTGCGAACCACTGTTGCTGGTGCTGCGTGAAGGTGGTCGCCGCTCTTCAGCGCCCCTTAACCCCGGTACCCTTTTACCGTCTCTGGAAGAGTCCTGGAACCTCGGGTAGTGGGGTTGCTCCACGACTGTGGGTTGCGGGTGCTCTTCTGCTGCATTGTACCTTTCTACGAGGGCCACAAGCTCATCCGCATTGTGGGGGTCACTCCGACTGACCCAACGGCGTAAGGCAGAGGGAAGTTTCCTCAAGAACTGGTCCATGACCAACCGTTCCACGATGTGGCTGGCTGAGTTGATCTCGGGTTGTAGCCACTTCCGGGCGAGGTGGATGAGGTCATACATCTGGCTTCGGGTGGCTTTATCCATCGTGAAGGACCATGCGTGAAACCTTTGGGCGCGAACAGCCGTGGTTACGCCGAGGCGGGCGAGGATCTCGAACTTCAATTTTGCATAGACGTTAGCTTCGGCTGGCTCTAGATCAAAGTAAGCCTTCTGGGGTTCGCCGCTTAGGAAGGGTGCGATTAGACCAGCCCACTCAGCTTCTGGCCATCCCTCTCTCTGTGCCGTGCGTTCAAACGTGAGAAGATAGGCTTCCACATCATCCGAGGGTCCCATCTTCTGAAGGTAGTGGCTTGCCCTGGTCATTTTCGGAACTGGGGCTGCCGCTGCCAGTGGAAGGTTACTGATAGTCCCCCTCAGGATCTCGAGTTCCTGCTGTAAGCCCTGAGCGAACCGCTGTTGCTCCTCTCTCAGCAAGCGGTTTGTCTCTTGCTGGTTTGCATTCGCGTTTTGCAGGGCTTCATTCGTCTGTTGCTGGTTTGCATTCGCCTGTTGCTGGTTTGCATTCGCCTGTTGCTGGTTTGCATTAATCTCTTGCTGGGCTATTAGCAGCTGTTGCTGGGCTGCATTCGTCTGCTGCTGGTTTGCATTAGTTTCTTGCTGGGCTATTAACAGCTGTTGCTGGGTTTCATTCGCATCTTTCTGGGCAGCGACATTGCGTACCAGCGCACCCACCACGTCTTCCATCTTGTTTGCAGAGGATGAAAAAACTTTTTTTTTTTTCAAAGTTCTTCAACCCGCAGACCCCCTAGTGCTCTGCCCGCATTCTCCACCATATGTGACAAACGGCTTACTCCGGGGCTCCGTCGTTTGTCCGGGACTGTTTAGAACACGGTCTTTTAGGGTAGGTGAAATGATGAGGCGTCACGTACTGTTCCTTTAAACAGGCTATGCCTGGTTTATTCAGTCCCAGGCACTGAGACTGCCACAGTGCATACAACAGAAAACAGATCAAAACAAAAGCTGCTCACCTGAGCGATAACTTAACTTAGATATCCCTGACTCAGGGTTGGAAGTGGCTTTTCCACTTCCAACATCAAAACACGGTACTTTTGCAGTTTTACACAAATGAACAGAAAGATTGAACCTGTTTGGGGAAGAGGCTTCTCCTCTCTGTAGTTCAGCAGCCTTCCAGCCCCCTGGCTCTTGTGGGGAGACCAGAGCAAACAGGAAATCAGTCTTTCATACCTGATTCCTAATTAGCATGACAGGTGACAGAAATCAGGCAGCAGACAACTCTGGTCTGGATCTCTCATCCCTCAGTTCCAGCGCTTGCCAAACTGTGGGATGGAGTGTATGTATTATAAGGCTGCACTCCCAGGCCAAACAGGATAGAAACTGTCTAGTATCCTGGGAGCCCTATATATGGAATTTATTACCATCCCCTGGTTTCTGTCACAATATATATATATATATATATACACACACACCACACATACATACACACACATATATACATATATACACACACACACACCACACATATATACACACACACACACCACACACACCCTGCAGCCCGTTTTTCACACACACACTCACACTGCAGGCCGGTGTGCGGGGGCGGGCATTGGACGCAGGCCAATGAGAGTCAGTGAGGGGTGGGACAGTGTGGCATTGGTGTTGGACGTAGGCCAATGAGAGGTGTGCGGGGGCGGGCATGGCCTGAGCAGGAGTGACAGGCCCAAGGTCCAATGCGATTGACCCTTGGGACGCAGACATACAGTGATTTCACAAATATATAGTAGATAATATGGTGGGTCTGGGTTTTGAGCTTGCTGAGATTGTGAAAAATATTTTGGGAGGCCTGTGTCCCTCCACCTTAGTTCAAGATCACCACCCACAACCCCGTCTCTATAATCAACCGGTCCAACAGCACTTCTGTTGTTTTTAACCGTTTTTAACTGTTCTATAGGTTACATATTGCACATGTAGTCTGCCTACATTTGAACTCCTTAGGTACCACACGTCCCCTGCTGTTGGCACAACATCTATCGTGTAGGAACTGCTGAACGGGTCTGACCTTGCTGTGGTAGCAAACGTTACTTTTTTTGTGCAAAGAATTGAACTAAATTACCCATACTTCTGAAAAGAAAAAACGCAGAACAAACATATAGAAATGAACTAAATTATGTGCACATTTTGGATGTGCATTGGGGCATCTCTGTTTACTACTAGTTAAAAGCAATGCATGCTGGGATTCAGGTTTTCCATCCTACTGTACCAGTTGAGCTGAAATCAGCATGGTGTCTCTCTATTAACTGTTTAGTCCATTAGTCCAGCGGTGCGCAAACTGGAGAGCACGCCCCCCAGGGGGGGCGGGAGAATTTGCAGGGGGGCGCAGGCTGTTGCAGAGGCCCCGCGCTCTTCCCCCAGGCATTTAATTTAATACCGGGGGAGGCGTGAGGCCTCTGTAACCTCACTTACCTACTGGCAGCCGGGTCTTCGGCGACGCGTCAAATGAAGCCGCAGGGTCATGTGACGTGACCCGCAACGTCATTTGAAGCTGTGCATTCAGGGGAAGGGGGGCGAGAACACTGCGGCTCCCAGGAAAGGGGCCGCAGCTGAAAAAGTTTGCGCCAAGTTGCATTAGTCTATTAAATTAGGAAATTATATCATATGCTTTAAGTGCAATATTATCCCACTTTACAATTTACAATTGAGCCAACATCTGAACCACAATTTGTCAGTTTCTACATTTGAGTACTATCATTCTAAACCTATTTATGTATCTACAGTGTGGTGGCAGCCTACAATTCATGTGCATTTAAGGTGAAACTTAGCAGATTGTACTCATTTAAAATTTACATTGCCATAGATTACATACACAAGTGTTGGCTCATCAAGATGTTTCAGGTAAACCTGTAGCCTGGAGATACGCGGCCGAAACCCGTAGTTTTCGGGTCAAACCCTGAGTGGTGGCAACGCTGGATACGGGGGATTTTTTATTTAACTCCATCACCCCCTTTATTTTCCAATAACAAATACATGAAAATTGCATTTGATCTTGTGAATCTATTCCTACAATGTTCTCCCCAGGTTACGGTCCAGTAATTGAGCTTGAAAATACGTCACAATGTTCCCAACAGAGAAAAGTTAGATTTTCTTCTGCATATTGTCCTACTTAGCAATTTGTTGTGCAACCGCTTTAATTTATGGAGTCATTTTACGTTCTTGACACCACTAAAGCAGTGTGAAGTTCAGTACGTACTGTATGTTATCCGTTGGAGATTGATATCAACACATTTTCCCTTAATGAAAGAGTTCAAGAAATGTATTTCAAGGAGATGTGACCAGTTTCACTGGCTTTGGTGCTATCTCAACAATTACAGTATACTGTACCACAAAATGTATTTTTATATTGCTTACTCACTAAAGCATAGAGAAGTTTGTATATGGTGTATGTGCTTTGGCTTTAATGATTTTTTTTAATTAACTCTGACTTTTTTCCAAAATACTACTCTGCTGCGGAAAAGGCATTTTTCACATTTTTGGTTATTCTCAAATTTGTTGGAGTTCAAAAACAGCTGCCTCTAGTTTTTTCATTTTTTTTTTAAACAAATTGAATATTTGTCAATTTAAAAATTTGCCAATGTTTGAAAATGTGGGGGAAAAAACTGAAAAATATTAGATAAATAAAGAATGCGCGACGGTTTGGAAAAAAAATCAAGAAATAAAATGAACTGAGAGATTATTCGAAAATTTTAAATATATTTATGAATTTTCAAATTCTTAAAAAAAAAACACATATCGAATTTCGACACATTCGTCCGACTGTACCAGTAATCTTGGTAGTGGAATTGACACATTTATTCCTTCATCTTCTACTGTATATCTTTCTTCACAAATGTAACTTTAATATACAGTAACTAAACTGTTTTATCCTTTGTTGCAAAGGGAATTGTTCTTATTCTCCAGTGCTTATCAATTAACATGCCAAATAAAAACTCGGGGATCTCTAAGGCAAACGTCTTTAATGTTCAGGTTTTAATCAATCTCAGTACTTATCGGAGGTCTATGTATTGGACAGCTGAACCACCTTTCCATTACCAGGATGGATCAGTGGGAGAAACTAGATGGTAGCATTTTGTAATGCTATTTTGCTTTTTATCTGAACAGTGCATGGCACATGGGATGAATGGTCACCCTGGAGCCTGTGTTCTTCAACATGTGGTAGAGGTTTCAGAGAAAGAACTCGTTCTTGCAACCCTCCTCAGTTTGGTGGAAACCCATGTGATGGACCAGAAAAACAGACCAAGTTTTGTAACATTGCCTTGTGTCCAGGTATAGTATACTTATATTGTCCGATTAATTTGATTAATATGGCTTTTAACTACAAATATATCTATCTTTCCGTGTATTTATCCTTCTATCATTTTATCTAGCTGTCTATCTCTCTACAATACTGTATCTATCTATATTTGTATCTGTCTGTCTATCTATTCCAAGAGTGACCAACTCCATTGAAGCAGCAATATCCTTTAAACCTTACCTGTTGGTGGCCCCCGAGGACTGGACTTAGCCACCCCTGATCTATACTCACATTGTTTACTATGTTTATCTTAATGGTTGTAATAACACATTTCATTCTGTGCTCGTGTTTGCTTACATACTGCTGGCATTTCTGCAATTTTTTTTACTATATATGTACAATTTAACACTGAAAGAAGTAATCAATACATTTTTACTTCTAGTTGATGGCAACTGGAATGATTGGTCAAGCTGGAGCACTTGTTCTACTAGTTGCTCTAATGGTACTCAGAAGAGGACACGGGAGTGTAATGGGCCATCCTACGGGGGTTCAGAATGTCATGGACTATGGTCAGATGGAAGAGAATGCTTCCTAACGCAGTGCCCAGGTATTGTAGCATGATTATAGCTACCAGTAGTATGACTATTCTTTAACAATCGATAATGCTATTTTCATCGTGCAGAAAGCTAGGAGTCATGGTGGGCCTGGGGGAAACTAGACTAATTATATTGATACCCTTCATGACACTAAAATGACAATTATTTTTCAATGATTGTACAGAATATATTACAATATCACTACAGATATACTGTACAGAGAGTTAGTGTTATATACACTACACATTGTCCTATTAGAATGACAATGCATCATTTGTTTTGACTCATTTTGCAGTATCACCGATTAATGTTTGCATTGGATTCATCTTTTTAAACCATAGAAACATTTAGATTTTTAACACTTGTATGCTGTTATAGGATTCATGTTTGGTGCCGATGCTGAGGTCTTTTTGAAGGGCATATATTTGGCATAGCTTGTGCTGTATCCCCAGTATAGATGTGAAAATCTCCAGAGACTCTCTTTGTTTCAAACAAACTTTGCAAACGTTTGCCAAACAAGTGAAAACTTTGCTAGACGTTTTGGCACCAAAAATTGTAGCAAAACGGGCAAATTGTTCAAAATTGGCTACCTCGCTTTTTAAACTGGTGAAGTAGCAGACCTTTTGTGTGCAAGACTTGGCCAGGGGGCTGTCAGTTGTTGAGCCCCATTTTATACCATAACCCTTATCTGTCATGTTTGTAGTGGATGGGACGTGGCAGGCCTGGGGAGCATGGGACAGCTGCACCGCAACTTGTGGTGGAGGCTTACAGAAAAGAGAACGTACCTGCTATGGCCCATTTTTTGAAGGGGAAATCTGCCCAGGACCCAAGGAGGAATCCAAACCGTGCAATGAAAAAAAGTGCCCAGGTAAATGTCTTTAGTTCACAGATGCAAACAAACATGGTAGGTCTATATATTGTCGGTTGTGTTACTGTTTTTTTACTGTATCACAAGGTGTAAATCCTGCGGTTATAAGCTGTGAATTAATGCACATCAGGAATAATGTGAAGACTCACCTTTCTCACACGCATGCGCAATGCACAAACACCTGTCTGAAAAAATGATCTAATGACGTTAGTGCAATAATGAGATTAGGCAACATGACCATATTATTTAATGACAAGTGGTAATGCTGTGTTATTTAACAGGTTTTATACAAGAAAAATGTCATTGCTTTAATTAACCTGATAAGAATTTAAAAATGCAGAACTCAAAAATACAATTAGTCCAATTAACTATGGGAGCACACAAGATGCATAAACAAAACTGCCACAAATTGCCTCTGCTAATGCAACAGGTTCCTAAATTCTTTATTTTTTTTTACAGGTAATTGCATCATTACTTGTATGAAAATGACCGAACAATTTGGTAGTTTAAGTTTTGTATTTATACTAGTCACTGGCACCTAACAGATCATTTCCATATAATTTCGTTTTCCTTGATACATTTATCCATCCATAAGACATTGATAAATAAACCTCCTAGTTTTCATATTTTAAACAGACAATTCTGCTGACCAAGGCCTAAGTGAAAAGTAAGGAACATTTCTGTACAACTAAGAGGCTGGCAGTTTCATACACAGATCCTTGAATTACAGTTAATGGTTATTTTCATGTGTCCAGTAAATTAAAACAGAGGTTAGTTGCTATAGTATGTCTTAGTTCCCACAAATTAGTAGCGCTTGTGAAGCTTTTGTGGAAATAATGTTCTGTACGGTACAGTATATCACGACTAATTGTGGGTATAAATGAAACTGTAATAGAATTAGCTAAAAAAAAAACATCCTGGTAACAGTACACTCTAGATTGCTGCTATCCAGTCAGGACTGATTCTCCTTGTAGTTCATTTATTATTGGCTGTGTCCTTCACACCATCAACAGAATTGGATAGGTTGGAGATTCAATGTACTGTCGGAGGAAAAGAACGGAGCATACAAAGATCATTATGATCCTTTTGAGATTTGGGTACAGATTGACTAAGCAGTGCTACTGTAAAATCTAAGACAGCACCAGAAGACACCTTACAAACATTTCAATTGCATGAGTCATGAGGGGTCTTCCGGCAAAGCTGCATTATAGAATGTCACCACTTAGTAGACAGGAACCGTTATCCATCATTTCTTTTCTTGTGATAATGTACCTGTTTATTGTTTAAAAAATAGCATTACTTGAATCAATGTATGCTGAGAAGAGCCTTCTGAATTGTTCAAAGTCAAGCAAGAGCTTCCTTCTTGTAGAATAATTCAGTTTGGTCGTATGTTTCATAGTGGGGGAAAAAAAGAATAAGAAATTGTGTCATTAAAGGAATTGATCACAGACACTGATGTCCATTGCACTTGATCTGATCTTAGACCAGATATATCTATTTTGGTTTGCATACTCTGACTCAATACAGGTTTTAGATCAGGATCTGGCTTTACTTTGATGTGTGTCTAGTATTTAACTAATAAGTAGATTAATATAAGTAACTGCAAGAAAGAGTTGGTAATGACTCTCTTCCCAGACATGTTTAATCATGAGCAGATGACACAAGCTGGCTTAATTTTAACAGGTTTTTTTTTAATTTGTTTCTTCCCTCTGGCACAATTCTTTGCTAATAAGAGTTGAATCATCACTCCTATATTACTCCTGGAAAAGAGCTGCAGTAGATACTCGAAATCTTAAAAATATATTGGCAAATATATTTCACTTTTAACAAAAGACCCCTCTGTCTTTTCAGAACCACATGAGATTTGTCCAGAGGAAAATTTTGCTTCTCTAATTTGGCAAGAAACCCCCTCGGGGGAAACGGCTGCAGTTCGATGCCCTCAAAATGCCACAGGTAATGACGGAGTCAACATTTCTTCTGTCCTGGTGACCTTTTACACATTTGTCTTCAAGGGTGGGATTATTCAGATAGATTTGCCTTATTTACATATTAGCCACATCTCAAATCTTGTATGAGACCTTGGGTAAACTCATTAAATGGTAAGATGGAAGGGTTCATTTTGACTTGTGTTGGGAGCAGTATAAGTAATAGAGTACAGGATTGTTTTTGTAATCATCCATTACATAATTCCCTGTGAACAAAAAAATAATATTAAAGTAGGAAACTGTCCTGCGCTCAAGCCGTCATCCAGCACTAATAGTGTCAATATGTCACATGAAAAGAAACAGGGAGTTGAATAAGACCAAAAATGAGGTCAGAGCTTGGGAAGGTTAACCTCACCTATGAAAAGCTCACTTCCAGACCTCGGTCCTGTCTTCCTCTGTACTCTGATCCAGGCGTGCAGCCTTCTGTGTGTATGGCAGGCAGGGGAAGGAATCCGGCGCCACAGCCAGTGACTGAGTCGGAGGCACTTCCGGTTTGAATGAAAAATCTTTATTCAGCGCACAATGGAACACAGGCTACACCATTCATTCAAACCGGAAGTACCTCCGACTCAGTCACTGACTGTGGCGCCAGATTCCTTCCCCTGCTAAAAAATAATATTAGTATGCTTCCCACTGGCTCATGCTCTCTTTGGGTAATTTAAAGTTTGAGTTACAGACTTATGCACAGAAACATAAATATATATATATATATATATATATATATATATATATATATATATATATATATATATATATATATATATATATATATGTATATATATATACAGTGGTCGACAAATCACCAAAAAATCTACTCGCCGAACAAAAAAATCTACTCGCCACCTAGTACCACACGTTTGCTGCTTGGGCCAATAGGAGCTCGCCACGATGTTAAATCCACTCGCCCGGGGCGTGCAAATGTATAGGTTTGTCGAACACTGTATATATATATATATATATATATATATATATATGAAATGATTGCGTTCCAGTTCTTTATTCTCATTAGATGGTGTATCACAGTCAGTGTAAAATGTGGTTCCATCTTTCTTTTTCTATGATATTCTTTACATTGTCTTTTAACTATTAAACCAATCCACAGTTTGCAGCACATGCAGATGTAGTAAGACTTACTGTCCTTGGCATCGCGGATGAACAAACAAATGTCGGCAGCACCTGGGACAGCATCTGCCGCGATTCAGCTGCGGAGGGTTCATGCTTCTGAATGGGACTCCCGCAGAGCTAATCCTTTGGTGCCACGCCCCTCGCGGCCGTGTGATCGCTCACGGCAGTGGCACCGAAGACTGTTAGGCTTACTACATCTGTGTTTGCTTGCAATTCGGACTGGTAGGTCTGAGAATACAGGTCTTCCCATTACTTTCTCAATCATCATTCCTCTCATCCAGTGCTTGCGCCAGTCCACGAACCATTATCTTTCACCACTTACTGCCAGAATCATCAAGCTCCATTACAGGTGCTAACCCCATTGACTTCAATATGAGCTGATGCCCGCTTGAGTGCATTAACCCATTATAGACCTTGATGAATAACTCCCTTAATTTTCACACTCAGTGCTCAAAACCTCTGTTTTTCAGCCTAAATGATACTATGAACTATGGTTATTACATATAAAAAAAGTTATATATAAAAAAAATATATATATATAAAGGAGTAGGGGGTTCACGGCACTCACAGATGAAGATAAATAAAATATTTCTTTATTTAATCCATCAAATATAAAAATAAGAAAAATAGGGTCACATTTCAGGCCGATCTGACCCATTGTTAAGCTCCTTACTATAAGCTTTCTCATTTGGTTATTGTCTGAGTGCTCCAGTCCTTTTCTTCTTATCTATCTATTGATAGATTGGCACATACAGACACCTTGATAAAGTGCTGTTGCATGAAACGCGTAGGTGCGTTCATGTAGTCCATTTATTGTATACTAGCCTGCAATAAATTTGATCAATCATTGCTATTTTGGAGTTGCCTGGATGTTTTTCCTATTCTTTTAGATGGAAGTTGGATCCTGCTGGCTGTGCTCTGTCTTCACATGCTGCTTCTCACATAAAAACACACATTTTTTTAAAATATTGCTTCATATCCATGGTCCCCTGTTTATTTAGTGGTGCTACTAAAAGTCATTAGTTAAGTGAATGGGCCAAAAAGTGCCTTATAGCATAACAGGTTGCCTTTTGGCTTAAGACCACTTAGTAATTATGACTCATATTACCTCCTGCATGATAAAAGCATTATATTGCATTGCTTCATACAGTACTGACATTATATGTTCTTATGTATGTAGAAAAATGATATAGGTGGAACATAAGACATCACCATACTTCTCCCTCTCTATCCCTCCCTATCTCTCTCTATCCCTCCCAATCTCTCTCTATCCCTCCCAATTTCTCTCTATCCCTCCCCCCATCTCCCTCTCTCCCCCCTCTCTCTCATATAGATATAGATACACAGTATATAGATATCAATGTATCTAACTAATATATATATATATATATATATATTCTTATGTATGTAGTAAAATTATATATAGTAGATGGAACATAAGACATCACCATACTGTACCTCTCCCTCTTTGAACCTCCCCCCAATCTGCCCGTCTCCACCCCCTCTCTTTCCCATATAGAAATAGATACACCGTATATAGATATCAATTTATCTAGCTAAATATATATATATATATATAGAGAGAGAGAGAGAGAGAGAGAGAGAGAGAGAGAGAGAGAGAGAGAGAGAGAGAGAGAGAGAGAGAGAGAGAGAGAGAGAGAGAGAGAGAGAGAGATCACCTTAGAGAAAAAGGCAAAGCTCCTTCACATAATTGGGGTTACTTTACTTGCAAAAATGTAATAATTGAAGTTAAAATAAAACAACAAAGTAAGTGTGTAGTAGCCTACAATACCACATAAAGAAGGTTAGATGAATGGTTAGTAATAACCTCCTACACCATGTGATCTATGCGTAATGAAATGTAAGATACAGCATATCGCTTTCACAAAACCTTTAGCACCATAGAAGAATGCAAAGTACTATACAGACGGAAGAAAACGCCCAGCTATTTTAAAGCACAACGAGAGATTAAATATCACTTAAACTTTGGCCATAATGCCTATTCTCAGGTTGTCTTATTCTTCCCTTTTTAGGGCTTATCCTTCGAAAGTGTGTTTTAGACGACGAGGGTGAAGCTTTCTGGGAGACGCCAACCTACATCAAGTGCGTCTCCCTTGACTACAGGAACATTCAGCAGCTGGTAAGAGCAAATGTTTGGCATTTCAATGCAGGCTTATTATTGTACTTTAATTCAATTTGTCCTTTTACTTTTTCCATAAAATCTGAAGCGCTTTTCATTATACGATAATATAGGTTGGGGGGTATCTCTAACCCTCTTTCCACATACAAGCCATCTGGGAAATAGAATGGTGTAAGTGCTTTGTGATTTTGTATTATTATCTTCGTAGCAAGCTGCTCTGCAATTCTGCTCATTTGCTCACCTTCGTGCATTGTCTGTATGTACATTTAGTACTTGTGTTCAAAGAAATTGAAGCTCTCGAATGTGGTATTGACAGGAAGCATACATATCTGAACACTTGTACGTTTTCCATTTAAGAACAGTATGTTCTGTCGCAACAAAAACAATCTGAAAGCTTCAGTGCTAGAAAAATAAACATAGACATTGCACATACTGTTGGCTGTAGATCCTTAGGGGAACTTCTTTCCTTCCTAGTAAAGAGACAGAGCTTTCTAGTATATAAAGACGGGAAAGTGTAAACTATATATATATATATATATATATATATATATATATATATATATATATATATATATACATACTGTAGAATATCACTTGTGAGCACATTCACATGTCTTAGACAGGTCTGCAACCCTGTCTTTCACGATTATCACCTAGCATACAGTGCTTCCACTGCAGCAAATGGGTAATGACATGCAAATGGGCACACAATGTGTCAACTTTTGCCTGAAATCCATTTTTTCATGTAACCCTTATAAGCAAATGCTCTGCTGTTCACACAGCTTTTAAGCACAGCATGGGTTTAGATGCAAAGCCTGTCAAACCACTTATAGACTGCTTTTTTTTATTTTTTAATTCCCTCCCCCGTGAATTCAAGCTGCTTCAGCGGCTTGGGTGCTCTTGCTTGAGACTGTCTTCCCGAAGTCCAACACTTCTTGTTACTGCTTCCAAGGATTTTCAGCCTGATGGCCTGTGAGGTCTGAGGGTATCTTGATGCAGTCCTCCATCAGGGTTCTGGACATGCTCCTCTTCTTTCCTTCTGCCGGAAGGCCCTCAAGAAAGTCCAAGACTTTTGTTGTCGGCCGGCCGGACCCAGGTCGTTTTCTCTCCGAAGAGAGACGGTGACTAGCCATGCATAACTGCATCTCCTCTGTACACACATACACAAAGTAAGTGCTATGTGTAAAGTGGGTGCCCTGCTACAGCAACCAAAGCAGGACACGAAGTGCTGTGTGTCTTTGCCGGAGCAGCCCAGCCCTGATGGGCTGGGCGAGTAAAAAAATTCTGTTCCCCCTTAGCCAGAAGGCCCAGAAATGAGGGAAGTAAATCCGTAGAATCAAAGGTCCAATGCTGGGAACTGTTCCACGTACCATTGTGTAGTTGCGAAAGGGCATAACCTTGCCCACTGTGAGCCTCACACAGACAGTAATGTACTAAGAACTCCCCCCTGTGACTTCTCATGCCGGGGTGCATGAATCCAAGAAATCTTGGGCTCATCCCACCTCTTGACCAAGCCAGAGGATCAAATGTGTGCCACTGTCCATCCTACTCCTGCCACAGGTAGGATAGACACTACACTTGATCTTAGCCAAAAGGCCGAGAAATGATACCACTCACAGACATGTTTCGACCTTAATGGGTCTCATCAGTGTGAGGTTGGTTGAACTGGCTTTGCAATTTTCAAGGCTGGGTAGGTTTTCCATCCACCTTTTAAGTTATGTGGGGGAAAAGGCGGCAATATATATATTTATACAAACAGACAGTTTATCTCTCCGTGCCAGCCTCAAACATTCCAACACTCCCTTGACCTGCTGGTGGCAGCAGAGGATGGGAAGGGCAGCCTTCTAGGAAGGAGGAGATGCTCCAAGTCAAAAAGAAAACAAAAAGGTTTTATCTAATTTTCTGTTCAATCCTGGCACGCAGGTGTGATCCGCACGCTAAAATTAGTCTGGATCACAGACGTTTGTGGGGAGGGGGGCGGGGTCTGTGTTTCCACTATACTCATCACTGCTCAAAACATTTAGGAATCCTGACAATGGTCTAAATTTTTTCAGCAATGTAAAATAATATAATAAAAATTGGCAGTTTATAAAAAGGCTTTTACCGGAGCAACACAAGGCCCCACACAATAATCTGTACAGCCACCTTTCCCTTGCTGGTGAAGACTTCAGCTTCACTCCAATGAGTGGGGCTAAAATCTACCACAGCACAGGGAAGTTCTGTAAACAGTTGCATTAAAATCCAGGATACAATCCAGGACTACTTTGCACATCTCTAGTGTGTAGTTGGATCATTTACATTGTAACTTGTCCCTAAACTTAGCTGTGAAAGTTTACCAGAAGGGAAGATTTCAGTCTGAATTCTGAAACCTCCCACTGTGACCAATTTGACCCACATCTGTAGGAAAATGTATTTCACCCACTGAAGAGTAAAGAGGTTGACACTCAAGATTTTGGATTGATTTAAACAAATACAGTATATTAGGGGATTCATTTCGACTGTTTGGTTTATTGCAGATAAGGGATCATCTCGCTAAAGCTCAGCGAGGGCTGGTTGGAGAAGGAGTATCAGGGGTGATCCAGAACCTGGTGGATATCACTCAGGATGGAGCCAGTTATAGTGGGGACTTATTGTCCACTGTGGACACTTTAAGGAACATGACAGAGATTTTTCGCAGGGCCTACTACAGTCCCACTGCTGGAGATGTTCAGGTTGGTGCCATCAATGTGTGTAATTCTAATGTAACTACCTTTGTTTTCACAAAGACTGTGCCTTCCTGCACTATTCCCAAGACAAACACATACATTACATCTGTAATGAAACTGCTCTAATTCTATTATAAATAGGGGAAGAAACCATGCATGTAACATTATGTTAAGCTAAAATCACTAGGTTATACAAAACATTATAAAGGGATATATATATATATATATATATATATATATATATATATATATATATATATATATATATATATATATATATATATATACAACTGATTAATAATAAAACCACAGAATTGGACATTGATGTTGGAGTTCTAACTCCTTAAACTAAGTGTCTGAGCAAAGTGAATGGCATTAATAAGACCTAATCTTGAATTCTGTGTTCAGTT
This sequence comes from Ascaphus truei, assembly GCF_040206685.1. Classification (NCBI taxonomy): domain Eukaryota; kingdom Metazoa; phylum Chordata; class Amphibia; order Anura; family Ascaphidae; genus Ascaphus; species Ascaphus truei. Next base: position 15,777,521 of record NC_134484.1, on the reverse strand, counting down.
TTGGAGATCCCATAACCATCGCTGAGGCATTCAAGAGAAGATCAATTAAGAGTGAAGAGTTCACATGAAAATGGTTAAAAACGGAAGATTATGTGTACACTCAGGGAGAACTAATTGATGTGGGATATAAACCAAGCATAGCAGTTTAATGTTTTCCAAGGAATCGGAGTTTGAAGCCTTAGGAAAAGCGCTTCTATTGAGGTTAATGGGTTTATGAAACAGTCTGGAATCAAGGTAGTGCACGCACTCAAACAAAAAGGGTGAAAGTGGGGTACTTAATCGCCGTGCGCTGGTTCTGGGGAGCTCCTGATGTCCCAAATAGATCCAGTGAATAAGAAGAATCAGACACACGGTCTTAATCATCAAATGAAAAGGGGTTTAATGTGCCAAGGAATCCAACGTTTCGGCAGTAATACTGTGTGTATATATATTTGCTGTTCCCTTGTATTTGGTAGCCCACACCTTGAGAAAGGCAGTTTTACTGCCGAAACGTTGGATTCCTTGGCACATTAAACCCCTTTTATGAAACAGTCTACCAGTGGAGACACAGAAAACATATATGGTAGTGAGGCTCAAAACATATGTTGTGTAGGCACAAGCAAAGTTAATGATTAGGAAAGAGGTAATTAAACTAAATATCAAGAGGTATCAACACGAGAACATGGACAGATCGAACGTGCCAAGTGTTCTATACCTCACGGGTATGTATCTATGTATTAAATGTTAAATCTGCTATAGTGTGAGAGGTGGGAAGAAATGTGTTGAACAACATCAAGAGATGCAAGTAGCTAGTTAGTGTGAGCAGCATCATGTTCTTCACAAGTCATCTAGGTAGCAATCTGTCCGTATGCTAATTTGCCTTGGAAATCCTGACTCTCTTTTATTCTCTCTGAAGAACTTTGTACAGATCATCAGCAACTTGCTGCTAGAAGAGAACAGAGACAAGTGGGACGAAGCTCAAACGGTATGAAACATATACATGTATATGAGGACCTCCTGCTTTCTGTAAGATGCAGTAAGGCAGGGGGTTTCTCAACTCCAGTCCTGAATACCCCCCAACAGGTCAGGTTTTAAGGATATCCCAGCTTCAGCACAGGTTGCTCACTTAGTCCCAGCGTCAGCACAGGGGGCTCAATCAGTCCCTGCTTCAGCAAAGGTTGCTCAATCAACCCCTGCTTCAGCACAGGTGGCTCAATCAAAGACTGCGCCTCTGATTGAGCCACCTGTGCTGAAGCTTTAATATCTTGAAACCCTCACCTGTTGGGAGGGGCGGGGGCTGGAGGACTGAAGTTGGGAAACCCTGCTGTAAGAGATAAACAAGAGAAGACATTGCAGTAAGAAGGGGAACATGATTTGGTTTTGCTCTGTTGCCTTTTGGATTAGGCGAGGGACATTTCAAATCCAATTGTGTGTATTACAATTTCAGTAGAGCATTTTAAATTGTCTTTGCTCAAGTTTTAAAAGTTGGATTTCTTTTTTAAATAGCATACTTATGTTCCCTAATATACGGAAAACAATCTTTTAGTCAAAAAGTCTTTATAAAAAGTTTATAAAACCTGCACAGAAATCACAAAACAAGCCCCATCCTCATCACTGTGGCACATCACTGTGGCACATCACTGTGGCACATCACTGTGGCACATCACTGTGGTACATCACTGTGGCACATTACTGTGGTACATCACTGTGGTACATCACTGTGGCACATCACTGTGGTACATCACTTTGGTACATCACTGTGGCACATCACTGTGGCACATCACTGTGGCACATCACTGTGGCACATCACTGTGGCACATCTCTGTGGCACATCTCTGTGGCACATCACTGTGGTACATCACTGTGGTACATCACTGTGGAACATCACTGTGGTACATCACTGTGGCACATCACTGTGGTACCTAGTTAATGGCACGTAAGATGCTTTATGGCAGGGCTCTCAAATCCAGTCCTCAAGAGCCTCCAACAGCTCAGGTTTTAAGGATATCCCAGCTTCAGCACAGGTGGCTCAATCAGTCCCTTCTTCAGCACAGGAAGCTCAATCAATCCCTGCTTCAGCACAGGTGGCTCAATCAGAGGCTCAGTCTTTGACTGAGTGATAAAATAAAGTGTGAAAGAGTGAAAACTGTACACATGTTGTAGCTCTCATAATAAAACTGACACTTTATATTACACTTATTTATAGATATAGCCCAGCTAAGATTCCTCCAGACTGCTGTTTGGCTGCAGGCTTTCAATCCTGGGGTAGGGAATTGAGCGTTACATTTGCAGAGGTTACTGGGAGAGCTAAGCCTGCTCCCGAGGAAACTTCGGGCCACATCTGGATGAATCAAATTCTCAGTACACTTTTTCACAATATAAACATTCGGCAGATGTTAGAGGTCAGATCATCAATCAGCAGATAAATAACTTTATTTCATATAGCGATTTTCTCCCAACGGGACGCATAGCGCTTCACAATTGAGTGGACGTTAAGTAGCATTGTACAAATGCTTTTTACAGACACTCTCCCCGCTGAGCCTTCAGAGTTTTTGGTGACTGATGCATAAGGGGATAACATGGGTTGCCCAAGGTCACGAGGATCAGACAATGGGAACTGAACCAGGTCCCCCTGATTCAAACGCTGTATCATTGTTTACAGTCAGTGTCTTTACTCATTGAGCTGCTCCTTTAGTCCCAGATGCTAGAGTAAGACCAGCATCAGGGAAAAAACTCACTTGATAAAACTCCATAAATGACTATTACTCCTGTATGTTTTTATTTTTGTTTTTAGACAGAAAAAAAAAAAAAAAAGTTTAGCGTGACAATATAAAATAGCAAAATCCAATATGTTCAGATGTATTCACGTGTTGGTGTCCCACTCAACGATGGAAGCTCTCTCTAAAAGCTCCAATTAGTTTTCTGTTATTATTCAAGTTGACACATTTAGTCACCTACATTGGAAGCAGACAAACACAATCTTAGCAAGCTCAAAACCAAGACCCACAGCTCTATATATGTGTAGATGTATGTGTCAATTGGAGTTCTACTGGAAAAGTGACGTCAAATTTACAAGAATAAACAAAGAAGCCCAATTCACATCCAATGTGACACGCTATTTAGTTCGTTACTATGTGCTTTTCCCATGTTTTTTCTTCTTTAAAGTAAGATCATTTGGAAGGGTTGAAAATGATAGAGTGGAAAGATAAGGAGAGAGAAAGCTAAATAAAAAAAGAAAAAGTGGGATAAGAAAGTTGCAGCAGGTAAAAGGTTAAAGGAATATTTAAAATGTAGAGCAAGACATTTTTTCTAAATGTTATAGATTTTTTTTATTTAAAAAAAAAAACAAATCTAAATATATTATTTAACCATTGTTAGTGTTATGGCTATAAATGGTTGAAAGTAAATTACAATGTAATATGTGTATTTGAAGGAAATGAAGGAAATTACTGAAAGGGAGAGGAGGGAATGCAGGAACAAGTAAACATACACGTAACAATGTTACTTGTTGCGTTTTCCAATGTTAGAAATGTTCCACCACACTGAAATCTGCCCATTTCATTCGTTTCCTGGTACATGTACTGTAGTACTTACCACTCTGCACAATACCAAACCTAAACAATGTATCAATAACAAAATGCGTGCAATCGTTCAGTGTTTCTCAACTGGGGTTCTGTTGCACCCTGGGGGTTCCCTGAGAGGATCGAAAAGGGCCGCAGGATTTCCCCCAATCTTCCAGAGCAGGGAGGAAGCAGGGCAGCTACTAGGGGTCGGTGCATGTTCCTCCACCCTGAGTGGCTGCTGCTGGTAATGCAGTCAATGAGAAGCTGGTGTCAGGAGCCTGGTGTGTGTGTGTGTGTTTGCTCTGTTGTGTGTGTGTGTGTGTGTCTTCTTTGACTGTCTCTGTCCCCCTCTGTCTCCTGTGACTCTCTGCCCCCTGTGACTCTCTGCCGCCTGTGACTCTCTGCCGCCTGTGACTCTCTGCCACCTCTGCCTCCTGTAACTCTCTGCCCCCTCTGCCTCCTGTAACTCTCTGCCCCCTCTGCCTCCTGTGACTCTCTGCCCCCTCTGTCTCCTGTGACTCTCTGCCCCACTGCCCCCTCTGTCTCCTGTGACTCTCTGCGTCCTCTGACCCCTGTGACTCTCTGCCCCCTCTATTTCCTGTGACTCTCTGCCCCCTCTGTCTCCTGTGACTCTCTGCCCCACTGCCCCCTCTGTCTCCTGTGACTCTCTGCATCCTCTGCCCCCTGTGACTCTCTGCCCCCTCTCTTTCCTGTGACTCTCTGCCCCCTCTGTCTCCTGTGACTCTCTGCCCCCTCTGCCTCCTGTGACTCTCTGCCCCCTCTGCCTCCTGTGACTCTCTGCCCCCTCTGTTTCCTGTAACTTAGTTTGTCTCTGTCCTGTGTCTTCTGTCCCTGCCTGGCTTGCTGTGGGGGTGTCTCAGCACCCGAGCACTGTGATTAGGGGTTGAAAAACACTGCAATATTTGATGGATATTTTATTCCAAATGATGAGAACATTGGATAAATCTGAAGATGTATTTCACTTAAAAAAGCAACAATATTTATTTCAATGTGCCAGCAGATTCAATGCAGGTTGTGATACCCTTCAGTGGACCAGCATTAGTGTTCTTCATTCAGTACCATGATATTATACTGTAGTATTCAGGCAGTTTAACTAAATAACCAAGAAAATATTATTATTGAAGTATGTCACTTTATACTTATTACCATATATGTTCATTGGATGTAGCATTGGGCACCAATGTCTTTTGTTGAGACAGCGTCAGATTATCCATTAGGCCCGGGCCTAAGACGGCAACATTTGGGGCGGCAAAAATGTCCGCCCCAATTTGCATCGGACATAATGGGAAGGGACTTACTTACCTGTGCCAGCCACCTCCGTTCTGCAGCCCTGCTTCTCCTTCAAAATCGAGGGTCAAATGATGCCACGGACGTCACAAACGGCGTCTCGTTGCCATGGCAACCGCAACATGCTACGTCATGATGTCGCGTTACCATGGTAACGCGCCTGAAGGGGAAGCAGGGCGGCTTACACAGGCGGCAGACACAGGCGGCAGACACAGAGCGGCAGCCACAGGCAGCAGACACAGAGCGGCAGACACAGGCGCCAGACACAGGTGGCAGACAAGGCGGCAGACACAGAGTGGCTGCCACAGGCGCCAGACACAGGCGCCAGACACAGGCGGCAGGCACAGGCGCCAGGCACAGGCGCCAGGCACAGGCGGCAGACACAGAGCGGCAGACACAGAGCGGCAGACACAGAGCGGCAGACACAGAGCGGCAGACACAGAGCGACAGACACAGGCTGCAGACACAGAGCGGCAGACACAGAGTGGCTGCCACAGGCGCCATACACAGGCGCAAGACACAGGTGGCAGGCACAGGTGGCAGGCACAGGCGGCAGACACAGAGCGGCAGACACAGAGCGGCAGACACAGAGCGGCAGACACAGAGCGGCAGACACAGAGCGGCAGACACAGAGCGGCAGACACAGGCTGCAGACACAGAGCGGCAGACACAGAGTGGCTGCCACAGGCGCCATACACAGGCTCCAGACACAGGTGGCAGGCACAGGTGGCAGGCACAGGCGGCAGACACAGAGCGGCAGACACAGAGCGGCAGACACAGAGCGGCAGACACAGAGCAGCAGACACAGAGCGGCAGACACAGAGCGGTTGCCACAGACAGCAGACACAGTGCGGCAGACACAGGGGGCAGACACAGAGCAGCAGACACAGAGCGGCAGACACAGAGCGGTTGCCACAGACAGCAGACACAGTGCGGCAGACACAGGGGGCAGACACAGAGGTGGCAGACACAGGCGGCAGACACAGGCGGCAGACACAGAGCTTTCCAAGCCTCTATAGGCTTCTTGTTGAAGTTCTAAACTCTTCAGTTTCATTTATAAGGATTTCTAATGTTGGCTATTCCAACCTGCAGCCTGCTCTTCTCCTGGACCTATACTGCTCCCAGAACTTGGAAGTACAATGTGCAACTATACATTGTGATGGACGGCAATTATTTTTCCTTAGGTTTTTTTCTAATAAATAATTGTCGTCTTTGTTTATGCAACAAAATAATGTCTCTAATAATCTAACCATGTGTTGCAAAGCGCATATTCATCATGTATTATTGAGCTGGTGTTGTATGTCACGCAATGTACTTGTGCTGTGAACAAAGGACGAGAGTATTTTCTCTTATGAAAATAATGAAACCTGCATCCCTGTGTGATTATATCACAAAATTTAAGCTATCATGATTGCTCTTTTCACAGTTTTATTATTATTACCCTCCTTACAAACAGCTGAAGCTGAGAGTCTCTGCTGGGTTGTCAAGACAACAGGACATTTCAGGGGGAAAAAACAGATAAAGTCTAATTTGATGCTTTCTGCTTCTATGCTTATTATTACAACACCCTCTTGACGGTTCTGTGGAAGCATATTATTTAAAAACCATTTGAAGGGGGAAAAGAACAGTTGCCTCAAATATTGAGGACTCTGAATGTCCACAAACATGTGTCTTGATGGACTGACAAAGTGATCGTACAAAAGACTGGACATTTTAATGGGCTTATTGAAAATTGTTCATCGTTTTATAGGGTACAGAAATGAAGGGGAATATAGGGGTATACTGTAATAGACAGGTACACATAATAGAATCACACCTGTATGGGTGTTATTTTGTTTTCTAGAGGAGTAAAAAAAAGGTATTGGGGGAAATAATTACAGAAGAGGATGTCCCGTGGCACATTTAAAGATGCAATTATAAGATTGCTTTGATTTCCCTAGGGGAGTTCATCATGGCCACCCCTGTAATTATTAAGATCGAGAAAGAACATGCCAGCAAATATTATAGTTTTTCAATCTTTACTTTTGGAACCTCCGATCCACAGATGGGACTAAACATCAAAGAACTGTTCAAACTCGTTGAAGATTTCATTGAAGTCATTGGGTTTCGGATGAAGGATTTCAGAGACTCTTACCAAGTGGCAGACAACCTGGGTAGGTTTTCAGTGCTGTGAATAATGTGCCGTTCCATCCAGAAGCTCTTTCCCACTTTATATATGGAATTCAGCTACAGTATATGAAACACAGAAACAGTTGTTGACGTTCGCAGTGCTCCTTTTGGCCACTGGGTTGCACTGGCAGCTTATGAGCACTGTTTATGAATTGTTCTAGGTGGCCTAGCTCTTCATAGGTCTTTTCTGCAGCTAAGCAGTGATTGAAAGTGCTGCATTACTATATTGAACTGTTTGGCAGAGGTTCAAAGCTAACACTTGAGCGAATCACTCATCTTGCCCAAACTACTATTTATCCTTTGAGCATGCAGCATCCTATTGAAAGCACTGCATTGTGCTGCGTTGCAAATTTGTAATTGTGTATTAGAAACAAATTACCGCAACAAAATGTTGCAATTAATAATTCACTACAGTATGCCCCGGTCTATAGATGTGTCGTTTAATATGGATCCCTGCTACAGTAAATGTGTTGACACAACCACATCTTTGTATACGACACAATTCTACTTCCTTATTTGCTCTTTAAACATTGTTCTTCTTGATAAGCTTTCATTTATGGTTATAAAAATCACTGACACATATAGCAAGTCATCCATAAAAATCTAACATCATGCTATGGAGACTTTAGCTTAGGGTTCTCGTGTCATTATGAAGTGGCGAAGAGGCAGGAAGACAGAGATGTTTTGAATAATGTGAATCCAAGGGGTTTCATACCTTTGTTAAAAAAATCAGACAAGTACAGTATACGTATTTAAATGATTGAAAACCTTCAACATTTCCTTTGATTTCATTTATCACAATTAGCACTGTTTCCAAATTGAGCAGGAGTGACTGAACGTATTGGGGAATAAGTATCAAGTGGGGGATTCTGGAGCAGAAAACTGCACTCTATGCGTTAAAGAAAAAATGATCATTTAAATCAATAGTTTTTTTTTAAATATGATGTTATTGCACCAATTATTCCCTGATACATATTCCCCATGGTTTGCCCAACCCCATAAATGAGGGGATCAGAATTCTTTAGGCCGTTTGAGTAGTAGATAAGTAGGATAAGAAAAGAGATCAGGCGAAGGTACGGGCAGACGTACCCTAAATATGTGCAGACATTTCCAAAATAAACTTGGTGAATCACCCAGCTTTACTGAATAACACACTTCCCTAAAGATAAGGAGGCAGTGACACCTTCACTGCCCCTGTCACAAACAGATTTTGTAGACATTTCTCTCCGGAAATCTAGTATGCACGGTGTAACAAAATAATAAAGTATTGTTAAAATCCCTTTCTGGATAGTAAATCTTCTTTTGTTTAAAGTCCTCAGTATCTACAAGCGTCCAGCCAATGGTGCAACGGACATCAACTTCCCAATGAAAGGCTGGAGGGGAGCGATAGATTGGGCCAGGAACTCAGAGGACAAGGTCACGATTTCCAAAAGCTTACTATCAACTGGACTGACAGGTAATACAGCACAGGCCGCTCCACGGCTAGGCAGGCAGAGAACGCCCAAAGCAGCAAAGGTTCCAGATATGTTCTATTGGATACTCATTCCTGACATCTCCCCTAGAAGGGAAACGTACATGCACTTCTGTCAATACATCGATGTAAATGTACAGACATCGGGCCAGGCCTTTTGGTCGTCTCTGTGGCGAGTCGGATTTTTGTGTTGCTGCCATATTCTGCCTATTTTGAACAAGATACTGAAATCGGGTGTGTTCCTCCTGTACATGTTCCTGTTGGCTTAGATTTGGGCTTGTTTCTTTCAATCGGGAGCTGTAAAAAACGTTATCCTTTGCAAATGTAATGTATTTCCATGTGCAATTTTAAAGATGGTTCATGTAGCACTTTATGTCCTACACCCCGTTTCTCAACACGAACATGCTGTTTATACTGTATACAGCAATCTTGACAATAAAACATGAACAACTAAAAAATACTCCTACTTTAACAGTGGTGTGTTCTTCCAATAATAACCGGGTCTGGTTTGACCTCATATGCAACCTATTCCTCTCAAAACACCATAAGAAAATCCCACTACTGTAGGGAAGGTGACTTTTGGGGTTATACCTTGAAATTAAAGACAGGAGAAACAGACACCATACAAATCATCGTATTTTCCCTTAAAGGACCGACAGTAAGTCAAGAGGTAACATTTCCCAGCTGGACACATTTCTTGGTTATTCCGCATATTTTTAATCATATTTTTTTCCCTAGAGATTTTAGATATAATTGCTTGCCCTGTAGAGATCCATATCTAATTCTGATGCCTAAGTCAGGGGTGCTCAACTCCAGTCCTCAAGCTCCCTCCAACAGGTCAGGTTTTCAGGATATGCCAGAATCAGCACAGGTGGCTCAATCAGTCCCTGCTTCAGCACAGGTGGCACAATCAGAGGCTCAGTCTTTCACCTCTGATTGAGCCACCTGTGCTGAAGCTGGGATATCCTGTAAACCTGACCTGTTGGGGAGGCACTTGCCCCTCAGCAGTTCAGCGTACACATTTATGGAGGGGGAATTCCCCATTGAAATGAAGTACAGTAGTGCTATAAACTACACATATACGGCATTACAGCTGCAGTCTCAAAATCTCAATCCAAAAACAATTTTATTCTTTCACACTTATTTCTTCCCCTTTCCCCCTGATGATATTCTTCATTGTGAACTATGAATATCAACTTTTGTTTCAGTCCCAAAAAGTCGCCACCAATGTGAGTTCTGTAATGAAAGCTTTAAAAATAAATCTCATTCCACTTTAGGAGTCACTGGAGCAAAATATACAGTTCAATATAAGTTTCCTAAGACCATGATCCAAATAATTGAAAATGAAAGTGTGCGTTGCTATTCTGCGATCCTTCACTCTGTAGTAGTAATATTGGGTCTATGCACTGGAAAGCTTTTCAGCATAGCTTAAATCATGTTAAATAGACTAGTGGCATTTTACTTCATTGTACAGAAATAACTATAACAGACTGTATGTAACAAAGTGAATGTGGCATTTTTTTAGTACAGAGAAGGTTTGTACAGTCCTTAAGCCCCCCCCGCCCCCTAACAGGTCAGGTTTTCAGGATATCCCAGCTTCAGCACAGGTGGCTCAATCAGAGGCTCAGTCAAAGACTGAGCCTCTGACTGAGCCACCTGTGCTGAAGTAGGGACTGATTGAGCCACCTGTGCTGAAGCAGGGACTGATTGAGCCACCTGTGCTGAAGCAGGGACTGATTGAGCCACCTGTGCTGAAGCAGGGACTGATTGAACCACCTCTGCCGAAGCAGGGACTGATTGAACCACCTCTGCCGAAGTATGGACTGATTGAGCCACTTGTGCTGAAACTGGAATATCCTGAGAACCGGACGTGTTGGGGGGGGCTTGAGGACTGGCGTTTAGAACCCCTACCTCAGAGGCTAGCTATAGGAATAGCTGGTAGCTAATGTCACTGTCTTTGCAGCCATTGAACCTACAGTACATCCGTTCAAATCCTATTGTCAGCTCTTCTTGTGACCTTGGGCAAGTCACTTTATCTTCCTGTGCCTCAGGCACCAATGCTCAGATTGTACGCTCATCTGGGGCAGGGACACAATGTGCCTGCAAATATTGTATGTATAGCGCTGCGCTTTGCTTACTGCAAAGTCACACTTTATTATTATCCTTTGCCCCACAGCGCTGGGACCCTCCTCCTTATACTGTGCCGCTGCTGGCAATGAACATGGGAAAAGTGGCTTCACCCCATATTGATAAGGGCCACAGCGTTTATTTTGGGGAGAACAGTTTATCTTATACAGCCCACCTTTTCTAATCCACTCACATCGCTGAGGGACCACACGCGTGGTCTGCTTCTCTTACACTGCTCTTGTTAACGTAACAGAACAACATATCGCCTCCTCCGTTATCAGACAGACAAGGCTACCTTACTAGAGCTAGATATGTTATACACGGTGGGAAAGAATAAGGTCATATTCAATATTATCTTATATTTATTTGCTGTTGAACACACTTCACTATCCTATTCACTGCATTGAAGTGCAGAGTATCTTCTGCTTTGGGTTGTCAGCTCTCCATGTGCTGTGCAATTGACCCTGAGGATGCCGCTCAGCAGGATAGCATCGCCTCTCCTGACCCTGCCTAATGTTCTCACTTTTCACTGTTTCTTCTATGCCTTCAGTGTGATGCCAAGGCCAGCTCTTCTCCCACAAGCTTCATATCATTAACCCAGGCACACCATACAAGTGTGTTTTCATCTGTGGGTTAATTTATTGGAACCCAAACTTTGTGAAACGTAAAAGCGGCCCAAATAAACGACTCCCGAATTTCAGTAAAATTGGCTTTTAGTGTAAAAGCAAAACAGGGGGAAAAAAACCCCAGAAGGGACTGGAAAGGTCGCTATTAGTTCTGTGACGGGAATACAATGTCTTGGGTGATTAGCTCTACTATCTCTGCTGCTAGGCTGGCTTTTCTGGCTGCTACAGTAAATGCCAGCTGCCTCTTTCCACTGCTTCCATAATGTTGCTGATTCTTGTGTCTAATTCTCCATATCCGAGTCTAAACAACCCAGAAGATTAATTTAAAGGGGGTCATTTGCTATGTGACATGTGGGTCATCATCATTACTCAGAGTACACATTTACTGAAAATATGTAGTATTTCATACTAACACAAATGAAGGTGCTATAGAAAACAAATCACATCACCAATGAAGGTGCTATTATGATTTAATATGAACAAATACATATAAGTGTATTCCCGTAGGATGGGGATATAATATTATGCCCTACTCAATTTATAGATGAACAAATGTATTGTACGTCAGACCTTGAACAACCTCCTTTATATAATTCCCATATTTATACATTAGTATAAGCCTGTCTTATGGGACCAAGAAATGTCTCTGTATGCTTTATTATTTATAGACATGTATATTTTATAGATGAACATATGATATAACCCTACATTTCTATATTAAAATATTATTTTGAAACTGTGTAATTCTTTTCCTGATGGTACCCAAACAGAGGCTTATATTTGACACATTTTCATTTGAGGATGGGTACTGTTGGTTTTCTTGGAGTTTTAGAGATGGAAGGTAAAGTAGCGTTAGAAAATGTCTTATTAGAAAATATAATAAACACACAGATACACAGCAAGCTTTAAGGAACCCCATATATATATATATATATATATATATATATATATATATATATATATATATAATAGGAGTGTCAATTGGAGTGCTAGTGTGTTTGGTTAAATGTATATAACAAAAAACAAAGAAGCCCAAAGCTACATCCAATATGACAAAAATACACAGTGAAATACCTATATATCTCTTGATATATATATATACCATAATACTGAGTTAAGTTATGGTGAATAAAAAAAGTGACAAAAACCCTCCACAGGAAAGCAAATATGCAAATACAACTATATGCTCATCTGCATGTCTTAGGCAGGTCTGCAACCCCGCCTTTCCCCATCATCACCCAGCATACAGCACTTCCACTGCAGCAAGGGATTCTGGGAAATGACATGCAAATGAGCACACAGTGTCACCTTTTGCCTCAAAAACCAAGTTAAGTTATGGTGAGTAAAAAAAGTGACAAAAACCCTCCACAGGAAAGCAAATATGCAAATACAACTGTATGCTCATCTGACCTGCCTAAGACATGCAGATGAGCATACAGTTGTATTTGCATATTAGCTTTCACTTTTTTTACTCACCATAACTTAACTCAGTATTATGGTATAGCCTATCCCATAGCCTCTCATGCATACCCAGTTAAAATCAACCCCACACTGATGAGACCCATCAAGGTCGAAACAGCTGTCTGTGGGTTGTTTTCTGGGTATGCACGTTAACCCTGGCTGTGCTCAAAGCTGTGACCATGCAGCAAGCTTAAGCCTATAGGGAACCATGTTAAAAATGGTTTTTGAGGCAAAAAGTGACACTGTGTGCTCATTTGTATGTAATTTCCCAGAATCCCTTGCTGCAGTGGAAGTGCTGTATGCTGGGTGATGATGGGGAAAGGCGGGGTTGCAGACATGCAGATGAGCATACAGTTGTATTTGCATATATATATATATATATATATATATATATATATAGAGAGAGACCATATGATACCGGTTGCAACACGACATCAAGGGACAGCACGCAGGTAAGTAAATCATAAATATTCTATATTTGATAGAAGACACAAAAAACGACGTTTCGGACCCCCAGTGGGACCTTTCTCAAGGTGGTGCGATAAAGGTCCCACTGGGGGACCGAAACGTCGTTTTTTGTGTCTTCTATCAAATATAGAATATTTATGATTTACTTACCTGAGTGCTGTCCCTTGATCCATATATATATGAATATATATATATATAATACCTACATATCTCTTGATAAAGGGTCATTTAGTTAAACCTTTTGGCCAAAGCGTTATAAGCCTGCTAGCCACATCAAGCCATGACCATTAGCAGGCCCTAACACTAAGTGATTTTCCAAGTCTTGTATGCAGCTGGTTGTGACAGATCCAATGTGATCATTCTTCCTTTAATTATAGAGGTAAATAAGAATTTTAATCATTTAGTGTTAGAACCTACTAATGGTCATGGCTTGATTTGGCTAGCAGGCTTATAACACTTTGGCAAAGGATTTAACTAAATGATCCTTTTTTCAAGAGATATATAAGTATATAGGTATTTCACTGTGTACTTTTGTCACATTGGATGTAGCTTTGGGCTTCTTTGTTTTTTGTTGTATATCAAATATAATAATAATAATAATAATAATAATAATAATAATAATAATAATAATAATAACGTTATTTCATATAGTGGTTTTCTCCCAACAGAACTCAAAGCGCTTCATAATTACAATACAGCCCAAGGTACGCAGGACATAGGAATTGTTACAGAGACTCCCTGTCCAGATGAGCTTACAATCTATGTTTTTGGCGCCTGGTTATAATACAGCTGCTAAAAACACCCAATATGTAATATTACTATTCTTTATAAGGGAGGATTTTTACCACTTAGGCATACACTGGTGTTTTAACCTCAGTTACTGGTATTAGCTATAAACTTTCAATAGCAAGCTCCAGAGGTTAATGTATATGTAAGAGAGCAACCAGACAATGAAGATAAGTCCATCTTCTATGTACAATATGTCGTAAATGACGTAGCCAGTTAGCCTTTAATTACGATTCTTAAAGTATATTAACAGAGTATTCTTTTGGAAGACATTACCAATTTTGTACTGATTTTCAGAAAAGCTGTTGCTTGAGCCTGAAGCACTCAGGTGGGGCATTGACCTTCTAATCAGCTCATGTATGGTCTGTTAGCTAAACCCCAACCAGAACCTGCCAAGGTGAAAAGTCCCACAGTTTTCTGCAGTGCTGCTGGGCACTTCTAGTGGATTACATTCACTACATCTGCTTCCTGTCCTAACCTTTGCCAATGAATTATTCAGATTCTCCAAAACTCAATTTCAGCTTGTTAGCCTATGGATGGGCCCAAGTGAACTATAAAATGTTCCCATTGCCTCCTGAAGCTGTAGTTTACATTGGTGTTTCTCTTACTGGTATTGTTTGCATTGATTTCCTTCTGTGTTCTTTTTCTTCTTCGTGTCCAGATACAGATGATTCCTCAGTCTTTGTCATTGGAACGGTGCTCTACAGGAACCTTGGGAGTCTTCTCTCGCTGCAGAGGTAAAGTTTGCCAGTGAGAACTGGGTTATTCTGACTGTAAGTAACATATTGCAGTATACAGATAGACTAACTTCCCTCACAAAGCCAAAACACCTAATCCTGGCTCTATATGCAGTAGCCAAAGTGAGTCAAACATGGTTGGCCATACTTGATTTCCTTTTATCTCTGGTTTAAGACATGTGATGAATCCCATAAGGGCAGATAGGGTAGATTCCCCAACATTTCACTAGTCTGATAATGATTAATTATACAATAACACATACAGTATTGTAGTTAGAGAATGGTGAATCCTCAAATTTTCTCACATTCTCCCCCCCCCCCCCCAAAAAAAAAATTTTAAAAATCAATTTCAAAGTGTAAAATCCTCAATAGGATTTGGTCGGTTTTAATCTGCGCGAATTAACTAAAATCCGCCATTGGATACAATCCGTTCCGCCAACAGATTGCCGAATACGTGGAACGTATTGGTAATAATAATAAAAAAAAAATCTGTGAAGCACGAATTACCCTTTTCGAGATTGATCCACGGAAATCCGCGGATCAAAGGAACCGCCCGATACGCTGCGGATCCAAATACGCCCCTAAAAATTGCCCGTCTCTAATTGCAGCGTCCGATCTCACGGACCTAAGCTGCGAACAAACAATTTCTTCAAAGTGCAGGTCTCCTCTGAGACAGAGATACAAAGCAGAGCTCTACGCACAAGTTCATAGTGCAATTCTCCATTTAATGCGACAGCCAAGAACAGAGGAGTAACAACGTTTTCAGGTCCCATATGGATCTGTCACCAGCCTTTATGTCCGTGTTGTGTTGGCTGCACGTACAGGGTTCTCCTCGCCTGACCTATTTCCCCACACTTTAGAATTGTACTAAGCTTCAGGCAAAGACATTTAAGTTAGTATTTTTTTTTAGAAATACTACCAGTGTCATGTGCAGCCCTAAGGAAGTACAGTACTTAGTATTTAATTATTTATTTATTTTTAAAACATTACCAGGAAGTAATACATTGAGGGTTACCTCTCGTTTTCAAGTACTGTATGTCCTGGGCACAGAGTTATGATGACAAATACATGGTTACAAATACATAGTTACAGTAAGGGAACAGGGTGATACATTGTATACAAGACATTGCATGCACAGTTAAAGATAATATATATTATAGGCATCAGTAATTGCATGGCTATGACATTTGCGAATGAAGGAGGGGTTTGTTTTTTTTTAAGTACTGTAAGTCCTTCTCCTCTGAGGGATGCTATCTTATACGGTAGGAATGGAATGCATCTCCACATGGAGGGTTCTGTTGTGCTTGGAGGGAGTGGGGAGAGATCAGAAAGAAGTAATGGCTAAATTAAATAGTTAGGAACAATGGAGATAGAGTGGGGAGAAGGGATAGCTCTGCAAGTAGGGAGACCCTTACAGTAAATTCAGTACTGTGAAGTCCATGAGAAAAAAAAAAGAAAGTAAGGTAATCGATGAGTCTAACATAAAAAATAGTGCAGGTTGGCAACAGCCTCATGTGCATGTTTGCTAATGCAAGAAGCCTGGCAGATAAAATGGGAGAGTTTAAAAAAATTGCCAGGAAAGAACAATATTATATGATGGGTATTTCTAAAACATGGTGGGATAAAACACATGACTGAGGAATTAATTTACAGGGCTATTCACTGGGGACCAGCCAAATAGAAGAGGTGGTGGAGTATGTTTATATGTTAAAGCAGATTATTTCAGGAAAAAATCCAAAAGATAAATAGGCAGTATTTTATAACATTGTTGGATGGGGGCACTTATCAGAGAATACATTGGGTAATAAATGTAAAAAAAGCAAAATCAATGTGGCTAAATAAAGACGGAGTGGGAAAAATGGAAAGGAAGAGGAAGTCATTTAGATCGTTGAAGTCAGAAGTGATACAGGCATCATTTCTGAACTATGAAGAATGTACAGTAACAAAAGTGGCAAAAAGCAATACAAATAGCAAATATTGGACATTTAAAAAAACAAAACGTATTTCAAGTTAGAGCAGTCCAACTCAGTTTTTCTAGTACATGAATCTCACAAGGATTACAAAATAGGACCATTTCAGAGTGAAATGGGCTAGCTATTTATTTCTGATAAGGAGAATACCGATATATTGAACTTGTTATATACTTATAATTTATACATTTTCTTTAACTACGGTATATACCATAGAGGAACCACTTGCTAAATGATCACGACACAAGAAAACCACCATATTACCATCAACTAACATTTGGCTAACACAAGAAGAAGTGCAGAGAGGGCTTAAAAAATAAAGGTTAATTAAGCACCTGAGTTCGTTATGAATGAAACTTAGTAATTGCTAGACCATTATTTTTACTATTCAAGGACTCCATTTTCACAGCCTCTGTGTGTAAAGCAGAAGTGATGCCATCAATTGTGAGGAAGCTACTTGAAGGTTTATTAGGGGATAATATTATTAATACTTTGGGGAATAAAACATATTAGGAATATCATGGATTATAACAAATTGTGCACATATCTGTAGTTAAGTGCACAAATAGCACAATGAAAGTCTTCACCTTGAAAGTATTGCTGAAGGTAAGGAAAAGATTATATCAGTAAAGCTATTATTTAAATATATATATATATATATAAAGAAAAAAAGAGGAGAGAGCGCACGCCCATAGCGTATAAAAGTTTTAATGAAGGGGGGAGGGGGAGAGAGGGGGGTAAAAAACGCACTTACAAAAAATGCATTAAAATCAAGCATATGTGATATACATAATCACCACCATCCGGTTTAGCTGAGACTCTTGGGGCACTCCTAAGCTCCGTTGGTAAGGGGCAACGTCACTGCAGGTTCCAGGGCTGGTAGCACCATCCGGTCAAACTGCAGGCTTCAGGGGCCTCCGTTGGTAATGGAACACCGTCCCAGCAGATTCACAAAGCAGGTAAGCTATGAAAATGTCCAAGAAAGAGGTCCCGTGTAATGCTGCCTCTAGCACTCGTGCCTGGATCAATACGCTCCAGCGCTTGGTGTGGACTCCAATGTCTCTGCGTCTGACGTCACGACGCTCCCTGACGCGTTTCGTCAGTCACGGCTAACTTTCTCAAAGGGATGTCATAAGAAGGGGAGGTCCGGTATTATATATACAACCTCAGAGTGGTAATTAAAGAAAATCTCCTCCCCTACTCAGCTGCATTCGTTTTTCGTTCTTCTTATGACATCCCTTTGAGAAAGTTAGCCGTGACTGACGAAACGCGTCAGGGAGCGTCGTGACGTCAGACGCAGAGACATTGGAGTCCACACCAAGCGCTGGAGCGTATTTATCCAGGCACGAGTGCTAGAGGCAGCATTACACGGGACCTCTTTCTTGGACATTTTCATAGCTTACCTGCTTTGTGAATCTGCTGGGACGGTGTTCCATTAACAACGGAGGCCCCTGAAGCCTGCAGTTTGACCGGATGGTGCTACCAGCCCTGGAACCTGCAGTGACGTTGCCCCTTACCAACGGAGCTTAGGAGTGCCCCAAGAGTCTCAGCTAAACCGGATGGTGGTGATTATGTATATCACATATGCTTGATTTTAATGCATTTTTTGTAAGTGCGTTTTTTACCCCCCTCTCTCCCCCTCCCCCCTTCATTAAAACTTTTATACGCTATGGGCGTGCGCTCTCTCCTCTTTTTTTCTTTTTAGATACCCTGTGGACATGGTTGGTCCATACTGAGAGCTGCCGGAGACCCTGCATACCAGCACCTATACTTTTCATTGGACTATTCGAGGACTGGTTTATCCTTTTTTGCTTTTTATATTATAATATTTTATTGTTCATGTTTTTGTGGGCCTGATATCATTATAGGTCCACATTATTATTATATGTGTATATATGTTTTGCTTATGTAATTAAGACATTTACATCATATCGTTATAACACATATATTTTATTGTATATGTTCCTTAGAGGCGCAGCTTATCTCCCTGTTGTTATATATATATATATATATATATATATATATATATATATATATATATATATATATATATATATATATATTTATTACACGTATTAAGGTTATGGTGGGTAAAAAAGTGACAAAAACCCTCCACAGTAAATCATAAAGCAACTGTAAATATATATATATGTGTGTAAATATACTCTTTTGTACAGTACAAGCTTGAAAGATCCTGCAAATAAACATTGTGGGGTAGATCCTCAGAAGTCAGTTAAATATTGTGTCGCCATGTTACGCCATTTATTGTATCGCTACCTGTAAAGCATATCCACAAAGGTGATTTGTGTTACAATGCCCTCAAGCTAACGTAAGAAATATAGCATTGATACATTTTAACAGACATCTGGCTTACTTGTATGCAAATCATATGCTAAGGAGTCGTTTACCCAACGTCGGAGATCCTGCAAGCTCTGTTCATTTTGGTGCATGGAAATAACGTCACGGTTATTAGGTCAAACCAAAACCAGGCATTAGTCACATCCAAACCATGATTATCAGAGCGTGATTTCTGGGAATAACCTACTAGCAATGTACAGTACTGCCTATCGTGTCAACAAAGGTATACTGTATATTAGGGCTCCTATAAATGTCTGAAACACATCATAAACTGTGCTATGGTTTTTAGTGCTTAAAGTGAATGTGGGATATGTTTGTGGTGTAGGGGTACAATAATGTTATACATATTAATTGTCTCGTCAATTAATTATTCACTTTTAATAAAGTACAATTAAAATAAATGAAGGAAGGATACTATAAATAACGGGAAAAAAAAGTTAAAAAATTATCTATATCTAAGTTATTTAATTGACGTTGCCATTTTGATAATGGCTGCTATTAGCACACATTTAAAGAACTTCTGAGGATGTACCGCTGTAACAAGTGTTACTGTGCTATGTTAATCCAACTGGTTAAACGCGATGGACACATGTATTTTTAAAAACTCATCTACTCTGAAACTATGTACAGTAACTGGAAGTGATTAATTGGTATACTAGTAGAGAGACAGATTAGATGGTGGTACAGATGTAGTCAGCCTTAGGGCCTCATGCAGAGAGCATCGTTATTTCAAAACTCGCCATTTTTTGTTCAATTTCGCGCAGAAAACGGCAGAAAATGGCGAGTTACGAAAAACGCGCCAATTTTTTTTTCCTATGTCTAAAACTCGCCTCGCGGCTGGCGAGAACCTCCATCTCGCCATTTTTAAAACTCTCCGAATGCAGAGAGGTGCGAACGGCATGTAGCGGCTGTTCGCGCCAAAAAATGGCGCGATTATCGCATTTTTACCGCGCCAGGAAAAGATGGCAAGATGGCGCTCGCCGCCTATAGTAAAGGGGGAAAAAAAGGCGCGAATTTGTTTTTACACGTTTCTGAAGCGCGCATCTCGCCAATTTAAACTCGCCACACGCATCCATGTTAAACATAGCAGAATTCGCACTTTTCTGCATATGGAGAATAAAACTCTCCAAAAAAGCTACTTTTTATGAAATTCGCCACTTTTAAAATTCTATGCTCTCTGCATGAGGCCCTTAATGTTCCAAGCGCCACGCATGCGTGCACATTCCCATGAAATCACAGGAGGATTAATTCTGCAGGAGGTCCCATTGAAAGGAATGGACCCCCCCTCCCCCCGACCGCCCCCCAGCTCTGCCGCGGTAGCCACAACCCCCACCACCTCGACTTTTCAGAATTTTATCCACGGTGCCAGGGATGGTAAGGATGGTAAGGATGGCATCTTCTGTATCTCAATGCCAACCTTGTGGTATATACTGTATGAGTGAAAGAGAACATTCAATTTGCTCTAAATTGGCACCATAATAAACAACAATATAGGTGACTTTAAGTGATATTGGTGATGTTATAATAAATGATAAGTTATTGGGTAGTCTGCAACTCTTAAATCTCAGATTTCTTCTTCTTGTGAGGATATTTTTTTTAGTGGATGTTGAGGCGTAGTGTATATATACACCCAATGTGGTGTATATATATATATATATATATATATATATATATATAAATATATATATATATTAGATAGATACACACATACAGATGCAGCGGCCGTTATTCGAACAAATCTCAACATGGAATTTCGAGATATGTCGGTGATCCTCACTAGATTTGCCTGGGAAGACTAATGGTACCTGCTGTGTGAGTACTACCGGGACTCACCTGCCTTTCTGTAAGGCCTGGGACATAGTAAACACTTTTGTGCTGCTGCTCGCTGTTGCTTGCTGCCGCTCGCTCTACCTGGAGCTTTTTGTTGTCCTGGCAGAGGAGACAGCAAGCGCGCTTGGGAGGCGTGTATCACTGTGTGTGTGTGTCACTTGGTAGCTGTGTGTGTGTGTGTGTGTGTGTGTGTGTCACTTTGAAGTGGTCTGTGTGTTTGTGTGTCACTGGGGAACCTGTGTGTGTGTGTGTGTGTGTGTGTGTGTGTGTGTGTGTGTGTGTGTGTGTGTGTGTGTGTGTGTGTGTGTGTGTGTGTGTGTGTGTGTGTGTGTGTGTGTGTGTGTGTGTGTGTGTGTGTGTGTGTGTATTATATAATATTTTAAATTTTTAAAAAAAGACATGTTGTGAGAATAAATTATTTATTAACATTGTACAACTTTGATAAATATATTCACACATACATCACGCACACACACACCACACATACATCACACATACATCACACACCACACATATTTTAAAAATTAAAAAAAGACATGTTGTGAGAAAAAATTATTTATTAACATTGTGCAACTTTCATAAATATATTCACACACATACACCACACATACACACATGCACACACACCACACATACACACATGCACACACACATGCACACACACCACACACACACATCCATCACACACATGCACACACACACATGCACACACACACACACACATGCACACATCTCACACACACCACACACATCACACACATGCACATATCACACATACGCACACGCACACACACACGCACACACGCACATGCACACACGCGCATACACACGCGCACACACACACATACACACACACACCTCTGTGCTGCCTCTGTCTTTTCTGGTGGCTCTGTAGTTACAATGCCGGACCGGCTGCAGCCCCATTGGATGGGAGCGGTCACATGACGGCTCCTCCGCTTCCCCGAGCGGCAAATTTAAACTTGCCTGTCTAGGGGAAGTTTCTCAGCCTCCGCACGCATCAGCAAGCATGCGGAGGGAGAAACTATAGCCGCGCTGATTACAGATGCAGGGGCTTTGTGCATCTGTTCAGCGCGCCTCAGCAACGCTGATTTCACTATGTCCTGGGCCTAATAGACGCACAGTAAGAGAGAGGCTGAATCAGTCACTCTAACTGAGCACCTCTCACAGGCGATCACTGGGATTTTAATAAAATCTAACATTACAGTAATGTAGCAGGGGGTCTTCTGAGCTGAACAAAGTTGATGTCAGGTCCGGGGACCCCCTACTTCCCGAGATACAGGCCCTTTTATAGGGTGCTGGTATCCCCATGTTAAAATCCTGTGGGTCACGTGACTGTTGGATGTAAACAAAGCAGAGGGATACCGGCACCCCATAACGGGGCCTGTATCTCGGGAAGTAATAGGTCTCCGAGTCTGAAATCAACTTTGTTCAACTCAGGAGACCCCCTGCTACCTCACACTAGTATCAAACACCCCCCCATCCAAATAAAAAAATGATCAACAATGGGCCAATATGTCTGCAACTAACCATCTCAGGTCCACCACGCGGCATAACGCCAGATGTACCCAGGTAAATGTTCGAATAACGCCCACTGCGCATAAGAGCCAAGATTTATACTGCTACCCCATTTTTAGCACTATCATCTGCACTTAGAGTTGTTTGTGTTGTTTTTCTCCATCATGATCCCCCTTGACTGTGCTAAAATGATAGTAGTGACAGGTCAGAGGGTGGTATCTTTATGCTAGCCTAGTATTCTATGTATGTATATACCAACATACTGTACACAGGAAACTCAACAGTGTTAACCCAACTGCAACTGATTCATCTATGAATCCAAATTGGAGTGGTAGATTATATTCATTATTTGGAGAAATAATTTTGTGTACAACTTGGCTGTTGTCCCCTGTGTTGTATCCACATGGGATATCCAGCTGTTTCTCTATGCTGGGCAATGTCCAGTGTCTGCTGCAGCTGCAGAGTGAGTATCTTCTTAAAAATGTTGTATGCGATTGGTCTTCTTTCTTGTTGAAAGGATAACTGTGGCATTGCTCGATTGTTTTGTGCAGAAGTCCTGCAATCTCTATTTGATAAGTGCAAAGTGTTTTATTGTGGATCCATCCTCTTGTCTGAGTGCGATGATTTTCTTCTTCCCGATAATAAGTCGCTGCTTCATCTTCCGTAAGCTTTTATTATCTGTGATGGTCGTCTTCGTCATGTCACAGTTACAGCTTCAGTTATACTGTACACTTGGAGATCACCTTGCATAGCTCTATGTAGTCAATTCTTGTTCTTGCATCTTGGAATTTCTTCCTTTCTTGTCGTTTATTCAGGAACAACTTTGTCTCATTTGATTGTTTCTTATCCTGTTTTTGTGTTAGCGTTTTTTTTAGTTTTTCTTGCTCTTTCAACTGCCATCTGCGTAAGTTCTTTATAATCGTTTGTTAAAGGGTGTCCATCCATGTCGAGCGTGCTGAACCGACTTTTCAGCCGCAGTTGAAATTCTTTGCCATTATTCTTGACGTTCTTGATTGTTTTTGTCTTCTTTTTAATCAGTTTTCTTCTTTCCATCTTCGCATTCAGATGTAATCTGCAGCAATCCAGTCGGTGTTCAATCCTTCTGTTGTATAGGGTTAAGGATTGTGCAGTCTTCAATCCATTTAATTCTTGATCCCATTGGGTCCACTCCACGTCCATATTCTATTTGCTTCTTCTTGATGAATGAATTCATGATGTAGAAGTTTTCACATTCAGCAGATTCTGCCAATCTGTCTCTACATGCATTTATATTGCTGTAACTATATTTATTGACCGCTGTTGTGTCTTTCTGAAGTTCAACAAGCTTTGCATTGAAATCACCCATTATGATCTAGAGGTAACAATTTCCGCTGGTGTTAAGTTGGTTGATTTCATGGTACTGTAGTAGTCTTCCACTTCTGTATCTGTGTGACTTGATGTTGGGGTATACACCTGGATTATTTGATGCCTGTATCTCTGTCAACTGAATGATTATTCTGTCTGCCCTTTACAATGGGCTTTTATACTCCACTCTGCTGTTTCTCCATCGTTTCTTAACGTTGAAGCCTACAGACTAATTCTTCGATTTTCTGTACCTCTGTAATATAATAGGTCTCTGCTTTGGAGCTCAGTGAGACCTTCATATTTACTTCACTAAAGCCATCATTATCGCATTTCATCTTTTCAAGCTCGACTTCCAGTTCTTGCAGTGCTACCTCACTGGAAAGAGTCCAGCGGTTTTAGATAGCCGTGTTTAGGTTTGAATGACAGATTTTGTTTAACCTCCAGGGATTCTTAGCCCCCTCTGCTTTCTTCCTAAATGCTGTTAAGCCCAGGGATCCAGTTTCCTGAGAATTACGGCCAATATATATATATATACCTCTACATGTATATATATATATATTTATAGAGAAGAGAGAGGAGAGAGCACATGCCCCATAGTGTAAAACTGTAAATTTATTGAGGGGAAGGGGAGGAGGGGGGGGGGGTAAAAAATGCACTCACAAAAGTACAGAATAAAAAAGCATTTTGTGATAATAATCACCACCATCCAGTAGCTGCGTTTAGTACTTGGGGAACCCCCGATCACGAACGGGATAAACCACAGTCCTAACAGATGTCCAGGGAGCGTCATCACGTAGGACGCATAGACATTACGTCATCACTGAGCGCCGGGTTGAACCGATCCAAGCGCCGACATCATAGAGGCTTGATAGCAAGGAGCTACCCTTCACTATCTTTGGAACGTGTTGCAGCCCTATCCACCTGTCCTGGACATCTGTTAGGACTGTGGCTTATCCCGTTCATGATCGGGGGTTCCCCAAGGACTAAACGCAGCTACTGGATGGTGGTGATTATTATCACGAAATGCTTTTTTATTCTGTACCTTTGTGAGTGCATTTTTTACCCCCACCCCTCCTCCCCTTCCGCTCAATAAATGTACAGTTTTACACTATGGGGCGTGCTCTCTCTCCTCTCTCTTCTCTGCAGATTCCCTATGGACGTGGTTAGTCCTTTTGAGAGCAGCCGGAGACCTCTTGCATCAGCATCCATTTATACAATTGGACTATACATTTGAGGACTGGTTTTTACCCTCTTTTTTGCTTTTTTGCTTTTTTGTTTTTTATTATATATATTTTTGTATTTTCAGTTTCATTATCAAATTAATTCTTCTATATATATATTTTATTTATATTTTATATTATTTTTATATTTTATAATTTTTTTATTGATTGTATGATATTGTACTTGTATTGCTATATTCATGCTCTTTCTTGTTATTGTTATACAGGCATCTCGTTAGGTAATTTGCCATCACCTAATTAGTGTAGTCCACATTTATTTTTATTTAGATTTATTTGAGTTCACTTACACCATAATATATATCTAAAGAATTATCTATATCTACCCTGAGCAGGCGCTGCTTTTTTCCCTGTTTGTCCTATATATATATATATATATATATATATATATATATATATATATATATATATATATATATATATATACAAAAACATCACAGCTTGCACTCAATGTACTGGTTCATATAGACAGGTGCTAGTCTCAAATAATAGAAAAACAACATTACCATTCTCTCGTCCGGTAAAGAAAGACTGCACTCGGTTCAGTAATCATGAAAAACTGTATTGGGCATCTGAATAAAAAAGATAGATAAGATAAGTCACCCAATCCAAAGGATTGGGTGACTTATCTTTTTTATTCAGATGCCCAATACAGTTTTTCATGATTAATGAACCGAGTGCAGTCTTTCTTTACCGGACGAGAGAATGGTAATGTTGTTTTTATATATATATATATATATATATATATATATATATATATATATATACACAGTGGTTGACAAATCACCAAAAAATCTACTCGCCACACAAAAAAATCTACTCGCCACCTAGTACCAAACGTGTGCTGCTTGGGCCAATATTTACTCGCCCGGGGGTTAAATCCACTCGCCCGGGGCGAGCAAATGTATAGGTTTGTCGAACACTGTATATATATATATATATATATATATATATATATATATATATATATATATATATATATATATATACCATAATACTGAGTTAAGTTATAGTGAGTAAAAAAAGTGACAAAAACCCTCCACAGGAAAGCAAATATGCAAATATAACTGTATGCTCATCTGCATGTCTTAGGCAGGTCTGCAACCCCACCTTTCCCCATTATCACCCAGCATACAGCACTTCCACTCCTGCAAGGGATTCTGGGAAATGACATGCAAATGAGCACACAGTGTCACTTTTTGCCTCAATAACCATTTTTAACATGGTTCCCTATAGGCTTAAGCTTGCTGCATGGTCACAGCTTTGAGCACAGCCAGGGTTAAGGTGCATACCCAGAAAACCACCCACAGACAGCTGTTTCGACCTTGATGGGTCTCATCAGTGTGGGGTTGATTTTACTGGGAATGCAAGAGAGGCTATGGGATAGGCTAAACCATAATACAGAGCTAAGTTATGGTGAGTAAAAAAAGTGACACAAACCCTCCACAGGAAAGCAAATATGCAAATATAACTGTATGCTCATCTGCATGTCTTAGGCAGGTCTGCAACCCCGCCTTTCCCCATTATCACCCAGCATACAGCACTTCCACTGCAGCAAGGGATTCTGGGAAATGACATGCAAATGAGCACACAGTGTCACTTTTTGCCTCAATAACCATTTTTAACATGGTTCCCTATAGGCTTAAGCTTGCTGCATGGTCACAGCTTTGAGCACCATAACTTAACTCAGTATTATGGTTTAGCCTATCCCATAGCCTCTCTTGCATTCCCTGTAAAATCAACCCCACACTGATGAGACCCATCAAGGTCGAAACAGCTGTCTGTGGGTGGTTTTCTGGGTATGCACCTTAACCCTGGCTGTGCTCAAAGCTGTGACCATGCAGCAAGCTTAAGCCTATAGGGAACCATGTTAAAAATGGTTATTGAGGCAAAAAGTGACACTGTGTGCTCATTTGCATGTCATTTCCCAGAATCCCTTGCTGGAGTGGAAGTGCTGTATGCTGGGTGATAATGGGGAAAGGCGGGGTTGCAGACCTGCCTAAGACATGCAGATGAGCATACAGTTATATTTGCATATATATATATATATATATATATATATATATATATATATATATATATATATATATATATATATATATAAAACATAATACTGAGTTAAGTTATGGTGAGTAAAAAAAGTGACAAAAACCCTCCACAGGAAAGCAAATATGCAAATATAGCTGTGTGCTCATCTGCATATCTTAGGCAGGTCTGCAACCCCGCCTTTCCCCATCATCACCCAGCATACAGCACTTCCACTGCAGCAAGGGATTCTGGGAAATGACATGCAAATGAGCACACAGTGTCACTTTTTGCCTCAATAACCATTTTTAACATGGTTCCCTATAGGCTTAAGCTTGCTGCATGGTCACAGCTTTGAGCACAGCCAGGGTTAAGGTGCATACCCAGAATGAGGGTGGTTTTCTGGGTATGCACCTTAACCCTGGCTGTGCTCAAAGCTGTGACCATGCAGCAAGCTTAAGCCTATAGGGAACCATGTTAAAAATGGTTATTGAGGCAAAAAGTGACACTGTGTGCTCATTTGCATGTCATTTCCCAGAATCCCTTGCTGCAGTGGAAGTGCTGTATGCTGGGTGATGATGGGGAAAGGCGGGGTTGCAGACCTGCCTAAGACATGCAGATGAGCACACAGCTATATTTGCATATATATATATATATATATATATATATATATATATATATATATATATATATATATATATATTATTACCAATAGATAAACTCTGTCTCTCCTTCTCTCTTCTTCTCTCTCTTCTTCTCTCTCTCTTCTCTCTCTCTCTTTCGCTCTCTTCTCTCTCTCTTCTCTCTCTCTCTTTCTCTCTCTCCTCTGCGGACGTTGACACAAAATGGTAGCAAGCGAAGAGAGAGGTGGCTCTTATAGTGTAGAAAATGTCGCAAGATCCAAACCCGAGCAAGAATTGGAAACAAGATTTGTTTTTAGATTCAAATCAGCTCCGGTACAGGGATCCAAGCATGTGGTGCATCATTAATCTGAACCGCAAGGAGTTCGATAACTGGGATTCATGGAATACCAAGCTGGGCATGTTCGGGGGGGGGGAAGAATCTGGATTCTGGAAAGTGGTCAGGGGAAATGTGGAATTTACTAACCCGGGAGACTGTGAAAGCAGTTAGACATCTTTTTACAAAGGAAATATGCAGTATGCATGGGTATGGAAATATGTTTAAACAATTAGATTGGAAGCTCTTTGGAGCAGGGACTCGTTGTCCTAAATGTCACTTTTTCAATTATGTGTTATTTGTATTATTTGTTATTTATATGATTGCCACGTAATTACTGCTGTGAAGCGCTATGCACATGAATGGCGCTATATAAATAAAGACATACATACATACATACATACATGCATACTTACATACATGCATGCATTCATACATAGGAAGAGAATTGATCCAGGGAGAAATCTGATTATTTTTTTCTCTTATGAGACATAACTGTCAAATGTTTCACCAGGCTTATTTTATTTGCCTTTATCTGGGTTAATATAACAATAAATATAGGTTGATTATCTTGCCCAGTTAGAATTGTAGTATTTCTCAACCTAATATACTATGTTAATGTCGTGTTACTTAAAGTGCTAATGTTCTATCTAAGCCATAAGGTACTTCAGGGGCATTGCTTTGTTACATTCCTAGAGTATGGTTTAATAGCATAGTATATATACAATTAATATGCAGCAATTAAATAAGTAGTATTGTTCTTTATTAATGAAGTAAGCAAAACAGTAATCTGCTTTTATATCAGCTGTGACAGAACGGCCCCTGAAATGGCGTGACCGCCGTTATGTTTGCTGGCTTCTCTATTACATACTATCTCATTAAGGGCTATCTCCTTGACGTACAGCTACTGCAGTTAATGTACAAGTGCACTGCTTCATCTCGGCCCGTACAGGCAATGATACAAATAGTTAATCTCGGGAAACTTGCAACAAATGTCCTATTCTGCAGCACTGCAGTACTTTGCATTTATCTGCCTGTGCCCTGGGGACCTGCAACCCCCCTTTAGCACTAAAGAGTTTAATGAACACTGTAAGGAGACTGAGGTTTGCTGAAGTATCGCTCTACGGATGGTTGCACACATGGCTCTGTTGTTGGTTTCTATAAGATGCTTTAGGCTGTATGTTTTGTGGGGAAAAGCCTTCTTCTTTCTTCCTGTGGACAGACAGCCACTGAGGCAGTAAGTGAAGCATCCTAAGGCACCTTCTAATTCTGTTCTGCACTGCTTAGCACGAGCATTTCTCTGTTCAGTGCTTGGGTATTTTCTTCCATGAGGATCATGTTAAATACCTACATATTTATCCTTGGCAGAATTTACATTGCAGTCCAATTATCAACCTAATATGCAATGAGTTTTCAGATATTACAATAAGTATTGAACAAGAATATAAAGAAACATTTAATGTAGACCCTTCGGTTATTCTGGGTATCTCAGAGCTCCAGAAGCTGTATTGATCCAGGAGAAATGTAGATTTGTGGCAGGGTGTGTTACCTTGTTGCAGACCAACATTGGAGTGCTTCACAGATATAACTAGTGTATAAAGCTTTCCAGACCTCAAGTTCTTCTTCTGTGCACTTGAAAGAGAAGCCGTCTTTGAAAGCTCTGCACACTACACTGTCCTCTATGTGCAACTCTGATGTTGTTCCCTTAAAATATATGCAAAGGGGAGCCAAGCGCAGCAGAAGATTTGAAAAATCACAATGTAGCAAAATAGGTCATTTAAAGACTGAAGAGTCAGGAAACTGATGAAGGTGCTTGTGCACCGAAACGTTGGATGCAACTCTGACTCTTTCGTCATTAAATTACCTTTTTTTTTTTTTGCTACATTGTAATTTTTCAAATCTTCTGTTGTGCTTGGCTTCCCTTTGCATATTGCTACGCCTTGACTAGGATGTCTTGCTTCCAGCACCCAGTTTTTCATTTTCCTTTACCATAGACCCCGGTGTTTAGGGCCATCCCAGGTTGCTTGACCTGATTCTCCCCGCTTAAAATAAAAATGGTAAGTCCTACTCAAAAATATAAAACTTTAAAAGGTAACCTTACAAATTGGCTTCATTACACAAATGTAGTCGAACAGGTGCGCCGACGAGTATTCTAAAACTTGCCTTGGAATATCTGGGGCTGTCACCACCAAGACCCAGGTACATGCTGGGTACATGCTGGGTACATGCTGCAACATTTCAGTGACATTTCTGCAGACAGACTAATGGCCCATCGGATTAACACAGCGGGGGTCCCTGGCAGTCCCATTCAAACTCCGATCAAAATCCGATGGGCCATTAGTCTTTCTGCTGAAATGTCACTGAAATGTTGCAGCATGTACCCAGCATGTACCTGGGTCTTGTTGGTGATAGCCCCAGATTTTCCAAGGCAAGTTTTAGAATACTCGTCGGCGCACCTGTACTTTCTCTCCTTAGAGTCAGAGGACAAAGCAGGAGAAGACGAGGGTGCATGGTTGAATTCCTTAAGCATGCCACTTCCTTTGCTTTATTTTGGTTGGGTGTGGGTTTTGTGAAATCCTTTCCCAATGGGTTGCACATCTCATGATGCTTCGGCAAAGGATGAAAATAAGTGACACGACTGTCTTAGTGATAATTCCGTTGTATAAAAGTCTGCTGTAATTGCAGATGGAGCAGGCATTGTCCCTCCCACTGGCGTGCTATGCCAGCACGGTGACATGATGCATTAGCCCCGCCTCCTCGCGCGTGTCTGATTCAAAATAATTGTCCCGTTGTGTATTTCCCATGGGAGTAATAACGTCTGCAACAGCTCTACCTACATTTATTTAGTGGGGTGTCAAATAAACATAGACCTAGTTTCCCTTTAGCACTTACTCATATTAGACCACCTAACTCTACTGGGACAAGTTACAAATCTCTCGTGTTTTACTGACCGACACTCAAAACATTATAATATCATCACAACAAGCTGAAAACAAGAAATGAATCACAGCTAAGAATGCAGTCCAAATTAGCACTCGAATAAAAACACATATTGAACAACTAATCAATGTCATTGATTTTCTTAGACAAAGTCCATTACTCCTGCTGTAAAAAGCTCAATTGTGTTCTGTGAAAAACAAATACATTTGTCTTTTTGTCAGATTCTGTGAAATTCATGCCTAGCAGATACTTGCTGCCCTTCACTTTTATCTGCTTGGTATAATGGTGGAATCGTACCTAGCGTACACTACAAACATAGGAAAAGAGTGGGGGTCGATCATTTACCTATAGCTTCTATGACCCAGGAATAGCATTACTATGAGATAGATACTGTACATGAGAAAATTACCTTGACAATTTAGGTTTATATTGTAGTTATGTTTTATTTTTAACTTACATTGTATTGTTTTATCCAGAGGGAATGTGGTACGAAGAAGGGGGGGGGGGACATACAAATATTGGATACATCTATACATATCAACATTCAACTTGTCATCTTGGAGGTTTTCATCATCGTAGCCCAGTAGTGCCAAGTGGTAATCTGGGAATCCCTCAACAGGATGGAGTGGGCACTCTTATATTGTACAGAGTTATCACCTCTCATTGGTTTTCAGGTTGGACCAGGGCTTTGTGTAATGACGTGTGTTCTGTGATGTCCTTCTGTGGTGTTGTGAAACACCTACCGCCAGCTGCATCTCCCTTTTGGTGATACTAATTTGTATTTAATCACTGGATTATTTATAAGAGGTTTGGGTTTGCGCTTCACTCCTCTATCACTTTGTGTTAATCCTGAGATCCCAAATCCTATGGAATATTTTAATGTTTTGATTTAGGTTCGAGGTTAGTTTTTCGATTAACATTCATTCATTTTGTTAGTGAGTTGGATCATTTTCCGGGATCTAATCTTATCCCACAAAGCTGTTATCGAACAGTGTGCCGCTGTAAGGATGTGTGAAAGGAGAGATTGGTTATCTGGACTAAAGTTTTTATTTTTATTTTTTTAAACATAGATATTTATTGTAAAATCGGGGTACAGAAGGGAAAAAGGGACTAAAGTTTTTGAGTGTTATTTATTCTGTAAGAACAAGTGACAAAAAAAGTAAAATTTACAGAGTGCGTTACATGACATCCATGGTAGTTTTCCCCAGAAAGTTCTCTGTCCCAGTCTTTGTACTGGTACACCACATCTCCTGCAGAAAACACATTATTGTGTGAATATTGCCACTTGTTTTTCTACCTAAGAGAGATAAAACCAGATTAAACAATCCCAACTGCAACTTTTCATTAATGATATGAGTAGAAATAAGTGAATTGCTCGCATGAGTTTCAATTTGCAGCAAATGTAGCATTTCGTCACAAGCACGAATATTCGCAATTGGCATATTTTGTTTTACATTTGTTTGCACAAAGTATTCGCAGTTGTGAAAGGCGCACAACATTCTCATGTCTGTCCTATGGTCCATTGTGCTAAATGCATTTATTAAGCGGAGCCGCTCACCTCGCGCATGCGCACGAAACAAATCAAAGTTGTCCCACAACTGGAACAATCTACCGGAGACTCTCACAGCCGCCACAAGTCTTCGTTCTTTCATAACTATAACAATCATAGTTCTTTCATAACTATAGCTGTCTCTATAGCTGTCTCACATTTTAATCTGGTCTGTATCTGTTACATACTGTACGCCTATAATATATATAATCTCTAACTGTGCATGCTATGTCTTGTATGTAATGTATAACCTTGCTCACTTAATGTAACTATGTATTTGGAACCATGTATTTTTTGTCATCATAACTCTGAGCCCAGGACATACTTGAAAACAAGAGGTATCTCTCAATGTATTTCCTGGTAAAACATTTTATAAATAAATGTTTTCAACATTCGCATGAAATCAAATGTTTAAATTATTGTTTTCGCAAACAAAACCAGGCGCAATTAAATCGTCGTTAGATTTCCAAGCATATGCACTCATTTTATATGGAAAACCGCAAAGACGAATATTCACGTAATTGCGAACATTCCCAAAAATGCGACTTCTTCTTCGCGGACCGAATGCGTTTGCCCATTTCTAGATATGAGCAAATAGGCGGAAATGCCCTTGGCGATATACTGAGGGGAGTGCTCACTATTGTGAAATTACTACTGTGTTTATTACACATAAGTAAAAAGGGGTAGGAGTAAGCATTGTTTTTGAAACTTACTGGAATTGGTTATTGAGCGAACAATATGTCGAGTGGTGTAGGAAGGGAAAAAATGGTTCTGTGATTGAGTTACAATACTGCACTGTCAAAATAATCAGGGCAGAGGAGAGAATCTGGACTAACTCCAGTGAATTTAGCAGTACACCCGGCAGTCTAGCGCTATCCACACATCATTAGACTTCGCCTGGTGTCATTCAAACGATTCCATGCTGGCCTCACTTGACTCCTCACTGCAGGGCAAGTTAGTACAGCCAGAGAAGGACGTTACTGGCTGTGCTACTTACAGCAGGATTCCCTCTACTTTAGCAGGCAGCATACAGCAGGGTATATATATATACATATATCTTATCCTCATCAGAGACTTGTTTCTAATGAATATGTTGTAGAACACAAGTGAGCAAATTAAAGGTGTAGCCCCATATTTCCTAAGCAGTGTTAAACTTTAAGGCACCTTGTTGGTTATATTATAACGTGGATTAAAGATTATTATAGCTTAGTAAATATGGTCCACAGTTACCTTGAACTCCATATATAGTTACATAGTTACATAGTAGATGAGGTTTAAAAATGACTTCCGTCCATCAAGTTCAACCTATGCTAAATTTAGACAACAGATACTTTGTCCTATATCTACACTTATTGATCCAGAGGAAGGCAAACAAAAAAACCCCATTAAGGGGAAAAATGTATTCTTTCCTGACTCCAAGAATTGGATAATAATAGCATGTTCTTGTATAGCTCTGCTAGTTGTATGCAGCGCTTTACAGAGACATTTTGCAGTCCCTGCCCTGTGGAGTTTACAATCTATGTTTATTTTTGTGGTGCCTGAGGCACAGGGAGATAAAGTGACTTGCCCAAGGTCACAAGGAACCGACACCGGGAATTGAACCAGGCTCCCCTGCTTCAAACTCTCAGTGCCAGTCAGTGACTCCTCTCCCTACAGCCACTCCCTCTCCCTACAACATATATACAGTATTAGTGAAAGTGGAAGCTTGCTAGCATGTTGAATAACTTAAATGCTTAACACTAATAAAATCACAAGTTTGCTTTCATTAGTTACTAGTTAGGGCCTCATGTGTTAAAAAGGAAAAATACTGACGGTAGCAATTGCAAAGTTGCTGTGATTTCGACTGAACCATAAAGGAACTGTTATAGCTTATAATTATTCATTCTCACAGTACCTAAAAAAATTGGTTTATATCCGTATTTCTATACATAAGGGAGAACTTCCAAATAAAATGTGCATGAAAATGTTAATCAATAAATACTGCACATGCGGAACATTTACCAATTACTAATAAACTAATAACATTTGATATCACACCCCAACTGGAAATGGTAACACAATTTAACATTAAAATGTCACACTATATACAGATAAGGGGTACAAAATCTCTGTGTTTGTCCAGCCCCCCCAAACACCATTTCCTTAGTGGACCCTACAATCATCTACTGTATTTCTATTGTGCAATTCAGTTTCTCTCCCATTATCTGCCATCCCAGTGGATAACAGAGCACACCTTGACATTTATCATTTGGTTTTCAATATGTTGGCCTATTATTACCCATAATACCTATAATACCCATAATACCCATAATACCTAACAACTTGCCTCTTTTCCACCTTCTTCTTTTTAGGAATACTACTGTCTTGAACTCCAAGGTCATCTCTGTCACAGTGAAGCCGGCCCCCAGATCTGCCGCTGTCCCGCTGGAAATTGAATTCTCCCACATTTTTAATGTAAGTAGACTACCTTGTTATTGTTGTATTGTACTAGACCAGGGAGCTCAACTCCAGTCCTCAAGTCCCCCACCCCACCAGGTCAGGTTTTCAGTATATAACAGCCTCAGCACAGGTGGCCCAATCAGTTCTTGCTTCAGCAGAGGAGGCTCAATCAGTCTCTGTTTCAGAACAGCTGGCTCAATCAGTCCCTGTTTCAGCAATGTGGTTCAAACAGAGGCTCCGTCTTTGACTCAGTCAAAGACGGAGCCTCTGAACCACCTATGCTGAAGATGGGATATCTTGAAAACCTGACCTGTTGGGGCTTGATGACTTGAGCACCTCTGTACTCGACAAATTACCGTCAAGTGATCTTCTTCTGAAATATTTTGTAATTTTTTTTATGAAACCAATGAATGTGACATGTGAAGAGACTAATAAATTAACTCATAAACGTACAATTCATCATGAAAACGAATCTCCTGCTTCTCATTTGTTTCAAGGACCTTTGTAGTAATTCTTATAAATCAGGGCTGTGCCTTAAAAAACAAAAAGGTCACGTGTCCTGGTGTACGGTTTAGAAGCGTTCCTGTTTCACCAGATTTGGTGCCTTGTGCATGGCTCTCACTGTTGATTGGTACCGAAATGTGCCAAGAGTAGACTGAACCTACACCACTAGGATCTATTCAAAACCGCTCTTAGGAATCAAACATGTATCCATTGTTCATAGGGAATTCAACGACATGTTTTAACTTGAAACACCCACAATTCACTTCATTGATGTCATAACCACCCAACCTCTGTTATAAACATCAATAGAACCTCTTATTTCATAACCCTTCATACTGCTGGTGAGCGACAGCCACCAAGATACACTTACAGTAGTAAGTGTGGGCGTTTATTGTGTTTGATACAACAATTGTGTCATCGCCTATCTTTTATAAGGATCAAGTGCTGTAGCATGAAAATGCAGTATCTACCCGGTATAGTGTAAATTGTCCTATAGTACACATCCATATGTACTACATTATTTTGGCTTCTCTGACATTTTGATAGATGCGGATTCAGTCTTTTATATCTGTTTTTTTTAATGTTATTATTGATATCATTTACTATGGAGAAACCTTATTATTTAAATTTTATTATCTTTTATGTATGGCACCAACATATTTTGCGGTGCAGTACAGTATGGGAGGGAGAACATTAACCTTGTATATATATATCTGAAGACCAACTGAAAGAATAGAAAGGAGGTCCCTACCCTGAGGAGCTGACAATCTAAAAAGGTGGAGATGTAGAAAGTAGTGATGGGTGTATTCTCTGCCAGAGTTTGAATCCGCTGCAAAAATGGCCGTCCCATCTCACGTTTCACTTTCATGAACTCGTACTAAAAAGTTTGGTTCGGCTCACTTACAAAAAAAGTCAGAAAGAGAGGGATCGATATCCCAAGTTACATACCTCCCCATACACAAATACAACATTTGGAGAGACCAGGGAAATATTCTGTTAATATTTGGAATTTACTTTGCATAACTAAATTATATCTCTGGTGGGTTCCTTTTTGTGCGCAGGAAACTCTCCCCATGTTCTATAAAGGTTTGTTTGAGAAGGTATATAAGTAACTCTCTCCCCCCGTCTCTCTCTCCCCCCGTCTCTCTCTCTCCCCCGTCTCTATCTCTCCCCCCGTCTCTCTCTCCCCCATCTCTTTCTCCCCCCGTCTCTCTCTCTCTCCCCCGTCTCTCTCTCCCCTGTCTCTCTCTCCCCCCGTCTCTCTCTCCCCCGTCTCTTTCCCCCGTGTCTCTCTCTCTCCCCCCGTCTCTCGCTCTCTCTCTCCCCCCCAGTCTCTCTCTCTCCCCGTCTCTTTCTCTCGATACAGATATAGAGAGAAAGAGAGAGAAAGATAGAGAAAGAGGGAGAAAAAGAGAGAGAAAGAGACAGAGAGAAAGAGAGAGAGAGAGATTTGTGTGAAAGTTAGCAGGTTGAACTTTGACACATTCGTCCATCTTTAGTGGACTGTGAATATGAAGTTCTATGCAGCTCTTTCATAACAAAAGTGGTACGTTTGAGAGATACAACATGATTTGCCCCGGGTCTCACCAGAAGTAGAATACAGGACCCGTATGTAAGCAGTGTCACTGTTATAAAGCAGTTAGGACTTCAAAAGTCAGTTATAGCACTTTTAAAGGAATGCTCCAATGATTCCTTTTTTTAAAGAACAAACAGTATATCAAACAATGTGATTAAACTTCAGAAAGAGTTTTTTGCTGTCAAGAATGTGATCATGCCAAAAGCGTTTCAAAAGTAAAAAAAATGATGTAAAAGGAATACAGAAGCGAAAGTAAGAACAACTGTACATCCAGTGACTCCAAGGTCACTGCCGCCACACCTCACATTGTGATAGTGGAATCAATGTGTGTCAGTAACTATATCAACTGCAATTGCACTATGGCTCGCCGGCTACCACCTTGCCCTGGGCACACAATATGTGTTAAGTGGAAAACTAATGGAATCATGATTTACTCTTAACATAGGACGCACAAACTCTTCCATCCCAACACTTTCCTAACCACTGCTAAAGTGCTAGTGTTCTGGTATCATGCATATCTCTAGATTATAATTTTCCATAGAAGGCTTTCCAGTGATTTTTTTTATTTCAGTCTCGGCCCAAAACCATTAAAGTAGTAAGACTTTTTTTTTACGCTTCTTCCAGGGAACAACGAACCACACATGCATACTCTGGGATGAAACGGACACGTAAGTGTACTATTCTACTTGTTTGCTGTGTATGCGATTGAGTGTCATTAATTATCATGCACTATCCAGCATTGTTGAATATTAAACAATAGAATCATTCAGACGGGTGTATTGGTATTCTCGTGACATATATTCATTACATAAAAGGGCAATGACAGGAAATGATATGTCTGATTGCACAAACAGAGAACACAGACAGGAGGTACATTTTCCCATATTAACTAAGTGGTGGGATGCCTTGAGAGCGCCCCCCCCCCCCCCACTCCCCCAAAAATAAAACCTTATGGTCCATTCAAAATGTGCTGTAAGATGTCCTCCAGCAACAGAAAGTGTCTGATGGCACAACACTGCTCTGTTAATATAGTAAAGCATCACGGGCCATATTTACTATGTTGTGTTATTTGGATATAAAACAACTCACATCATCTAAAAGGTCCTCTTCCTATATGTGTAAGAATTCATGTGAGCGTTATAATCATGCAGTAGAAAGTTCATTTTAGAGAATTAATAATATACAGCAGTACACCTGGAATCCCCTGGCTCTAAAACTAGTGGTGCTGTCACCCAATCTATCTTACTTTATATACTTTATGGCTTCCGCATAATATTGTATTTATACTCTTGGTGTCGTAGAAACTTCAGTACACATATTAACCGATGAGTTGCCATTGAGTACATTTAGAGGGATGTTAAGGTAGGAAATCATATAAGGCGTAATCCCAATGCCTGCAGAGGGCAAGTAATTAATACTACTTCATAGTTGCACACACAGGGGAACCGTGGTATGCATTGTGTGCTCTAATAATTACTAATGAGTTAACACTGCGCTGACCATTTTCATTTTCTCTGTTCTAAACAATCCACAACAGTGGTTCCCAGCCTGTGTAAAGAGAATTACTTGTGGCAAACTAAGCTAGTTCTTCTGATTGTTAAAGCTCCTAATGACCAGGTTATTGTCGTAGAAAAGAGAACAGGAGCCGAAAAAAAAAACACAATATGCAAGGGTGTTTTAATCATATATTACAATTAGTGGAACGGGAGGTACTGGAATTTAGCTATGGTAGTACATCATCTTGTCCATGATATTAATGATGAGCAATGAATCCAAAACAGTACAATTGGGTCTTTAAATCACTTAGTTGGGACCACACATTTATGTGCTTAAAATATAGGATCAACTCAACTCCTATATTTCTAAAAGGTCTTTCAAAGCATTGGAAAAAACACTGAAGAATTTCATAACCATTCAATAGGACAGAAGCCTGCACCTGATCCAGTACTGTGAGAATAATTAATAGCAATGCTTCGCATTGAAGGTAGGAAGTCAGAAGAACGACATTAGGTTATTTCAGGTTCCTTTTATTGATGTTATGTAACGTGTTTACAAAAGTCCATGCACTTGTGATTAAGCAATTTATTTTGATTACACTTTGATTTAGCCTGTCACGGCGCTGCTAAGTTGCATGCTGGGAAATCTGTGTTCCTTTATCCCACCTGACTTTAAATGACATTGAGTTACTTTCCCGTAATGAAGCTAGTACTGTCTGTGCACAGAATATTGCAAACCCCACCAGTTTAATTTCCAAAGGATGAAAGAATGTGACTTAGATTGGACAAATTGGTGTTGCTGATAACTCAGCTTCCAATGTAAATATAACTTTTTTTGTTGGGCTAAAACAGAAGTTGATTATATGCATTACTGTACACGAGCATTTGAGATGGCAAAACACGTCTTTATAAAAGTGGTACAGATGTAGCAGGTGTTATTGCACCCGTTATCGAGTCATTTCTTACCGCCGCAGTCACGAGTTTTACCAGGGGATCTGCGTTACCGGGCGATTTGCAGTAAAATGCAATGGAGCCACGACTTGCCAAATTGAGCAATTTGCTAACGGCAATGCCCAAATTCGTGCCTTAATGCTCGATAACAGGTGCAATACCGTCTGCTGCATCTGAAGGCCTTGTCACGTGCTGTTTGGTTGTGAAAGTGTATGTGCAAACACGCAGAGTGGAGCAGCTTCTGTTGCATTCATGTCTCTCTCCGAAGGGCCTGAAAGAATTTCCTTTCAGGATGCATTAATGGGCTGTGTAGGGCTTGATGTACAGGTATTAGCTGTGATTATTGGGTAATCAGGACAGTTATTTGTCTGTGTTTAGAAGTGACAGCCTTGTCACTGGCAAAGTAGTTGGACACATCATCAAGCCAACGGGAGCTATACATAGGGGAGAATGTAATTGGTTTCAAATGATAAGATGATTGGTTGATATTGAGGATTTCCATAGAGTTTATGAATACCTTGTTGGTTGGCGGTGATAAATAAACAAAACAGGGAGAGTGATTGAATGACTGAGGATAAAGGTAAAGTAATCGAGTACCATGTTACTTTTATTAAATTGAATATTAATAAAATGTATAACGATTTAAAAAAAAAATATATATATATATATATATATATATATATATATATATATATATAGACCATACGATACCGGTTGAAACACGACATCAAGGGACAGCACGCAGGTAAGTAAATCAAAAATGGTCTACTGTATATTTGATAGAAGACACAAAAACCGACGTTTCGGTCCCCCAGTGGGACCTTTCTCAAGGTGGTGCGAGAAAGGTCCCACTGGAGGACCGAAACGCCCTTAATGTCGTGTTGCAACCGGTATCATATGGTCTGTTATTGGTTTATGGGATAAGCACCAAAATTTATTTACTTGCATATGGTGTGCCGGCTGTGCATTGGATTTTATATATATATATATATATATATATATATATATATATATATATATATATATATATGTATATATATATATATGTATATATATACATATATTTTTTTTTTTGTATATATATATATATATAAAAGAGCAAATTTTCAGAAGCTTAGCAAAGTGGGAAATGGAAACGGGTATTATCAAAGCATTATATCAAATTATTCCAAGCAGATCAAATAAGTTAAGGAGCCCAGCTCAGTGTAGCTACAGTAACAGTCTTAGAGGAAGTACAGGACGAGCAGATGTATGAAGGAGGGAGGGAAGATGGCAACAGCTGAAACACACTGTATTTTGCAGTAGCTGGCGACAGATTCTTCTGGGAAAGAGAGGAGAATGTCAGAATTAAGAATTCAGTTACCTTTTAAGTGTTCACTTATACAAAACTACTTAATATATATAGCAACTTCTGACTTTTCAGATTGATCTCATTTCATTGTGAAGTCTCCCAGTTTTGGAGAAATATTTGGGGGACACACAATGCTTTAGAACGTTAAATGAATGACTGAACATTTGTTGCCCTGAAGAAATTGTAATATTCACTTGAATGTCTGGAAATGATGACTTATGACCTTTATACCATTTAGTATAAACTGTAGCTGCTTAAAAGAGAAATACTCTCCCCTCCAAATTGTTAACTAATTTTTATTTTACATATATATGGATCCAGGGGGAATGCTAAACTAAATGGTGCTACTTCCAGCTTTGGTCACCCTCCAGCTCCGCAGATAATTACTGGTAAATCTACAGCCAGTCCATCCTGTAATTTGGATTCTGCCCACTATCAATGGCAAATAGGAAGCCCTGAACCAATGTTGTGGCTTCCATATTGGCCCCTGGAGCCCAGGATACTTGCTGGGTAAGACCACTGGCCCTTTACCTGGTTGTTATTCCAGGAACAGCTTAAAATATAACTGTTCAACTCAGTGGATCCCCAGGGATCCAAATAAATAAAGTACATACATTTGCAAAAAAGAATCCCCTTGATGGGTTTGCTGCTTTTACTCATTAGGATTTCCACAGTTTTTTTCAAAAATGTATGACAGCCCTTTTCTATAGTACAGTGTTTATCAACAGGGATTCCCCAGGCATCTCTATAGGGTTCTCTACAATTTTCAGGTCATTTGAAAATTGTTCTAAATACAGACACACTTACAATGCATCTGATCTCTGACGTGCTATTAGAGAGGATTGGTGTTCCTTACAATGCATCTGATCTCTGACGCGCTATTAGAGAGGGTTGGTGTTCCTTACAATGCATCTGATCTCAGACGCGCTATTAGAGAGGGTTGGTGTTCCTTACAATGCATCTGATCTCAGACGCGCTATTAGAGAGGGTTGGTGTTCCTTACAATGCATCTGATCTCTGACGCGCTATTAGAGAGGGTTGGGGTTCCTTACAATGCATCTGATCTCAGACGCGCTATTAGAGAGGGTTGGTGTTCCTTACAATGCATCTGATCTCTGACGTGCTATTAGAGAGGATTGGTGTTCCTTACAATGCATCTGATCTCTGACGCGCTATTAGAGAGGGTTGGTGTTCCTTACAATGCATCTGATCTCAGACGCGCTATTAGAGAGGGTTGGTGTTCCTTACAATGCATCTGATCTCTGACGCGCTATTAGAGAGGGTTGGGGTTCCTTACAATGCATCTGATCTCAGACGCGCTATTAGAGAGGGTTGTGGTTCCTTACAATGCATCTGATCTCAGACGCGCTATTAGAGAGGGTTGGGGTTCCTTACAATGCATCTGATCTCAGACGCGCTATTAGAGAGGGTTGGGGTTCCTTACAATGCATCTGATCTCGGACATGCTATTAGAGAGGGTTGGGGTTCCTTAGGCCGCGCTTATAGTGCCGGCGAAGTGACGTCGCCCGAAAACAAATGCATGGTCGCAGCGCGTGTGCTTATAGTAAGCGCGACGCCGACAAAGCGACGGGGTGACGT
This sequence comes from Ascaphus truei, assembly GCF_040206685.1. Lineage (NCBI taxonomy): Eukaryota > Metazoa > Chordata > Amphibia > Anura > Ascaphidae > Ascaphus > Ascaphus truei. The sequence continues at coordinate 15,735,163 of NC_134484.1, read as the reverse complement.
GGCGACGCGATTTTTGGTAGCCGAAATTATTTGATTTTTCAGGGGCTGTCGCCTCATGTGACAGTCCCAGAAACAATCAGGAGCCTGGTCGCCTGCGACGCCGCCGCAAAGCGAAATGCAACTTTCGCTTGCGTCGACGGGTGACGTCACGCGTCGCTGGCACTATAGGCGCGGCCTTACAATACATCTGATTTCAGACACTCTATTAGAGAGGGTTGGGGTTCCTTACAATGCATCTGATCTCAGACACGCTATTAGAGAGGGTTGGGGTTCCTTGCAATGCATCTGATCTCAGACGCACTATTAGAGAGGGTTGGGGTTCCTTGCAATGCATCTGATCTCAGACGCGCTATTAGAGAGGGTTGGGGTTCCTTACAATGCATCTGATCTCAGACGCACTATTAGAGAGGGTTGGGGTTCCTTGCAATGCATCTGATCTCAGACGCGCTATTAGAGAGGGTTAGAGTTCCGCAGAATTTAACAATATAATTATATTAACAAAACAAAAGGTTCAAAAACTTTATAGTGGCTATCAGTCTTCAGTAAATAGAACTAAAGTAGGAGTGAAGCTGCAACAAACTTGAATTTGTTCAATTTACTGCTATTCCTACTGTATGTATATATTATGATGCTAAGTGGGGCTTTAAAATGTGTGACATGATGGAGAAATACAGAGAAAAATTAAGCAGTCTTCCCCTTGGTTGGGAAGACTTAGGCCACATTAAAATGATTGGAGCATTGGAGCATATATTGCCACGCAAAGGGAAGAAAGCTTCAAATCACATTAAATGGACCAAAGAAAGAATGAAAAAGTAAATTAACATGCATTATCTCTATAAAACCCACACTGATGATATGCATGTATGTATATACTGTATTTATATAGCGTCTACAGCTGTACGTACTTGGCACTTTACAAGAGAGAGAATACCGTACAGGGAATGATAGTGTACTAAGGGCCTCATGCAGAGAGCAGCGCTATTAACAATCTCGCCATTTTCCGGCGAAAATCGCGCTAAAAACAGTCGAAAATGGCGAGGTAGGAAAAAAGCGCCATTTTTTTTTTCTATTTGAAAATCTCGCCGCGCGGCTGGCGAGAAACTACATCTCGCCAGTCTGAAAAATATCCGAATTCAGAAAGGCACGCTCGCCATCTAGCGGCTGTTTTTGGCGCGATTTTCTCCAATTTTCTCCGCCAACTAAAGTTGGCAAGAAGCAGGAGCTCGCCGGCTATAGGGGAAATAAAAAATGCGCAAATTTTTTTTTCTCCCTTTCAGCTGCGCGCATCTCCTCATTTACAATTCTCCACATGCAGTAATGCTAAAAATAGCGGATTTCGCCCATTTCTGCATATGGAGAATAAAACTCTCCATTAAAGCTACTTTTTCTTAAACTCTCCAATTTATTGTAGCGCTGCTCTCTGCATAGGCCCCTAAGTGAAAGAAATAAGTGGTATGCTGGGAGACGTACAGAGACAGCAGGAGAGGGAATAAGTGCAATAGATGGCAGTCATTGGTAGGAGAGACGGTGAGTGTGGGACAGTAATTATGAGTCTAGGGGGCCTATGCAGAGAGCAGCGCTATTTCGAAATTCGCCATTTTTTGGAGAAAATCGCGCAGAAAGCAGCAGAAAATGGCGAGTTCCGAAAAACGCGCCAATTTTTCTTTTCTAGTTATAAAACTCGCCTCGCGGCTGGCGAGAACCTCAATCTCGCCAGTTTTAAAAATATCCGTATGCAGAGAGGCGCGAACGGCATCTAGCGGCTGTTCACGCCAATAAAATGGCGCGATTGTCTCAGTTTTAACTCGCCAGAAAAAACTGCCGCTCGCGGCCATTGCAAAGGGAAAAAAAAAGCCGCGAATTTGTTTTAACACATTTCTGAAGCGCGCATCTCGCCAATTTAAACTCGCCACACGCATCCATGTTAAACATAGCAGAATTCGCACTTTTCTGCATATGGAGATTAAAACTCTCCAAAAAAGCTACTTTTTAATAAATTCGCCAATTTTAAAATTCGCTGCTCTCTGCATAGGCCCCTAGATCAGGGGTGCTGAACGCCAGTCCACAAGTCCCCGCAACAGCTCAGGGTTTTAGGATATCCCTGCTTCAGCACAAGTGGCTCAATCAGACCCTGCTTCAGCACAGGTGGCTCAATCAGAGGCTCAGTTTTTGAAGCTGGGCTATCCTACAAACCTGACCTGTTGGGGTTGTGGGGGCTGGAGTTGAGCAGCCCTGGTCTAGGCTATTGGGAGGCTTCATTTAGGAGGTGAGTTTTAAGGTTAGTCCTGAACATGGGGAAAGAGCGCGCTTGGCGTATACCGAGCGTGAGTGAGCTCCACGATATTGCTCCTTTTCAAGTGTACCAGTGTTTACAACTACAACGTACATCCGATGCTCGCTTGTCGGAAATAGGAATGAGTCAAACAGGGATTTGTTCCTTTAAAAGTAAATGAATATTTCAGCGAGGTTAATAATTGATGCATTTGGTTTATTCATTCCCCACCACTTACATGAGAGGCACACAGTATGCTCTCTGCTTATTAACCTTCCTATAGCACTCCCCACCGCCCTCCTTCATTACTCCCACAATCACTTAAAAGGGCTTTGGAGAGGACATGAGAAGAAGGGATCAAACCAGTTAACCCAGTTGCTGCCAAGGGGCTCTACCATGTGTTTGCCCCTAGCAACAAAAGGGTTAAAGGAGAGCTAAAAGGACACAGTGATACACAAACTCAAATGGATTTAGGGAGAAAACAATGTTATGAAAACAATTCATAATTTATCTCTTTCACTGCAAGAGGGGCTGTAAAAAAAAAAAAAAAGTGTTGATAACTCCAGACCTCAAGCCACCCCCAACATGTCAGGTTTACAGGATATCCCTGCTTCGGCACAGGTGGCAAAATCAGTCCCTGCTTCAGCACACAGGTGGCTCAATCAGGGGCTCAGTCTCTGACTGAGCCTCTGATTGCACCACCTGTGCTGAAGCTGGAATATCCTGAAAACCAGACCTGTTAAGGGGGGGGGGGGGTGAGTTGAGGAGAGAGAGAAAATAAAAATAGCATTGGCACATTTTTAACTAGTTGCCCCCGTTTTGTTTCTTTTTGAGCAGCGTGTATGATTAATGAGCTGGCAGCAGCTGGATAAATTGCACGCTGAAGCAGTGGAATGATTTGGGTTCCCTGGCACGGTGCCGCAGCATTCAGCTGAAGTCATTAGTAACTGCTTAGCAGAGCCTCGTCGGTTCGCAGCTTTAGCAGCTCATTTCTGTGCGTGCTGTCGGCTCCTAGCAGGACACAGGAACCGTGGGATGAATGAAGTCGTTTGGGCTTAATTGTGCCGGGTTTCCGTTCCAGGGCCCTCTTCTCATGGGTTGTAAAGGTCTCATTTTGGGGCTGTACAGACACACTTTCTGGTGCAGGCAGATAAAGGGAAGAAGGCCGAGGCCACCGCTTCTTATTTTTTTTAGGGGGGCTGTGGGTGAACAGCATTAAGAAAAACATAACATTATGTTTATACAACCACTTGCCCCAATAGAGTCCCCAAATCTGCAGAGAAAAGGAGCACATGGGACAGGAATATAAAACCAATGACTGAAGTGGCTTAAAAAAGAGCATGACATAAAACAAATGCTGACTGTAGTACACATTGGGAAAACAGATATTGTGACTGCAGTTTAGACATATCTATACAATATATAGGGACTGGTTCTATATGAGCCGAAGCCCATATAGAATCATGCCCTTAGGCTTAGAAAGCACAAAGGGAGAGAGGGTTCCAAAAATGAATATATTTTCATTTTAAACAAACAAGAGTAACCATAAGTGTGTAACAAGAAAAGTAGGGGTACTGTGGGTGTGTACATAAACAGTAGTGGTACTCTGTACACCCTCCCATACCAACCACCGCCTGCATGTCATTCTTTATGAGGATAACTGAGCCCCTCACAGGCTTCTGATGTAGAGATCGGCTATATTTGTGTCTGAAGTTGGCCCGCACAGTGAAATTTGCCCATTTTTCATTATCACAATTCACGGCCACAAAATGTCGCCAAACATTGCCGGCCATTCACGGGTCACATGGCCCGTCAGCCAATTTGGCGAAAATGTGGAACACTTTGCAAAAATTTCCCAATGCACTTGAATGGAGGAGAAATATTTGTGTTGGTTCAGCTGCAAAAGAGTAAATTCACTGCTGAAGACAGTCACACATCTCCATTCTAATGACAGGTGTACTCACCCAGGAGGGGGGGGGGGGGCTCAACTCCAGTCCTCAAGCCCCACAACAGGTCAGGTTTTACGTATATCCCAGCTTCAGCGCAGGCGGTTCACAGTCCCTGCTTCTGCACAGGTGGCTCAGTCAGAGGCTCAATTAAAGAAACAGGATCTGATTAAGCCACTTGTGCTGAAGCAGGGATATCCTGAAAACCTTTTATGTCTAAAGCACTTATTCCCATGATCTGTTATTTATATTATCTGTTATTTATTTGATTACCACATGTATTACTACTTTGGAGCGCTATGTACATTAATGGCGCTATATAAATAAAGACATACAATACAATACAATCTGATCTGTTGGGGGGGTGGGGGTTGGGGGGCTTGGTGACTGGAGTTGAACACCCCAGTGATGAAAATAACCCCACCCCATTTATCAAAGAAAAAAATCCAACAGAACAAGTGATTTCTCTGGTAAAAACGATGCAACGTTTTTATCCCATGAATCTTTTGTACAAACCTTCTATATGTTCAGCACCATTTTCTGTTGTGCTTTTGAACTTGGCTGTACGGAATACATTTAGGCTTAATAAACATTTACTGTGCACCTGCTGTGGAGCAGGACATGGCCTTACCAGGGCAGGCACAGTGACGATCTGTATGACATTCTAAGGAATACGGGTCGCATTGCGCTCTCTGCGAATGATCTCAATGGAAGAAAGGGGCTTCCTCTTCCATTCATAACCGTGTGGGCAGGTCATCACTGTGGGATAATTACACAAGCTGGTGCCACTGATTCTATATAGACTCCTGACAAAGGTCAATTCGGGGAACGAAACGCCGGGCCTGGGTGTGATTCGTGTAACAATATAATCATTTTAGCCCATTTTGCTGGTAATCATTTCATTGTTTGGGATGAATAGAAAACTGTATGTATGGTACCTGTACACTTTGCACAGAATACTGTAGACTTAAGGGTCCTATCTCCCCCCCTCCCTCACCCTTTTCTCTCCCCCCCTCCCTCACCCCCCTCCCTCACCCTTTTCGCTCTCCCCCTCACTCACCCTTTTCGCTCTCCCCCTCCCTCACCCTTTTCTCTCCCCCCCTCCCTCACCCTTTTCTCTCCCCCACTCCCTCACCCTTTTCTCTCCCCCCCCTCCCTCACCCTTTTCTCTCCCCCCCTCCCTCACCCTTTTCTCTCCCCCCTCCCTCACCCTTTTCTCTCCCCCCCCTCCCGCACCCTTTTCTCTCCCCCCCTCCCTCACCCTTTTCTCTCCCCCACTCCCTCGCCCTTTTCTCTCCCCACCACTCCCTCACCCTTTCTCTCCCCCCCCCTCCCTCACCCTTTTCTCTCCCCCCCTCCCTCACCCTTTTCTCTCCCCCCCTCCCTCACCCTTTTCTCTCCCCCCTCCCTCACCATTTTCTCTGCCCCTCCCTCTCTTACCATTTTCTCTCCCCCCCTCCCTCTCTTACCCTTTTCTCTCCCCCCCCCCCCTCCCTCTCTTACCATTTTCTCTCCCCCCCTCCCTGTCTTACCCTTTTCTCTCTCTCTCCCCCCCTGTCTTACCCTTTTCTCTCTCCCCCCTCTCCCCCTCTTACCCTTTTCTCTCTCTCCCCCTCCCCCTTACCCTATTCTCTCCACCCCCTCCCCTCTTACCCTTTTCTCTCCCCCCTCTCCCCCTCTTACCCTTTTCTCTCCCCCCCCTTCTCCCTCTCTTACCTTTTTCTCTCCCCCCCCCTCCCTCTCTTACCATTTTCTCTCCCCCCCTCCCTGTCTTACCCTTTTCTCTCTCTCTCCCCCCCTGTCTTACCCTTTTCTCTCTCTCTCCCCCCCTGTCTTACCCTTTTCTCTCTCCCCCCTCTCCCCCTCTTACCCTTTTCTCTCTCTCCCCCTCCCCCCTTACCCTATTCTCTCCACCCCCTCCCCTCTTACCCTTTTCTCTCCCTCCCTCCCTCCCTCTTACCCTTTCTCCCTCCCTCCCTCTTACCCTTTCTCCCTCCCTCTCTCCCTCTTACCCTTTCTCCCTCCCTCTCTCCCTCTTACCATTTCTCCCTCCCTCTTACCCTTTCTCCCTCCCTCCCTCCCTCTTACCCTTTCTCCCTCCCTCCCTCTTACCCTTTCTCCCTCCCTCCCTCTTACCCTTTCTCCCTCCCTCCCTCCCTCCCTCTTACCCTTTCTCCCTCCCTCTCTCTTACCCTTTCTCCCTCCCTCCCTCTTACCCTTTCTCCCTCCCTCCCTCTTACCCTTTCTCCCTCCCTCCCTCTTACCCTTTCTCCCTCCCTCCCACCCTTTCTCCCTCCCTCCCTTTCTCCCTCCCTCCCTCTTACCCTTTCTCCCTCCCTCCCTCTTACCCTTTCTCCCTCCCTCCCTCTTACCCTTTCTCCCTCCCTCCCTCTTACCCTTTCTCCCTCCCTCTCTCTTACCCTTTCTCCCTCCCTCTTACCCTTTCTCCCTCCCTCCCTCTTACCCTTTCTCCCTCCCTCCCTCTTATACTTTCTCCCTCCCTCCCTCTTATACTTTCTCCCTCCCTCCCTCTTACCCTTTCTCCCTCCCTCTTACCCTTTCTCCCTCCCTCCCTCTTACCCTTTCTCCCTCCCTCCCTCTTACCCTTTCTCCCTCCCTCCCTCTTACCCTTTCTCCCTCCCTCCCTCTTACCCTTTCTCCTTCCCTCCCTCCCTCTTACCCTTTCTCCCTCCTTCCCTCCCTCTTACCCTTTCTCCCTCCCTCCCTCCCTCCCTCTTACCCTTTCTCCCTCCCTCCCTCCCTCTTACCCTTTCTCCCTCCCTCCCTCCCTCCCTCTTACCCTTTCTCCCTCCCTCTCTCCCTCTTACCTTTTCTCCCTCCCTCTCTCCCTCTTACCATTTCTCCCTCCCTCCCTCCCTCTAACCCTTTCTCCCTCCCTCCCTCTTACCCTTTCTCCCTCCCTCTTACCCTTTCTCCCTCCCTCCCTCCCTCTTACCCTTTCTCCCTCCCTCCCTCTTACCCTTTCTCCCTCCCTCTTACCCTTTCTCCCTCCCTCCCTCCCTCCCTCTTACCCTTTCTCCCTCCCTCCCTCCCTCCCTCTTACCCTTTCTCCCTCCCTCTCTCTTACCCTTTCTCCCTCCCTCCCTCTTACCCTTTCTCCCTCCCTCCCTCTTACCCTTTCTCCCTCCCTCCCTCTTATCCTTTCTCCCTCCCTCTTACCCTTTCTCCCTCCCTCTTACCCTTTCTCCCTCCCTCTTACCCTTTCTCCCTCCCTCCCTCTTACCCTTTCTCCCTCCCTCCCTCTTACCCTTTCTCCCTCCCTCCCTCTTACCCTTTCTCCCTCCCTCCCTCTTACCCTTTCTCCCTCCCTCCCTCCCCCCCTCTTACCCTTTCTCCCTCCCTCCCTCCCTCCCTCTTACCCTTTCTCCCTCCCTCCCTCTTACCCTTTCTCCCTCCCTCCCTCCCTCTTACCCTTTCTCCCTCCCTCCCTCCCTCCCTCTTACCCTATCTCCCTCCCTCTTACCCTATCTCCCTCCCTCCCTCCCTCTTACCCTATCTCCCTCCCTCCCTCCCTCATCTCCCTCCCTCCCTCCCTCTTACCCTTTCTCCCTCCCCTCCCTCCCTCCCTCCCTCTTACCCTTTCTCCCTCCCTCCCTCTTACCCTTTCTCCCTCCCTCCCTCTTACCCTTTCTCCCTCCCTCCCTCTTACCCTTTCTCCCTCTTACCCTTTCTCCCTTACCTCTCACCCTTTCTCTATTACCTCTCACCCTTTCTCTCTTACCTCTCACCCTTTCTCTCTTACCTCTCCCTCTCACCCTTTCTCTCCTCCCCTCTCCTTTTTTTTAATAGAGGAGAGCGCCTTGTAGCAATTTATTCTCCCCTATCAAAAATAAGCCTTTAATATATATATATATATATTCTCTTGAAGGATGATGGATTTATTAGAATAAAGTAGACAAATAGCAGTAGAAGACTCTTGGTGACTGGCCAATCTCTTTACCTCGTCCCAATGCAAGTGAAGGACAGATTTGCTTTATTATCAGGGAGCAAGTAGACAAATCTAATCTTGTTTAATGTAGACACTCTTGATAAATATTTAAAGGCATCGATTTATTTCCTATACATCTTATAATCTAATTGTTGGTACCTGAGGCACATATCTACTAAACAGCACTTTACCGTAAGATACCTTCCAGCACTGGAACACGTTAGGGCTCATTCACTATAATGGGCTATAAAGCATTTTCCGACACAGGGAGCTGTCCTGTGGCTTAGCACTGTTTAATAAATATGGGCCAAAGTGCCACTTTCAAGGTTCACTAGGAGCTGAAAAAAAGAAAATCTAAACAGTGTTTCAATTACTCGTCCAGTTACACAACGGTTTTATATTATGTAACATCCGTAGCAGTTTATATGCAGTTTATATTTTTATTGGGTCCTTTTTTTTTTATGAAGGTTTGCATTACTCATTATCTTTTCCCATGTATTAGGATGTTTCCCTAAAATACAGGGTGATTCAGTGAGTATGCATCAGACAAGATTATTCCCTATAGCAGGGGCGGCGAACTCCTGTCCTCAAGACCCTCCAACAGGTCAGGTTTTCAGGATATCCCTGCTTCAGCACAGGTGGCTCAATCAGTACCTGATTCAGCTCAGGTGGCTCAATCAGTGGCTCAGACTAAGGGCCTCATGCAGAGAGCATAGAATTTTAAAATTGGCGAATTTCATAAAAAGTAGCTTTTTTGGAGAGTTTTATTCTCCATATGCAGAAAAGTGCGAATTCTGCTATGTTTAACATGGATGCGTGTGGCGAGTTTAAATTGGCGAGATGCGCGCTTCAGAAACGTGTAAAAACAAATTTGCGCCTTTTTTTTCCCCTTTACTATAGGCGGCGAGCGCCATCTTGCCATCTTTTCCTGGCGCGGCAAAAATGCGAGAATCGCGCCATTTTCTTGGCGCGAACAGCCGCTACATGCCGTTCGCACCTCTCTGCATTCGGAGAGTTTTAAAAATTGCGAGATGGAGGTTCTCGCCAGCCGCGAGGCGAGTTTTAGCAATAGAAAAAACAAAATGGCGCGTTTTTCGTAACTCGCCATTTTCTGCCGGTTTCTGCGCGAAATTGTACAAAAAATGGCGAATTTCGAAATAACGATGCTCTCTGCATGAGGCCCTAAGACTGAGCCACCTGTGCTGAAGTAGGGATATTCTTAAAACCTGACCTGTTGGGGGGGGGAGGTTTGAAGACTGGAGTTGAGATCCCCGCCTTATAGAATGATACATTATAACCCATTGTGCAGTACGTGCCAAAGTTCAAACGTTCTAGCTGTCTTCAATTCACCGACCTACTCGACCACTCATTTTAAATGACTGTGAGGTTGCCACTGATTCTTTATGTCCCTTCAAGAGGTTATCATTTCTAATATCATTTTGATGTAATGACAGCAGATGGGGGCCCTGTTATGTTAGTCAAAGAAGCATAAGTGTGAGTCACTGAACCATGCTTGAATAAGATGCCCGCACAGTCACTTTCATGTTAAATGACATTTCTCACTCGCTCATAACTTTGCTCCCTTCTGCTCTCTCAACACATCACAAATTACATCCCTAATTTAGCTTCATTACCTTCTGTATGATTAGGAGAAAATGGGAAGGAGAAAATGTTTATAACGATTGGATATTTCATAAGCTACTAAGTGATACTTGCAGTCTTTGACAGGTATTTTTTCTGCAGCTTAATTAGTGACACAACCATGAGGTTTAACAATGAATTAAGGTTATGCTCGGTGACATTGACAAAAAAATAAACCATACCATGCAAAGTTTGGTATTGACTGCTCAGTATAGCATATTGTGTTTAATCTGCAGGTAAAATTTTCAGGCTCTCCCTGCTTCAGCACAAGTGGCTCAATCAGTCCCTGCTTCAGCACAGGTGGCTCAATCAGTTCTTGCTTCACCAGAGATGGCTCAATCTGGGATATCCTGAAAACCATACCTGTTGGGGGGGTTGAGGACAAGTGCTTTAAGGGACTGAGTGATCATTTAATAGACCACCTTTCTCTGCATTCTTGACATGTGCAAAGTGTTCACCAGATCATTCATGCTCAGCAATAAATACAATAAATAAAATTCTACTTGTTTAGTACAGTAAATGTCCAGTGATTCTTATGGTCACACCATAACCATAGTAACATAATTTGGGGCTTATTCAATAACATGTGACTGTACAGGTTCAGCACTACAGTACATAACGGAAAATCATATGGGCTTGAATGGGACTTTCCCAGATTGGCACTCACAGTGTATAGAATAAGCCCCTTTGAGAGCTACAGTATGTGCTGTATTAATCTTCATATATAAACCTAAAATTGATATTAGCACAGTCATTTGTAGTGCAGTCCATGTGCGTCTCTGTGCCACTGTACTCCATTATATTTCTTTGTCCGCTATTGTTTTATTCGGTCGTATGCATTTTTTCACATTACAAAGGAGTTTAACGCTGTACAGCCTCCCCTTCAGCCCTAATGTGATTGTCTTCATCAATATAAAAGTAAAGCTGTCTGCTTCTGCACACACCTCCTTTTCCCCTTGATGGAATCCTTTCAAGATGTAGCTGCACAGGAAGCAGACATTCCTTTTCTTCTGCACAGCTGGGCTGAGCTCTGAGCTCCCTGTACTGGGGCTGTGTGTTCAACCCTTTCATTTAATCAGCTTGTTGAAGAGCAATCTGCAACAGCATGTCCCTCTGGGAAAGCAAGACAATCTCTAGGCATGCGGCTTATTGATAGCCATTAAACTGAATGTCACTATTGATTACTTATCACTAATAGCAATGGGAATGAATTGTATGATGTGTTGTGAAATATGTGTTTGCTTTGTCTAAATGTATATTATATTAGTGGTTGCATTCTAAGATAACTTGTTATTAATGCTAACAAAGGGTATTTCTTTACCTGGAAATCATTGTTTAGCATTAGCTTGCATGTTCAAAAAGGAATAGTCATTTGTTTTTTACACTCGTGGCAGATACAATTATTCACTTAGAGTATAACGTCCATAGCTATCAAAGTACCAGGCTAGCACCTCCACTAATTTAATGGAGATTGGAGACTACTGATGTATTGTACAGTGACCTCAGAATACATCTCATAATAACCTTTGGCAAAACAAATGGGCAAAATTGGAGCATTAAAACGGTACCATATTTATCAAAGAAAAGAAAAAAAAACATTGATTTTAACAGCACTCCTTTTTTTGCTAAATAGGGTTCCATTTATTCCTCTAATTTTGCCCTTGCTTTGCAGCCGGAAGATTTAAATAAATAGACTCCATGGACTGATTTTAGCTCTTCTTTTCCAGACAACGTAGACATACAGTAGTGGGGTTTATGTATCAAAGATCTCCGGCTTCAAAACTCAAGCAACATCACTGCCAAATGTAACAAGGCAGAAAAATCCCATTGATTCCTATGGGAGCGGAGAAAAAAAACCCAGATGGGTGAATCTTGGCGTGCTTCTGTACCGTGTGGTGGAAACATCTGTAGCCAATAAGTAAGAGCCACTGCCCTTTAACGGCTGGGTTTTTACATGACACCCTGGTGTCTCCCAGGTGCACAAGTGGGGCAAAATAATTGCATGAGATTTAGGGAAGAATAAAACAGAGTTGCTTTGTGATTCATTTTCTTTGACAAATCTGGTGGCCTTTTCTGCACCAGCTTTTGGCCCAGTTTTGCAGGAACTCCGGCATTAGATCCCTTTGTTTGTGTCGTTCACTTACCAACATTTTCCTCCAGGGTTAATCTAGAGAAGGAACCAGAATCCTAAAGGAAGTGCGAGTGAGTCCAATTATTCTTAATAGGCAATTGCCATGGCTAAATATGGTACTTTCTACAGCTGCTGAAGCAGAACTGAGCTGAACCTTCCTCGGGCATGGGGATGATCCTAAAATCCTAATTAGATTGATTTACATTTTAGTGCCACACTACCATTGATTGTTGCTGCAATGGTTTTTAATGGAGTAGTTACGATTGTTTTGTGGGATAAAAGCACCTGTATTTGTATTTTTCCATCCCTGCCACATACTGCATACTCCATACTCACCTGTCATTTTCCAGTTTGGAAAAAACATCTTAAGGGATTTTGCTACTATGGCAATTTTCTAAAAGTACAATAATGATCAAAACCTGGTTGGAATGTTTATTCTACTGGGTCTATTTTTTTATTCTGTTTAAATATATAGCAAGCCTCCACTGAAATAAGTACTGTATAAAACGGGTAATATTTTTTATTATAGGCTAAAGCAGTAAAATTCCGGGCATTATTGAAAACCCTGCTCTCTGGTTAAAATTCCGGGCATTATCCAATCAGTAATGCCCAGAATTTAGCAGCTTGCAAAGTGCAGTTTTCAATGTGTTTATTTCCAGCCAATCAGTTTTCAGAACAGCTGAGACAGGGCAGGGAATTGGTCATGAAGTATCAGCCACAGGTTGACTCCTCCCCCTCCCGAGCTGGCCGAGATTTTCTGAGCAGATTCAGTTGAATTGGGATTTGGATTGGGATTGGGGGTGGGTCTGCAAAGAAGTAAGTGGCTGTCTGAAGTTTGTGTAGCAGTGTGTGTGCTGTTGTGTTGTATATCTGTGTAGAGGTGCTGTGTGTGTATAGAGTTCCAGTGTTTATGGGTGTAGTGTATATAGAGGTGCTGTGTTGTGTGTAGCGGTGGGGGGTAGAGTGCAAAGTTTAGTAAGTGGATGATTTTTTTATTGTGGCTGCAGTGTGTGTGTGTAGAGCTGTGTGTGTGTGTGTGTGTCAGCAGCAGTGTTTATGGGTTTAGCATGTGTGTGTGTAGCAGCAAAGTTTGTGTGTGTAGAGGTGCTGTGTTGTGCGTGTGTGTGTGTGTGTGTGTGTGTGTGTGTGTGTGTGTGTGTGTGTGTGTGTAGAGGTGCTGTGTTGTGAGTGTAGAGGAGGTTATGTGTTGTGTGTCTAGAGCTCCAGTGTGTGTGTGTGTGTGTGTGTGTGTGGTGTGCTTGTGTGTGTAGAGGTGCTGTGTTGTGTGTGTGTGTGTGTGTGTGCGTGTGTGTGTACACAAAGGGGGCGGCAGTGTGTGGATATAGATATCTGCAGTGTAAGCGTATGTAGAAGTGGTTTCATGTATTTACCATTTTATTTTAATAAAAAAATCTATTTAACTATACAAAAGTGTCTATTATTTATGAAATAAGCCTACATTTAGCCTATAATAGTAATAATCCCCTCAGAACAGTGCATTACTGGACAATAATGCCCTGTTCTTTGGGGATTCTTACTTAATTACACATTCATAACCTAAAACAGGGGGGCTCAAGCCCCACCAACAGGTCAGGTTATCAGGATATCCCAGCCTCAGCACAGGTGGCTCAATCAGGGTCTCAGTCTTTCACCTGTGCTGAAGCAGGGATATCCTGAAAACCTGAACTGGGGGGGGGGGGGGGACGCTTGAGGCCTGGACTGCTTTAGACCACTGCTCTAAAATGTGAGAAGCTAGTAAATATATCTTCAATATCTATGTATATATATCTCTCAAGCAACAACAGACAATAGGAAATGCAATCGGAATACCGATTCACGGTCACAATAGCAATAAATGTGTTATATAGCTGAGAGCGCTGACTATATTAAACCTCCAGCAGATTAGGTACTTTGGCAAGTTATAGTAAATATTTTAAACAAATGCTTAAATCAAAACGCAATATTATTATTTTTTTACTTAATGGCAATTTGTAACACAATAATTTAGCTTCCTAAGCTTGCAAAGAAGGTGCCCTGTTTAAAAAAAAAAAAATGTATTAGGAACAGCTATTTATTAGCTGATCAGAATGGAGTCGGCAAAAGTTCAGGCTTGTGCATAACTGCAGACCTATGGATTGAGCACTACCCATCAGGGTAACACACAAAGTTATTGTGAGTAACCAAACCAGTGTGCATCCCAATACAAAGCACAGTAACCGTGCACAAACCGTCTCTTTAGATCTGGTCAAAACAATTAAAGCAGCAATACTACTTTTTTCTTCTTCTTCCTTTTTTTATATGTAAATCATGTGACAATGTATAATCCTACATTCTTACCTCAGCTGGCAATCGTTTGGTGCGCCTGTTACAAATCTGTCAAAATCCTGATTGTGTGCCTAACATAATGGCTTCTACAGTCAGTGTAACTCAGCAGCTACAATGTATCCTTAAATGATTAAGGTAAACAGTATCTATTGTTACAGTTTGCAGCTCAAACTGCTGGGAACATATGCAACACATTATCACAAACGGGAAAGTGTTACAAATACCTTGCACTGCTGGGGAGGTGGGTGAAAACTGGCTAAAAGAAAAGAATAGCTCTACAAATAAACATCTGATATTTTTTTTCTCCCTTTGAGAATACTAGTAAAAGGTCACTTTGCATTGAACGGATACGTGTTCACCTACAGTATGAGGATCTTGCTAACTACTGCACAACTACTACACAATATCATACAGTATGTCCTCTGCTATGAATATAGTTTAACAAAGCCATATTCATAAGCAGCATCTACTGTAATATAACAAATAAATTAAAGGATGCTTTAAAACTCATTAAAAATGATGAGTTGAATAATAAAAATGTTTTTAAAAAAAGTTACTATTATCTAATACTATAGTACTGGTTTATTTAAAAATAAGATTGCACGTGTTGGTGCTTTAATAAAGTCACATAAACGAGATTTAACTTTTCAACATTGTTAGCTTTAACAACTGCTAAAATGCTTTACTTTTCCAACCCCCCCCTTTCGTTCCCTTTTGTTAATATCCATAAAGCCAAAGCTGGATGATATGTACACGTGGTGTTTTGACATGAACTTGCAGAATAAACTGAATGTCAGTTCCACGTATGATTTGCTCCACATTGCAGATGCTGAAATTTGACAATTGATGATTCGACTAGAGGAGCCCAATTCTTCTCTTTCTGTGATTTTATATGCAATATATAATATGCAATATGAATTGTACATTTACTGTATGAATTTCACAGCAGTGAACATGCATGGAATAGAATTGCAGAACTTCGACAAACCCTGTGCCAACAAACTAATATTTTTGCTATCTCAGTCACCCGGAGAAAGTCACAAGGATAATAATAATAAAAAAAGAACTATTTAAAACGACAATTTCTAGATATAAAAATATACATGTAAATCTAGACAATGGGGTTTAAGGCTAACTTTTTGTGCCTGAATGTCTCAAGTTTCTTTTCTGCTTAGCTATGTCCACCATTTCCCAAGGAACTTTCCCAATGAATGAGCAGGAATTGCAGAGAAACTCCCTCTTCCTACTACACTCCTTTGCTAAAATTCCTGAAGTGTGACAGCTCTTAATTAATCTCCTGTGCCGGAAGCTTCTAACTTTATAAGATGTTAAATCCTAACTCCCGGTCATGAAGCCTGTCCTCCACCATTACAGCCTTCCGTAGCGTGGTCATCATTGTCCCTCTCAGTGGTAGTCTCGTCAAATCACGGGGCTGCCGGGTTGAATGGGATTTCGGTTCGCTGTTTAGCAGGCAGAGCTGGGGCTGAAATACGCTGGTAGGAAATTTGCTCCCCAGGAGGTTTCATTGTCTGCTCATTTCTCGTGCTCTTTCATTCCTCTGTGGAAGGAAGTGTCTGCGGACTCTATACTGATGAGGTAATAAGTAGCTGTTCCTGAGAACTCTACAGAAATGAGGAACTGCCTCTGTCTTTTATTGTGGGAACAGAATACCGGGCAGAACTTGGCAGCATCTATTGTATGGAGGATCCTGCGATACAAACAGGAATTAAAGGCAAACAAGTGGGGGGCTTCCAAAGCAAATCAACGGACTAGGTCATTAAAATAACTATTGCACTGTACAGTATGTACATACTTGATATTTGTCATAGGATGTGGTATTGGGAAAACATGGGAGTTCATAGAGGACATGATGGTGTACAGAGTTTTCAGAACTGCACAAAACACTTCTTTGTCAAGAAGAAAAGATCTGAGAGGTTTTACTTTTTCTTTTAAAGATCAAGGAGTAACAACTCCTCAGGTTGGTTTATTACAGAGGTGTCAAAACCTACAACAAAGCTACACTTCTCCGGGACTAAAATGGCGTTAAACTAATGGATAATGTAATCCTTTCGCTGCCAGATGCTGGCCTCTGTCGCATAAATAAGGCTAAACGGAAATGTGCACTTTAATGTACAGATGTAGCCAACTGCAGCAGGACATAAACAGCGTACTAGCGGGAGAAGTTGCAAATGTTGTCTGCAAGAAGGGGGCGGGGCTACCCTTCTATTTCACCCATGGGAGCGCACCAGCGACTGAAGAAGAACCGTTGAGCTCTACAACTCTTGTACCACTCATGCAGTGTTATCACCTAATCTGCTCTGCTAAAATACCAAACAGTGGAGGAAGCACCATATGTACCATATGTCCTGCCAGTATGGATGCACTAGAGCCTCCCACTTTTAGGTGCTCATTATCCATGCAGCATTTCTAAAGGTCCCTCTCTCTGCACATCCCCTCCCTGGGCCCTACCTGGTGTGCGGGGCCTTACCAGGCAGAGGGAGCCCACCCTGATGGTCCCAACCCCCCAGCGGGGGGTGGAAGGAGGGCTTTTTTTTTTAAATTAGCATCAGGACCCACTAGAAGAGATGGGGAAAAACTGTCAAAATCCATTTCGCTGAGCTTTCCATTTAAAATCCGTTCAGCGGTATAAAATCCGTCAGCGGATTGTTCCAGTTTCAATCCGTGCGGATGAATCCAAACCTGCCATTGGATACAATCCGCCGGTGGAGTTTAACAATTCAATCCGTGGAACAAAGGAACCTGAGGACATGTGGCAGATCCAAATCTGCCCCAAAATGTGCCTGTCTCTACCCACCAGTGCCAAGTTTCACCTCTGATATCAAATAAAGTTATGTTGGCTCCGAATGTCTGTAACTCACACTTCTGTATACAATATGTCCCAACCACACATGCGATTTTCTGTACTGCATTATTACCCCTCATACATGTTACAGACAAAGTACAATGAATGCACAATGTATAAAGCTTCCATATTCAGTGCTAGATACTATATATATATATATATATATATATATATATATATATATATATATGTATATATATATATATATATATATATATATATATATATATATATTGTGACAGAAACCAGGGGATGGTAATAAATTCCGTATATAGGGCTCCCAGGATACTAGACAGTTTCTATCCTGTTTGGCCTGGGAGTGCAGCCTTATAATACATACACTCCATCCCACAGTTTGGCAAGCGCTGGAACTGAGGGATGAGAGATCCAGACCAGAGTTTGTCTGCTGCCTGATTTCTGTCACCTGTCATGCTAATTAGGAATCAGGTATGAAAGACTGATTTCCTGTTTGCTCTGGTCTCCCCACAAGAGCCAGGAGGCTGGAAGGCTGCTGAACTACAGAGGGGAGAAGCCTCTTCCCCAAACAGGTTCAATCTTTCTGTTCATTTGTGTAAGACTGCAAAAGTACCGTGTTTTGATGTTGGAAGTGGAAAAGCCACTTCCAACCCTGAGTCAGGGATATCTAAGTTAAGTTATCGCTCAGGTGAGCAGCTTTTGTTTTGATCTGTTTTCTGTTGTATGCACTGTGGCAGTCTCAGTGCCTGGGACTGAATAAACCAGGCATAGCCTGTTTAAAGGAACAGTACGTGACGCCTCATCATTTAACCTACCCTAAAAGACCGTGTTCTAAACAGTCCCGGACAAACGACGGAGCCCCGGAGTAAGCCGTTTGTCACATATGGTGGAGAATGCGGGCAGAGCACTAGGGGGTCTGCGGGTTGAAGAACTTTGAAAAAAAAAAAAAAAAAAAGTTTTTTTCATCCTCTGCAAACAAGATGGAAGACGTGGTGGGTGCGCTGGTACGCAATGTCGCTGCCCAGAAAGACGCGAATGAAACCCAGCAACAGCTGTTAATAGCCCAGCAAGAAACTAATGCAAACCAGCAGCAGACGAATGCAGCCCAGCAACAGCTGCTAATAGCCCAGCAAGAGATTAATGCCAACCAGCAACAGGCGAATGCCAACCAGCAACAGGCGAATGCAAACCAGCAACAGACGAATGAAGCCCTGCAAAACGCGAATGCAAACCAGCA
The DNA here is from genome assembly GCF_040206685.1 of Ascaphus truei. Lineage (NCBI taxonomy): Eukaryota > Metazoa > Chordata > Amphibia > Anura > Ascaphidae > Ascaphus > Ascaphus truei. The sequence continues at coordinate 15,716,823 of NC_134484.1, read as the reverse complement.
AGAGACAAATCGCTTGCTGAGAGAGGAGCAACAGCGGTTCGCTCAGGGCTTACAGCAGGAACTCGAGATCCTGAGGGGGACTATCAGTAACCTTCCACTGGCAGCGGCAGCCCCAGTTCCGAAAATGACCAGGGCAAGCCACTACCTTCAGAAGATGGGACCCTCGGATGATGTGGAAGCCTATCTTCTCACGTTTGAACGCACGGCACAGAGAGAGGGATGGCCAGAAGCTGAGTGGGCTGGTCTAATCGCACCCTTCCTAAGCGGCGAACCCCAGAAGGTTTACTTTGATCTAGAGCCAGCCGAAGCTAACGTCTATGCAAAATTGAAGTTCGAGATCCTCGCCCGCCTCGGCGTAACCACGGCTGTTCGCGCCCAAAGGTTTCACGCATGGTCCTTCACGATGGATAAAGCCACCCGAAGCCAGATGTATGACCTCATCCACCTCGCCCGGAAGTGGCTACAACCCGAGATCAACTCAGCCAGCCACATCGTGGAACGGTTGGTCATGGACCAGTTCTTGAGGAAACTTCCCTCTGCCTTACGCCGTTGGGTCAGTCGGAGTGACCCCCACAATGCGGATGAGCTTGTGGCCCTCGTAGAAAGGTACAATGCAGCAGAAGAGCACCCGCAACCCACAGTCGTGGCGCAACCCCACTACCCGAGGTTCCAGGACTCTTCCAGAGACGGTAAAAGGGTACCGGGGTTAAGGGGCGCTGAAGAGCGGCGACCACCTTCACGCAGCACCAGCAACAGTGGTTCGCACACTAAGGGCAATAGCCAACACGGGGAGCCGGGAAAAGGCTCTAAGTGGGACACAGACTATGTACCTAAATGTGTAAATTGTCATGAGAGGGGCCACACAGCAAAAATCTGCCCACTAAATGATGAGCCCATGCAATGCAACAGCGTGGAACCTTATTCGCTGTTGTCCCAATGTATGGGCCCTAGCCCAGAGGACCCCTTGAATAACCATCTGTGGGCATTTGTAAAGGTTAATGGTAAGAGGGTTCGGGCACTTCTTGACTCTGGGAGCATGGTCACACTAGTGTCCGAATACCTCTTGCCCATTAAGAAGAAACAGGGAAACAGTTCACAAAGAGTGGCAATTTGTTGTATACATGGGGATAATCATGAATATTCCACTGTTGATGTTTTTTTTGAAACAGAGTTTGGTTCTTTAGATTTCAAGGTGGGTATTGTACCCAAACTGGCACATGATGTGTTAATAGGGAACGACTTTCCCCATTTTCTAAAAATGTGGTCCCCCGCTCAGAATAGCGCCCAGAGTTCAATAGCGGACCATAACGAAGTATTAGAAGAAACAAATCCTTTCCCTTTTTCAGAAATGGAGGTTGACGAGGGCCCAAATAAGAAGGGGGAAAAGGAGGAGTGCGAAGGGGGAAAAGGAGGAGTGCTGTAAAATTCCCTTCCCCATCACTACTTTGGTAGGGAATACCCCAAATCAAGATGTTGAGCAGACACTTACCACCCCAGAACCGGATAAGACCCTCGCTGACCTAGAGGTCAGTCCTGGGAGTTTTAAGAAGGCCCAGTGGGAGGACCCCACATTAGCGGTAGCAAGGGGAAATATACGGGACCAGAATAGTACTCCTGGCCAACCAGATAGGTCACTTGCTTACCCCTACTTCGAGGTAGAGAACGACCTAGTATATCGGGTTGATAAAAGGAAATCAGTTACAACTAAACAATTGTTGGTACCACGGACATTCCGTAACGTAGTATTACACCTCGCACATAGTCATCCATTGGGGGGACACCTAGGGGTGGAAAAGACAAAAGAAAAGGTTCTCCGAAGCTTCTATTGGCCTGGGGTTCTGGCAGAAATTACGAATTATTGTTCCTCATGCCCAGAATGTCAGATCACCGCCCCGTTCAAGGCGTACCGCAGCCCATTGGTACCCCTTCCCATAATAGAGGTACCATTTGACCGGATTGCTATGGATCTAGTAGGACCCCTAATAAAGTCTGCTAGGGGACATCAGCATATATTGGTAATATTAGATTATGCCACCCGATATCCGGAGGCAGTTCCCCTACGTAGCACCTCAGCTAAAAACATAGCAAAAGAGTTAGTAGTTCTGTTTTCCCGGGTCGGGATTCCTAAAGAGATTCTATCTGACCAGGGAACACCATTTATGTCCCAAGTAACGAAAGAGCTATGTAAACTCCTAAAAATCAAGCATCTCAGAACCTCAGTCTATCATCCACAAACAGATGGTTTAGTGGAAAGGTTCAATAAAACCTTAAAGAGCATGTTACGGCGGGCGGTTGATAAAGATGGGAAAAACTGGGATTGTTTGTTACCGTACCTGTTATTTGCCATTAGGGAAGTTCCCCAATCATCCACAGGCTTCTCCCCGTTTGAACTATTGTATGGCCGACACCCAAGGGGCTTACTGGATATAGCCAAAGAGACTTGGGAACACGAGGTTACCCCTTACAGAAGTGTAATAGAGCATGTTGCCCAGATGCAGGACCGCATTGCTGCAGTCCTACCCATAGTGAGGGAACACATGGAGAAAGCTCAAGAAGCACAGAGGAATACATATAATAAGGGTGCTAGGGTCAGAATTTTTTCTCCAGGTGATAGGGTACTAGTTCTGGTTCCCACCGTGGAGAGTAAATTCCTTGCTAAATGGCATGGGCCATATGAGGTCTTGGAAAGAGTGGGAGAAGTAAATTATAAGGTAAGACAGCCAGGTAGGAGGAAACCTGAGCAAATTTACCATATAAACCTACTCAAGCCCTGGAAAGATAGAGAAGTCTTGTTAACCCTAGTACCCCCAGGTCCGTCAGAGAATCAAGAAACTGACCAGAGGTTAGCATAGCTGAAACCCTGTCTGTTCATCAGAAACGAGAGGTTCAGAATTTAGTGAGAAGAAACAAAGAAATCTTCTCTATACGGCCAGGTAGAACTAGCGTAATTGAACATGACCTAGTCTCTGAACCGGGGGTCCGAGTTAACCTTAAACCGTACCGAATCCCAGAGGCCAAAAGAAAGGCTATAAGTTTAGAGGTTAAAAAAATGCTAAAACTAGGTGTAATTGAGGAATCCCAAAGTGGGTGGAACAGCCCTATAGTCTTAGTCCCAAAGCCAGATGGTACAACAAGGTTTTGTAATGACTACCGGAAACTAAACGCGGTGTCAAAATTTGATACTTATCCTATGCCCAGGGTAGATGAACTTGTAGAGAGACTGGGCAAAGCCCGATATCTCACAACCCTAGACCTAACAAAAGGGTACTGGCAGGTTCCCCTCACAGAAAGGGCAAAAGAAAAGACAGCCTTCTCAACCCCAGACGGCCTCTTTCAGTATAAGGTGTTGCCTTTTGGCTTACATGGAGCTCCCGCCACATTCCAAAGAATGATGGATAAAATTTTAAAACCACATGCTCGGTATGCTGCCGCCTACCTGGATGATGTGGTAATCCATAGTGAAGATTGGCAATCCCACCTTCCAAAGGTCCAAGCTGTGCTTGACGCAGGACTAACTGCTAACCCCGCTAAATGCACTATTGGTCTGGAGGAGGCCAAGTATCTGGGATATTCTATTGGCAGAGGTTTACTCAAACCCCAAACACTCAAAGTGGAGGCGATACAAAATTGGCCAAGGCCAGTTACAAAAAAACAAGTAAGGACCTTTTTGGGGTTAATTGGGTACTATAGAAGGTTTATTCCCAATTTTGCAACTAAGGCAACCCCACTAACTGACCTCACAAAAGCAAGAGGACCGCTAATGGTAAAGTGGTCCCCCGAAACCGAACAGGCCTTTAGAAGCCTGAAAGAAGCTCTCTGTGCCCAACCAGTGTTGGTCACACCTGACTTCTCCAAAGAGTTCGTAGTTCAAACCGACGCATCTGAGGTAGGGCTGGGGGCGGTACTCTCCCAGGAGTCTCAAGGTGAGGAGCACCCCATCCTTTATTTAAGTAGGAAACTAAATCCCCAGGAGAAAAATTACTCCATAGTAGAGAGAGTGTCTCGCAATAAAGTGGGCTGTAGAGACGCTCAAATACTACCTGTTGGGGAGAAAATTCCGGTTGGTCACAGATCATGCACCCCTTACCTGGATGTGTCAAAACAGGGAAAAGAATGCTAGAGTGACCAGGTGGTTCCTAAGCCTACAACCCTTTAAATTTTCTGTGGAACACAGGTCAGGGCACAAACATGGCAATGCTGACGGTTGTCAAGGATGCACTCCCTAATATCCATGGTCGCTCATCCCTCGAGGTCTGAGCTGGGGGGGGAGGATATGTGACAGAAACCAGGGGATGGTAATAAATTCCGTATATAGGGCTCCCAGGATACTAGACAGTTTCTATCCTGTTTGGCCTGGGAGTGCAGCCTTATAATACATACACTCCATCCCACAGTTTGGCAAGCGCTGGAACTGAGGGATGAGAGATCCAGACCAGAGTTTGTCTGCTGCCTGATTTCTGTCACCTGTCATGCTAATTAGGAATCAGGTATGAAAGACTGATTTCCTGTTTGCTCTGGTCTCCCCACAAGAGCCAGGAGGCTGGAAGGCTGCTGAACTACAGAGGGGAGAAGCCTCTTCCCCAAACAGGTTCAATCTTTCTGTTCATTTGTGTAAGACTGCAAAAGTACCGTGTTTTGATGTTGGAAGTGGAAAAGCCACTTCCAACCCTGAGTCAGGGATATCTAAGTTAAGTTATCGCTCAGGTGAGCAGCTTTTGTTTTGATCTGTTTTCTGTTGTATGCACTGTGGCAGTCTCAGTGCCTGGGACTGAATAAACCAGGCATAGCCTGTTTAAAGGAACAGTACGTGACGCCTCATCATTTAACCTACCCTAAAAGACCGTGTTCTAAACAGTCCCGGACAAACGACGGAGCCCCGGAGTAAGCCGTTTGTCACAATATATATATAATATTGATGCGAACTTGCAGGGTGAGACATTCTCTCACTTTTCCCTTATTACACAAAGTCAGATCTCGTCTACTTTCTTTCCACGGTGCCCTTTCCTGCGTTCCCTAGGCAGCAAGAGCCAATAAAGCCTCAGATGTCATGCTGCTGGGGGTTTGGCTGTCTAACAATGCAATGCTGACTAATTCTATTCACTGCACAGAGCAAAACAGTGACATGCCCTACATTTTCATTGAGTGAGACTCATGGTGATTGGATTATCAAGTTGGATTATTACAGTACACAAAAAAGGAGGCACTTCACCCTGACCGTGACACTTTTCTCTCAGCAGAATGACACATTTTCACAACGCTCGTTCTTTCTTGTCTTATTATTGTGTTATTTTCCTACCTTTAAAATGCCAGTTCAGTTTTGATAAAAAATACATTATATAATCAGTCTAAAAATTGATTCATGCACCAAGTGTGGTGCGAAATTGTTTTAAAGCATTTATCAACACATTTAATATATGTATACACAGCACATAGACACAGAAACGTATGTATGTGTATATGTGTTTTATGAAGTAGGGCATTTTAGTAGCCATTCTTTGCACAAGCTGGTCCCCAGAACTAAAAACAGTACTCCGAGGGAGGTCGTACCAATGACCAATAAAGTGGCATGTGTACCTCTTTCTGCTGATAATACCCCTCCCTAAATAACCTAGCATCCTGCTTACTGTCCCCATTGCGTTGTTATATTGCTTGCCTGCTTTGAAGTCAACTGACACAATGACTCCTAGATCCGTTTCCGCTGTAGTATTGACATTGTAGTGCTATTAATCCTCTATCCTGCCTTTGGATTTTTGGGACCAAAGTGCATTATTTTGTACTTTTTGGAATTAAACTGTAGTTGCCGCACGCTTGACAATTTTCTAATCTACCTAAGTTATTCATCAATTTGTTTACACCCCTCGTGGGGAGACAACAGGCATTTTCCCTTCCAGACCATATGTAAAGTCGCTAATAAGGATATTAAAAAATGGCAGCCTGAATACAGATGGATGAGGTCCACAGGTCACCTTGCCCTCCTCTGATTGCAATCCACGAACTGCAGCTCTGTCACCTACTGTATGCTTCATCCAGTGCCTTACCCGTTCAACTATCTTAGGCCCAGACTCACAAAAGGGTGCTAAGCATTAGGCCCGTAATATAGTGCGCACGCCTGTGCACGCGCCGCACACTTTGTGTGTGTACGGAACCGTGCTGCTGTGAGCGACAGTCTTGGAAGGTACTGTGTGTTTGTGTTTGTGTGTGTGCGTCACTGGGTAACTGTGTGTATGTCTATATGTGTGTGTGTGTATATATGAGTGTGTGTATATATATATATATGTTTGTGTATAGATTGTGTGAGTTAATAATTTATTAAATAATATTTATTAAATACGAAAAACGACATGTTGTACAGTATGAATAAAAATTATTTTTATTGTGCAACGTTGATAAATATATATACACACACACAAATACACACATACATAGACACATTACAGCGGCGGTAGCGGCGCAAATACATACTTTTCTGAATCTTCCCCCCTGTCGCCCGGCTCCACGCTCCCTCCTTTGCGCACGAGCGGCTCTAACATAGAATGGCTGGCTAACCACAGCCAAATATAAGTGCCGTGCGAGCGCATGGCGCAGCAAGCGCGCCCACTATATCACGGCCCTTAGCACGTGTTGACTCCCAGTCATATGCATCGTTTAGAAATTCCTTTTACTTATTTTTTTTTTTTTTGAATTAAATACTTCACAATCAAATCATGTGTCAGTTTTCAGTTCTAGATAAATATGCATTTGAAAAAAAAGGTATGCTGGGAGCGGGCAGATTGAATATGCAACATGAGCCCTTTGAAGTGTCTGAGTAATGTCACTTGGTTAATTGCAATTTTGGAATCCCTACACAATCCTTTACTGATTAGATCTCATCCCAAAAGTCCATCTTACTGAATGCAGTATGACTCGTTTGTTTGCACTGTACTTGTCCTTTAAAGATTTAGGCTACGGGGCATTCGTTTAATAAATATATTGAAAACTATTTAGACAAATTAAAATATTTTAAGGAAGATGTAACATTCTGATCTCTGAGTACTTTGACTTCCAATGTAGTTTGATAAGCTGGGCTGTTGCTTGAAGGGAAATAGCTGTTTTAACATGGGAATAGGGCAGTGACCTGTGAAACGCCTGCTATCTTTTCTACCCGACCTAATTGGAACTCATTAAGGTTGCCATGCTTACGGATCACATGGAGTTTTCCAACGCACTTCTCTGGGTGTGAGATGTACGAGTCTCTGCCCGACTAATGCATAGAATAAATGGCTTGCGAGTCTAGTGTTCTTTCACAATTATTCATTTTTCTACATGGCTTCTCTTTAATTAGGCCGAGTAACACCTTATTTATAACATCCCCTGGACATAAAGTCCCCAGGCGAGCACATCCTGAAGATCCAGCTTTTCTCCCATGTACTTGGAAAAAGAGAAAGTTTCTTGCTGTTCTTTTCCTCTGTTAGATGTTACTCACATACTGTAGCATGAAACCGGCTCCACAAATCTCACCCAGTCTTCAATGTTCATTCTATCTGTGTAAATACACTCACATAATGCCTAACTTCTAGCGCCCATGTTGCATTTCAACAGGAACTTCCCTGAAACTTCACCATCAGGCATTAGGAAGATTGTAAAAATAAGCATAGGTTAGTAAAGGGCAGAGCCTTCAAACTTCCTTAAGGACAGCTTTTTGCAATGTTGAACTTAGCAACTTGTAAACAAGTTGACAAGTCTGCATTGTTAAACTGGTATTAGGCTCCGAAGCTGAAGCACACTTAGGTTATATAGTGAGGAAAAAATGTACCCAAATCTTCCTCCACAGTCAGCTGAACCCAGCTGTGTGCTTCTGTGTGTGTGGGTTACACTGACATTAATCTGGAACTGCAGGAATTCTGGGATTTGAAGTTCCGTTGGGTTTAAATGTATAGTATTATTTAAGGGCTGGAGCTACAACTGTCTTTCTATGTAAGGGGATGAGTGTGGACATTATTTCATAAAGTGGCACAGAAAGAAGAAGTCAGCTGCTGACCAGAGAAAACCACCGTTTTATAATTGCTTGGGAAACGCAGCAGGATTTCCATGTCATATTAAAGTTGCAGTCCATTACAATGAGGTTTCTGTCAGTTGAAAGCACTCATCCGTGCAACAGATTCTGTGCAATGTGTTTCATAATTTCAATGTTATAGTTTCCTTTTTCAATTCTAGAACCAGAAGCCTAATCCTGGACTTAAGCATTGCCATTTACTGTACATCACTTCCCAAGGAGTGCATGCATAGCTCGATAATGCATTGTGCCGGGAGCAAAAGTAAGACCCTGCCAATGCAAAGGAAAGCTAGATTTATCATATCATTTCAATGGCAGCTATGATGTAATAAACCTAACGTTCATTTATGGCAGTGCCTGGAATTGATTGCCTATTGCAGGGGTTGTCAACTCCAGATCTCAAGGGCCACCAACAGGTCAAGTTTTCAGAGCATCCCTGCTTTGGCACAGGTGACTCAATCAGTCCCTATTTCAGTACAGGTGGTGCAGTCTAAGACTGAGCCACTGATTGAAACACTGATTGATATCCTTAAATACAGACCTGTTGGTGACTCTTGAGGACAGGAATTGCCCATCCCTGGCCTATTTTATGTTTTTTTTTGTGGGTTTGGGTCTTCAAATTCCCAAAGCACATACTTTTTCTTGAAATATTTTTTTCAGTATGTTAACTTTATTTTTGTATATTTGGTGTGCTGTGACAATCCTCCTTTTTTCACTACTCAATATTTCGAAAAACGAAGTAGAAAAGAACCAAAGTTATGTAATATCTAAGTGGCCGTTGTGGCAAGTACAATGCAGGAGAGAAGATGCATGATTTATGGCTGAGCCTGTCCACCCGATGATCAAACTGGGGATTCTGTGTTAGTGCTTATGAGTAGAGATGGTCACATTTTTTATTTTTGTGGATTTGGATCAGCCAGTTCCTGTGGTCTGCGGATTACCGTGGTTCACTCTCAAAAAGGACGATCCACCTTTTTCGGATTTTATTTTTTCTATCACTGACAATCATTAAAAATTTGCACTCACATTAAATCCAAGGGAGAATGGAGAGAGCAGATCTTTAATAATCTGAGTGTGTGTTTCAGATTCAATAAAGAATCTGAGTGCGGATTCTAAAAAAATCCAGCTGGATTATATCCAATTGAGAAATTGGAGTGATCCAAATGGATATTTTAGTGGCCAATCCGCAGATGGATTTTGGATGGGGGGGACAGATTTCCTTTAAAAAACCCTGCGAAATTCCAGGAAACTGATTTAAACTGGTTCACCCATCTCTACTTTGAGGACTGTGATCTCGTCTCTTCCCACCTAATCACAGGTACTCAACTATTTGTAGGCATTAAATGTAGTTTAAACAGTAGAAATCTGAATTTTTTTCACATTACAATTGAAGAAAATTAGATAGCGTACGTTCAGCTCAATAGACCAGGTAAATGCTTATTGGGGCCAACTTTGCAGGATAGGCTAAAATATTTAGTAAAAAATTCTGTTTTGTACACCCCCCTCTTTCCCTCCCACCCCAACCCCCTTGAAGATAATGTTACCCACCTAAGTGGAAATGATGGACCATTTACTGTGTTTAATAAACAATATTGAATTTCCTAAAGGTCTCAAAAGCAAGCAATATTGTTGTGACCTTTCTTTAGATGTGTTGCACTCCACCCCCTGTCCCTCTCCCTCCCTGTCCTCTCCCATCCCTGTATCTCCCCTTCCCCTCCCCCTTCCCACGCCTTTCAAACCAAGAACACAACCAACCTTTCCTGATTCAAGGTCCCAGTTTTGCCAGAATATTACAGTTAATACTGTCATGTTATATGTCTGCAATATACCCCTAAGAATCTTCGGTGGTTGTTATATAGGTTCGCAGAGGGTGCTCTGCTTCTCCTTGTGGTGTCCCCAATGCTTTGTGACCATGGAACTTCTCCCAAGGGCACTGTGCCCGACTACCTTTTCACCACGGTGATTAAGGCTCCCATACTAGAGCTTCTATTGAGCCCACCCTTTCTTTTTCTTTCTATATCTTTCTTCCTGTCCACCCCTAACCCCCATCTCCCTTCCGTACCCCTCTGCCCCCTTATGTACTTCGAGACAGAAATGGGCAGAAACTGCTCTCTCTCACCAAAACTATTTGTGACTAACCAAGACCCCCACCTTCGGAAAGTGGATGGTCTCCATTATGTTCCTTCCAAAACAAAACCATGTCAAACATGACCTCCATAAAACTGGTATCTCTCAATGTCAAAGGACTGAACTCCCTTAAAAAAAGAAGACTTGCACTTCAAGAATTAAAAAACAAAACAAAAAAAGGTGACATATTGTTTATTCAGGAAACACATTTCAACTCTCTTTCTCCGCCAAACACGCTTACGGATATTTTCCCTCAAGCTTATTGCAAATCATTCTCGAGCAAAAAGAGAGGAGTTGCAATTTTAATTAAAAATAACGTCTCCAATAAGGTGACCTCAGACCCAGAGGGTAGATATTTGATTGTTCAGGGCTCCCTCTCAGGGTCCACAATCTCTCAAATTAACATAACTGTATACGCCCCTAACGAGAACCAAATTATCTTCTTGACAGAAGTACTGGAATCTCTGGCAGTCCCTCTCTTCCTTGGTAATAGCGGGAGACATGAACATGATGTGCTCACCCGAACAGGACAAGTCCACCAACCCGGGTATCACCCACGCAACTCAAATTCAAAAAGCTGCCAAGACATTTAATGAACTGATGAAGGACTTTTCATTGGTTGATATTTGGAGAGATCAGCACCAGGCTCAGCGGGACTATACATTCTTTTCAGCCCCACATCAGAACTACTCCAGGATTGATTATTTTCTGGTTACCAAACATATTCAACAGGCATCCTCCCAGTCGAACATAGGCCCAATAACCTGGTCAGACCATGCCCCTATTGGCCTAACGCTCTCTCTCCTTTGTTAAAAACAATTCATATAAATGGAAAGTAAAATGACTCTCTATTGAACTTTCCAGACATAGAGAGGACAATTAAACAAAAACTATCTGACTATTTTAAAATAAACAAGGGCACAGTTTCAGCTCCCTCAATGTGGGAAGCCCACAAAGCATCAATTAGAGGTGATCTTATATCCATAGCCTCATACAGGAAAAATAATAAGCTGAAACAAAATAAGGAGATAACAGATAAAATGATCAAACTAGAACAACAGCACAGAATTAACCCTTCAAAAAAACTTTACAAGCTACTCGAGAAAACAAGAACAGAGCTTATGCAGCTCCAACTTGAAGAAAGTAGAGAGAGCATTAAAATGGACTAACAAAGGTATTACGATAAGGACAATAAGGCTGACAGATTACTAGCTAACAAACTTAAAGGTATGAGAGTTAAATCTCAAATCTCCGCGATTCGATCCAAATCAGGTTAAGTCACCTACAATGAAAAAAATAGCACAAGAATTTATACATTTTTACTCAAAATTATACAATTTAGAAACTCCAGGGAAGAGTCTCACAAACATTGAGGCAATTTCACAATATCTAGAACAATGTAACATGCCTGTTTTGTCCGAAGAAGAAACACAAGCCCTGAATAAGAAAATTTGACAAGAGCTTTGAGGCAATCAAATCCCTGAAGATAGTAAGACACCAGTTCCGGATGGTTTTACCAATCTTTATTATAAAAAATTTCAGGCGATTCTGTCTCCATATAGCCTTGATACGTTTAATTATTTCTTAGAAGGTGAATTCCAATTACCATGTCTATGGCCAATTTGGCCATCATCCACAAGGAAGGTAGAGACCCACTTCAATTTGTAAACTATAGACCAATATCTCCACTCAATACAGATTAAAAAAAATTATAGCAAGATCCTGGTGAACAGATTGAACCAGATTCTACCAAGGTTAATACATATAGATCAAGTAGGTTTTGTCTCGGGCAGACAAGCCTCAGACAATACCCAAAAGATCATAAATATTATCGACCAGGTGCACCTCACCGGAACAAAGGCTAACTAAGCCTAGATGCTGATAAAGCATGTGATAGAATACAATGGATATTCCTAGATAAGACCATGCTAAAATTTGATTTAGGGGCACTTTTCTGGAGGGAGTTAGAGCTCTCTAACAGAGACCCACAGCATATGTCAAACTCCTAGGGGGAGTACTGTACGTGTGGCTGCTAGGTTTCTTATAGGATTTCAGTCCCATTCATAGAATACCTCAGCCAATCAGAGCGTGGGAATTTTGCCACCAACCTATCAGCGTTTTGCCGGTACCCTGAAGCTAGACGGGCACGATTTTCAATTCTGCAAAGGGTTATGCACTAACCTGGCACCTCTGCCTCTTAGCATATTGAAACTCCTGCCGGGCCAGGCTCCTCAGAATCTGGGGCCGGGCAAATGGTCGCCTAATAGCCCTCATTCATACCAGGAAGTGGGTACTCAACGAGAACTCCGGTACTCCGCCCGCCCTAACACCTTCGCATCTCTGTGGCTTTCAAGTCCAGACCCGAACAGACTTAGTGGCACCAACTTGGTAGCCAGCTGGTCTCTCGGAACCATGGACTTAGAAATCCCCAGCTCATATACAGTGCACCAAGCATTATACCTTTTAAACATACCTGTTTAATAAAATATACTTGGATACAGTGTCTTGCTAAAAATGTCTAATTCCCTCTTTGGTGTCAGGGATAGAATAAGAATTTATACTTACAATTCTCACTACCCATATCCCTGCCACACTGCAAAAAACTGACTTTATTTTTTTACATAAAATAAACCTTGCAGTTTTTTCTTATAGCTGAAGCACTCCCTGAATCCCTATACCAGGTTCAGGGTGACTTGGGCATGAACTGGGCACCTCCTCTAGATTAGGGACCCCTTTAAGGTTCTGGGGATACCTTGATACCCTCTGCCCTTTTTACCATTCTGGTCTGTGCTGAAGCAGGGACTCCTTGCGTTGAGCTGCAAGAATCTTACCTGATTCCCGGATACACTTTTGAGGTATCCAGTAACTCTGGAACATAGCCGCAATCTGCAAATACTTTCTCTGCAAAACCCACCCTGAACCTGATAGCCTAGCAATCTCTGCTTGCTGGCATTCCTGGAAAGGCAAAAACATAAACATTCTTTATTGTCGCATATTTTACATACAAGCACAGTATTACAGTACATACACGACAGTCAGGTCCAAGAGCAGACACTCTAAGACCCCAAAACATGGATCTGGGGCAACCAAGTTGACCTTTATTAGTGAGCCTAGTTACCCCTTCACCGTCACATCTGTCCTCTCTCAATCTCTCCCCATAGGCTGCAAATGCTGTGATCTTTATTATAAAACTAAGGAGCAAACAGGTTCGTGGCCTGCCAGATCGCACGATTATACATAGTGTTAATATATGCTACATTTCAAAGATGGATGGTTGTCTCTCCCATCGGATTGGGACAAGATAATACTATGTAAACTGTGTTACGTTCCTGAAGTAGCGCTTCCACTTAATGTTTTAATCTGTATATCTCTGAAAACATTCAATAAAAAAGATTGAAACAAAAAAAAAAAATTGCTGTTTTGAACTAAGAAGTATGGCCGAGTTAATTAAATTGAATTGTAGGTTAGAAACGGTAAATGTGATTCGAAGGCGTATCTGAAAGGATTTTCATTTTGGTTTGCTTTATTGCATATTATACTAATGTTTAATGTTATACTATGTCCTCAAACTCCAGCTGTAACTTTAAGAATAATTTTTGGGGCACTCTGGGAATTTTACAGAAAACTGGTTGGTAAATGCATGCGCCAATGAACTGCGAGTGACTATGGAATTAATAACGGGAACTGGCCCCAGAGACAGAAGCCGTGTTTCAACTGGTCCGTCGCTGGGGAGTTGTCAATGCAGAAGTGTTAAAATGCAAAGGGCTTGACTTATACAGTATGGTGATGTAGTTCTTTAATGTTACACTGTTATTGGGAAGACTCAAAGGGGAAGAAACAGACATAAGGATAGCTCAGGGAAATCTTAACCAGAGGAAAAAATGAGTGCTTGGTGCTGGAGGGACAGCTCCTCTGTCCTGACCAGTGGATTTATTAGCATCTGTGGTATTGTTAGCCTATAGTCTGTAGCTCTATAAAACGCACAACCATACTGGGTACAGCTAGAGGGTCCATTTAATGACTATGAGAGGAAGTGCTGCATGTAATGATTTTAAAAACTCGACTCCGAGCTTGCAATGCTTTATAAAGTCTGTGATCCAATTACTTTAATGACCCCCTGGAAGGCATGAGTTAATCTTACTGAGTCAAAGCTACCGTACCTCCCGTTAGTTTAAATACACCAGCTCCATGCTTATTTGATGCATTAAAGCCAATCCTACTCCAGGGATCTAATGAGGCTTTGCTTCCCAAGAGTACAGGTCAATATCATGTGTACTCTAAAAATTACTATATCAATATATTTATTCTGAATGTATAATTAATCCATCTTAGAAAAAAAAATCTCTATATTTTAAAAAAATTAATAAATTCTAGCTATTTTCAATGCATACAGTATATGCTGTAAATCGATGGTCTGTTGGGCTATTACCTCTTTGCATCTGTGCATGTTCATCCTCCCCTGTATGTAACTGTTTATGTTTTTGTAATATACATACCTCTGTGCCCCTATTGTACCACACTGCGGAATATGTTGGCGCTTCAAAAATAAATGATAATAATAATAATAATACACCATTGGGTCCATTCTGGACAGATGTCATGGAGAAGATATATACAGAACTTTAGATTCTAGTAAAATAGGTCTCTCTTCCACCCCCTCCTTAATGTATCGGAATTTGCCAATCCATGGTGGATTCAAATTTTGACTACACATTTGCCCACCTTTATTGCTGACCTGTTTAAATTGCTGAGCATTTTCTGACATGCGTTCGACACACTGAGCATTTATGTGCTTCCTAGCACCGTCTTTACTTTGCCTGAAGGTCTGGATATTAGAACAGGATATTCTATATTACTTGGGAAGATTGTAACCACCTTGTGCATTATCCTGAGATGATATCTCACTGTGCATACTTGTGTCCTGCTGCTCATTCTATTGCCTTTTTTGCTCTGTGTAGCTGTCCATTACAAACTGAAGCAATATACCGTATGTTGGTGAATGACATGTAAACTCCTGTGCAGTGTATTTTGAAGATTGCTGTTAGTTACACAAGTGAATGATTCCCTACTTAGCATAACATTGTACTTGCCACAATCTTAAAAATGACTCCAGATCATCTAGGCCACGCCTTATTTTTTTACTTACCTCCTGGAGAATGAAACCCATCTTTACTTCTACTGATAAAGATAATTAGAAATGCTTATTCCCTCAATGAATCCAGAAAGCTTTATACAGTTTATGCTCCAGAAGTAACACTGCTTACTTCTCACTGAGATCTATCACTCAGCCCCTTTATAAAAATGGTATTACCAACCACTGGATTAGTTAACACCCACATTCCCAGCTAGCTCAAACTCCCACACCCACCCCATCATGAATATATATTTATGTCAAAAAGAGTGCTACTGGGCGTGGCAAAAGTATACAACAAAAGACAGGGGTGCCCAATGCTATATCCAATTGACAAAACATATAAAGTAATAAGTATAACGTTTAAATACTTCAATAATAATAATAATAATAATAATAACTTGGTTATTTAGTTAAAACCATTGGCCAAAGCATCATAAGCCTGCATACCACGTCAAGGTATAACCAAAATTAATGCAGGTCCTACACTACACTGTGAACCCTTCCCTTTAACTGTGTATGAGGGGAAAGAACCATAGTAGATCCTGTTCTTTGCAGCAAAGTGAAAAGACTTTCCAAGTTAAAAAAGTGAGGAGGAGTGAGCTCTGGGGGGAGGTGCCACCTACCTCCATACAACTGTTACCAGTCAGAAATTGATTAACACACACATTCCCAGCTAGCTCAAACTCCTACACCCACCACATCATGAATATATATTTATGTCAAAAAGAGTGCTACTGGGCGTGGCAAATGTGGCACCTCCCCCCAGAGCTCACTCCTCCTCACCTTTTTAACTTGGGAGGTCTTTTCAAAGGGTTTAACTAAATAACCAATTTTTATTATTATTATTATTATTATTATTATTATTATTAAAGTATTTAAACTTTATACTTATTACTTTAAATGTTTTGTCAATTGAATATAGCATTGGGCACCCCGTCTTTTGTTGCAACCACTGGATTATTCAGTAAGATTATTAACTGGGCGCAGTGGTAGTTTAAGTATATGATATACACAATGCAAGTTATTCTATTGGGAATTGGACATGGAAAGTCCTTGTTGGTACCACAATTTAATAATAACTTTATTTCATACAGCACTTTTCTCCCAATGGGACTCAAAGCACTTCATAATTAAAATATAGCGCACAGCTATTTTACAGACACTGTCCCTGACCTGGTGAGTTTACAATCTATGTTTGTGGTGTCTGAGGCACAGGGAGACTTGCCATGGTCACAAGGAGCTGACATCAGGATTCTAACCAGGCTCCCCTTCATCAAACTCAGTGTTACTGTTATCAGACAGTGCTTACTCACTGAGCCCCTCCATCAATGTGAAGAGACCTAAACAGGAGAGTTGTACATGTACAGATGTGTCATCGCCTGTGCTCTCCGAATACAGAGGCCTTAGGAAAATCTGTGGCTACTGTATCTCACTGAAACGCTGCAACATTTCTACAGCCAGACTAATGGCCCATCGGATTAAGAGAGTGGGGGTCCCTGCAGTCCCATTCAGACGCATGGGATCACTGCTGTGTTAATTTGATGGGCCATTAGTCTGGCTGCAGCGTTTCTGTGAGATAGCTACAAATTTTCCTAGATTTTCCTGGGCTAGCTGGAGAGCACAGGCACAGGTGTGTATATCTTTATTTATATAGCCCCGTCCATGTACAGGTGTGCCAACGAGTATTCTAAAACTTGCCTTAAACTTGCCTTGGAAAATCTGGGGCTATCACCAACAAGATCCAGGTACATGCTGGGTACATGCTGCAACAGTGACATTTCAGTGACATTTCTGCAGAGACTAATGGCCCATTGGATTAACACAGCAGGGTCCCTGGCAGTCCCATTCAGTTTGAATGGGACTGCCAGGGACCCCCGCTGTTATTCCGATTGGCCATTAGTCTGGCTGCAGAAATGTCACTGAAATGTTGCAGCATGTACCCAGCATATACCCAGCATGTACCTGGGTCTTATTGGTGATTGCCCCAGATTTGTTTTAGAATACTCATCAGCACTACAGTACATAGTACATCACATCCATAATACAGAACAACAAAACATGAGAGGTGTACCCACATTAACAGTTAATCCCTTAGCAGTTGTAAAAACAGTTACCCAAACCTGAAAGCGGTCTCAGCTCTTTCCATTACAGAATAACTTTTAAAATGTGTAAAGCACCTTTTTTCCTGACAAGCTCTAGAATGTTTAGATCTGCATCTAGAATTTGCAAAAGAAAAACAGCTGTACCTTTTTAATTAATTACCTAATAAACAATTTAACAACATAATTTATTCGGATTATGGCTGGCTTTACTAATATATTCATGTGTGGAAGTATTAATAATCTCTAGGTTTATTAAAATATATACAGTGCACAAACACTTTTATATATATATATATATATATATATATATATATATATATATATATATATATATATATATATATATATAAATATATATATATATAAAGATAACAGCAGGCACTTCAAAGGCTCCAAAGAAATAGGTGCTTGTTCAACAAAAATAACAGGAAACCAGGTGTCCCACCAAGGAGACAAAAAACAGCACTCAAGGTATATTGCAAAAGTGTATTTGAAAAAAAGCAGGCACATGTAAATCCAACGTTTCGGTCAGCACACCCCTGAGGAGGATCCTATACAGGACCGAAACATTGGATTTACATGTGCCTGCTTTTTTTCAAATACACTTTTGCAATATACCTTGTATGCTGTTTTTTGTCTCCTTGGTGGGACACCTGGTTTCATATATATATATATATATATATATATATATATATATATATATATATATATATATACAGTGTTCTAAAAACCTATACATTTGCACGCCCCGGGGCGAGTGGATTTAACATCGTGGTGAGCTCCTATTGGCCCAAGCAGCACACATGTGATACTAGGTGGCGAGTAGATTTTTGTGTTCGGCGAGTAGATTTTTTGGTGATTTGTCGACCACTGTATATATATATATATATATGACAGGCCCTCCAAGTTCTAAAAGGTGATGTTTTATCTCGATATTTCGGCTCACAACAGAACCTTTTTCAAGAGCTCCATTGGAAGCCAAGAAATCAAGATTAATATTTCACTTTTTGGAACTTGCAGGGCCTGTCCCGTTTCTCCCTATTTGATGTGCTGCTTAGCTGACACTTGGACGGTATGCACCCTCCATCAACTACTGTACATTGATTTATACATGAGTGCCTTGTCTCTGGATATATACCTACATTTAAAACAGATGGGCTTTTCAGCATACTGTAGCTTTTACAGTGGATTATAAAATACAATGCAAAGTACATTCTGTAGAATTCACAACAGTAAAACCTGAACGCAGCATTCTGTAGGAGGTGCAGAAAAAACTTCACAATGTACCGAGCAGGTCAGGAGCAGAGACTAAAATGGTATGTTCAATAAACAATAATTTACAATACTTAGCTTTTGAAGTTAGAGGATAGGAAAACTAAGCCTGATAGCTTGTGAGCATATTATGCAACATTGCTCATCCCTTCATAATCTGTCTGCAGGTACTTAAGTGGTAAATACAGTGTAATCCCATTTACTTATTACAGCAAACAGTAGAGCATTCCCTCCAGAGGATTCTGCCATAATGTAAGACCTGCCAATCTTTATACGTTCAGTTGTTGTGAGATGGGGATAAAACCATGAACATTACCTTTAATTAGTGGACAGTTTCACAGGTGTTATGACATTGGTTTCAATTTAAAAAATATGTTATCAAATGGACATAAAGCTAAACAACACGATCCAGGGAGTAATCCGATTGCCAATATTTGGAGTCAGGAAGGAATTTATTTCTCCCCCTTATGAGATATCATTGGATGATGTGTCACTGAGGTTTTTTGTTTGCCTTCCTCTGGATCAATATACTGTAAGTACAGATATAGGATAAAGCATCTGTCGTCTACATTTAGCATAGGTTGAACTTGATGGATTTATGGTTTTTTTTCAACCTCATCTACTATGTAACTATGTAACTATGTGACTATGTAACACGGTCAACAAGTTTTGTCTAAATGTTAATAAGGAATGAGTGCAATAGTGAATTAATACTTCCGTTGTAGTTGATACCTTTATTTATTTGAAGTGACATAATGGCCCCAATTCACTCGAGGATGCTAAGCTTGAGCACACCTTATCTTCCATTCACTTGAGAGGGAAGCAGAAGTGCTAAAGCTTTGCACCCTTTAGTCAGTCTGAGCCAATGCCCTTGCACACATGTGAATGCACCCAATGAGTGTATGAATACAATGTGGGGTTATTGCCTCGTTAACCTGAGCTGATTTAGGACCCCGAAGAAAGGGTTGAGAACCACTGTAAAACAGGTGATCTAATTAATTGTATACCCTGTTTAATTTGTTGCCCCTACATGCCCCTATGCCCCTACAAGAACTTTGCATGCAAATAAACAAAGCAGGGCTCTCTGCGGATTTCGAGGTCCCCGGGGCAAAGTGTGAATCCGCTGTGAAAATTGTGTTTCTTCCTACGTTTGAGTTTTCACAAATTGGCCTGATTTCGAAAAAAGTCGCCTCAGGATTTTTTTTTTTTTTTTTACATTTGATTATGTTACAAATTGACTAGGCAAATGCAAAAATGTACTTAAGTAGGCAACAATTTACTAAACATTGGGGGTAAAATTGTCCTCAGTGGTCGTGGAACCTCACACTTTAACTATAAGCTGCTATTAAAGGCATCACTTCTACCCTACGTTTCTTTGCCTAAAATGAAAGAAAGTATAAAAATTTAGCTTTGACAAACTTTTTTTTTAAAAATCAACAAACTTGCTGCGGAAAAAAAAAAACCCAGCGAAAAGCATATGTGGAATTGCATGCTTTTCAGGGGTTTTCAATAATAAAAAAGGGTTTTGAATGAACTTTCTTGGGTTTGGGAAGGCCTTTTAAGGCTATACACTCTTCTGCCCCTCCTTACATCTCAGCACTAATTTCTCGCTATGCACCATCCCGACTCTTGCGTTCTGCTCAAGGATGTCTTCTCTCTATCCCTTTGTATCTAAAGCCCTCTCCTGCCTTAAACCTCTCTCAATCACTCCCCCACACCATTGGACTGCCCTTCCCCTCAATATCCGACTAGCACCCTCTCTATCCACCTTTAAGACTCGAGATGGGTGGATTTATTTGACGGATTTGGATCCGCAGCGGATCGACCGGTTCCTTTGGTCCACAGACTTCATAGTTTCATAGTTACATAGTAGAGGAGGTTGAAAAAAGACATGCGTCCATCAAGTTCAACCTATGCTAAAATTAGACAACAGATACTTTATCCTATATCCGTACTTACAGTATACTAATCCAGAGGACGGCAAACAAAAAACCCCAGTGACATATCATCCAATGATATCTCATAAGGGGAAAAATAAATTCCTTCCTGACTCCAAATATTTCAGCAGATTAATCTCCAAAAGGGCGATATGCGTTTTGCAGATTTTTATATTATTATTATTATTATTATTATTATAAATACGAATACACCGCGGATTCAACAAAAACGTGGCCAAATTTTTATAATCCATCCACGGGTTGTATCCAATGGCGGATTTTGATGAATCTGCACAGATTAAAACCAAACAAATCCGTCCGCGGATTTTACACCTCAAAACGGATTTTGGGGGAGGAAATGCGAGAAAATCCGGAAAACGGATTTGGGCGGATTCGCCCATTTCTATTTAAGACCCACCTTAAAACCCACCTCTTTAACGAAGCATATGAGTAGCTCCGTGGCTGATACTTTACACGTCATACATCGAGCTTGTCCCCTTGCAGACGCACTTAGCAGAACACTATCCTGTTGTCTCTGTTCTTCCGACTTACCACTTAGATTGTAAGCTCTTTGGGGCAGGGACTACTTTTATGTCTGAAGTGCTTATTCCCATTGTGTTATTATTATGTCACATGTGTTTCTGCTGTGAAGCGATATTTACATGCATGGTGCTTAATAAATAAAGATATACATACTTATAAAAAAGTTTGTCTGAAGAGCAGGGAATAATTGTATTAACCCTTCTAATGGTACGGTTTCATGGACCATACAAAATACACATTATAACAGACGTATGCATGGTATATATTCACTTGTATCATCCTATTTGCAAGTGTGTGGCATACTGTATGTACTATAAACATAAGAAAATTGATGTCAGGGTCATAGATATAATTATAAACAATAAATAAACAAAGCTCTCTCTCAAAAATCTGTTAGCTGATTCCCAAAGACATCCGCCAGCAATGTAGTCAATGACGGATTTGAATGAATCTGCCTGGATTTTTAAGGATGCAATACGCATGCGGATTTTAAGGTGGGGTATGGATTTTGTCAAAATGATCCTTGAAATTTCGGAAAACGGATTCTGACAGTTGTGCCCATCTTTAGTGGTGGTGGGGGGGGAATATGTATGGCACCTTTTGGAAATGTAAAAGGCGGACAAAAATTAAATCATTTAAAACGTTATAACACTGAATTAAAAACTTTTGTTAATTCTTATCCAATTGTGAAGTTTCTTTTAGAACCAGAGCTTAAATCAGATGTAGACTCAGTCATAACATAGTGGCGCCATTGTTATTAAGTCATCTTTAGGCTCTCAAGGCATGGATAACATTTGGATAGTTCTCCGAAACGCTATGAAACACAGTGGTATTTATAACGCAAGCGGCACAGAATACAGTTACCAGAGCGATCTAGCTGGGTTAAAACTAGTGCAAAAATACTGCACTAGATTTATCCAATTTCAGTGATTTTTATTTGGAATGGTTTTCAGTGATAAATTTGGCCCAGTTTTCACACTGGTTTTGCAGGTGAGAGATGTTGATAAATGATTCCCTACGTGTCAGGCACAAGATCAGGCAATAAGTATATGAAAACAGAAATAGGTAGCGCTAATTCTAAAAAGGGGTGTGATATAGGTCCGCCCACTAAGGTGATAAACAGTGGTGGTGATTGAATATATAATATAATGGATATTGGCGGCTGCCTAAGATATCACTCTGACCACCTGGTCAGAGAAGCAGTAGGTGGAAGAAAGATAGACATCTCTGGCGCCTAACACATGGAAATATATGTAAAAATAAATAAATTATACAACCAGGACTGGCAGATGGCTCAATTCCCGGAACGGGCTTCAGTCGGTGGAAAATTCATATACATGAAATGAAAACAAATAGAATACATATCATAATACTGTAAAATCATAACATGAATAACACACACGTATGCTAACACACAGGGAAACATGGAAGCTAAAACGAATAACAGGTGAACTGAATTAATAAAAACATTTAATAAACAACACAGTGTGTAACACTGAGATAAATTATCCTATGGGTATGGTCCCACTGGAACCTCCTCTGGTACAGATAGACTGCCCACTTACCAGCAATTTCAGGAGTGGCGCTCTGCCCGGACAGAAACTGCTGGAGATCGGGACGCAACCTGTGTCGGAGAGAGGGGCCAGGAACCACTGTGCCAAAGACGAGAGGGGTGACACTCAGATATCTCCACCGCCTACTACCACTTTCCATCTGGTAAGTGGGCAGTCTATCTGTACCAGAGGAGGTTCCAGTGGGACCATATCCATAGGATAATTCATTCAGTTCACCTGTTATTCGTTTTAGCTTCCATGTTTCCCTGTGTGTTAGCATACGTGTGTGTTATTCATGTTATGATTTTACAGTATTATGATATGTATTCTATTTGTTTTCATTTCATGTATATGAATTTTCCACCGACTGAAGCCCGTTCCGGGAATTGAGTCATCTGCCAGTCCTGGTTGTATAATTTATTTATTTTTACATTATTTACATGTGTTAGGCGCCAGAGATATCTATCTTTCTTCAGGCAATACGTATATATTAACCCTTTGCGGGCCGGGGGGAGTAACACAGCTCCCTAAGCACTTCACCATCATGTGACCACTCCTCGGGAGCCATCGCTTGATAGCGGCATCACTGTTGATGTCCACGCTTCCTGTGCAGCCCACGCTTCCTGCGCAGCCCACGCTTCCTGCGCAGCCCACTCTAACTGCGCAGCCCACTCTAACTGTGCAGCCCACGCTTCCTGTGCAGCCCACGCTTCCTGCGCAGCCCACGCTTCCTGCGCAGCCCACTCTAACTGCGCAGCCCACTCTAACTGTGCAGCCCACGCTTCCTGTGCAGCCCACGCTTCCTGTGCAGCCCACACTTCCTGCGCAGCCCACTCTTCTTGCGCAGCCCACTCTTCCTGCGCAGCCCACTCTTCCTGCGCAGCCCACTCTTCTTGCGCAGCCCACTCTTCCTGCGCAGCCCACTCTTCCTGCGCAGTCCACTCTTCCTGCGCAGCCCACGCTTCCTGCGCAGCCCACGCTTCCTGCGCAGCCCACTCTTCCTGCGCAGCCCACTCTTCCTGCGCAGCCCACTCTTCCTGCGCAGCCCACGCTTCCTGCGCAGCCCACTCTTCCTGCACAGCCCACTCTTCCTGCGCAGCCCACTCTTCCTGCGCAGCCCACTCTTCCTGCGCAGCCCACTCTTCCTGCGCAGACCACTCTTCCTGCGCAGACCACTCTTCCTGCGCAGACCACACTTCCTGCGCAGAGTAGATTGCCATGTTCCCTAGCAAAACAAGCATATAGAATATGACGTAGGTACTACATCATTGGGTCTCCGTAGTGAGAGACCCCATGACATAGTAGAGCTATGTCAAATGGCACCCAATGGGTTACACTTTTTGTATTATTGCCACCCAATATATATTCCAGATATGATAGGATTTACCCTCGGTGTGTTTCTTGGGTTGGCTTATCTCAGGTGGTTGTCAGGATATAGTATTTCTGCTCTCAATGGTTGAATCCTAGAATCTTCAGATAACTAGACACTTGTATTTATAATGTATAATGTATGTACTGTAGGAAACTTTGCGCACCCCTGAGTTAACCCTCTTTACCTGGCTTGAAAGGTGGTCACATCAGGGCTCAGTCTCTCAAGCCATTGCATGGTACAGTCTGGACGTGAATAAGCACGAGGGCGTCGGATACTTTTATAAAAACAAAAAGGTACTTTGTTGACATACGTTGCTGGACAGAACTCGTGGCATTCTGGATTTCATCCCCTGGTAGTTCTCACTCCTATTCAGGGGAGGTACATAACTTGAGGGGCCATCATAAAAGATATAGTGGGGACAACTTGCAGGGAGGATATGATGTGGTGAGAACCCGCTGGACAGTGTATACTATATGAATACTGGCTGGAGTATCGGCAACCTGGTGAGGACAGTGTCGGTCAGGCTGCGGTAGGGGCAACCCTAGGAGAACAGGACAACTGACATCCGTCTCCCACAAGTTAAGGTCCCCATTCTTTAATATAAACCCTTATATTGTTATCATACATCACAAGATGGGTAGGGGGGTAACCTGAGTGAGCCCACACGTAACCCGTTAAGGCATTCACACCTTATAGAACTAGTAGTCCACATAGAGTTGGCTACAAAAACGTTGTAAACATCGATAACAAAAGTTTGAATTTCATTATCACTTGTGCTTATCTTGCTGAACGGCACTGCGACTTTAACACAGAATATATTCTCTTCGCTGCCAGAGGGCTCTGCAATGCGCTGGGAGCCCATCTGGCAGCTACAGGGAGATTTGATCTGTGTCTGACATGAAATGGGACAAACCAGCAGACCCATCATTACTTAAATGTACTTATTACTACAGATGCCACTATAAGCTGAAAGGCTCATTTTCTTTTATTATCGAGGTAAGAACTGTTCAACAAGATCAGCTATTTTGGAAAATAAAAAAAAATCAATAAAGAATATAAAGGTTTTTTAGTAAATGTAGTATATCTCTATAAATTATTGAAAGCCTTGTCTCCTGGGGGATAAGCACATCTTTGTAAAAGCTTTTTATTAACTAGGCTGTGTGATTTTACAAAAGCAAACACGTTCTGTTCTATTTTAAATCCACTCAATTTCAATTTTCCTATTGCAGACATAAATGGACAGTCTCGGTCCTGCAGAATGGACACTTTGCACAGTGTAGTTGTCAGCGGTGGAGTAGTAGTACTTCATACTGGGAATTATATACAGAGGTCATGGTGAGATATTCTGCATTATTCCACCTTATCACTGAATCCTATGGAACCGGTGATATTTTGCAATATCACTCAATAAGTTGTATTATCAGCAGGCGCAATGAAGTCTGATACATCGCTGGCGGAGTGTGCACTCATGGTGACATTTGCTTTACAGTTTTAGAAAATGACCCTACTCTAGAAAGTGCTGAGCCATATTTGAAAAGCGGCATGACCGCAGGGACCAGGCTCTTCCCTCCATCTTCTCTTTCCCCACCCACCTCTCTTACCTGTGATGTTTCAAAGGGGGGAGAGGTCCGGCTTGAAGTCATTCCGAGCCCCCCACTGACTTTTCCCTCCCTCCCCTTTTGTGTGAATGCTGTTCTGTTCCTGCTTTATACTTGTTTTATGAAAAATATATATATTTATTTAGAAGTGTTTGGGGCATTATTTTGCCTCTGTCAAATATATATATATATATATATGGCAAACACCTCTAAATAAATATATATATATATAAACAGGTGTTCCCCCGCCCTAAGGGAATCAGCGGCTACTCCTCACAGGAACTTGTATACCTAGGGTATACCCCAATAACACACTCACAATCACTAATGGAGAAGGAGTGGCTCAGTGAGTAAAGACACTGATTGACACTGCGATTGTTGCAGGGGAGCCTGGTTCAATTCCCGGTGTCGGCTCCTTGTGACCTTGGGCAAGTCCCTGTGCCTCAGGCATCAAAAACATAGATTGTAAGCTCCACGGGTCAGGGACCTGTGCCTGCAAAATGTCTCTGTAAAGCGCTGCATATAACTAGCAGTGCTATACAAGAACATGCTATTATTATTATTAAATATAATATAACTCCTTTACTGTGGTCCAACAGAAAGCATATCATGACACAGTGCACAGTAATAACAATAGTAACAGTAATAGTCCTGGGGTAGCTAGCCCCAATAGTACCTTGGGTGCTCGGGCAACTGTAACCCAGTATCCTGCGAGAAATCCCTCCCAGTGTGTGTGAGAAATCCCTCCCAGTGAGGGCAGCGCTGCCCTCTCCCCTTGCATTGGTGCCCTATACCTTCGTGGCTTAAGGTCCAGCCAGGCCACACTTTCCAGCAAGGGCAAAAACAGCAGCAGGGTCCCACGTTGTGGCGTCTTCAACAACAAGCCCCTCACACCTTAAGGTCCGGGTGATGGCTGGTCCACAGGCCGCAGTTGGAAGCCACCCTCTGCGCTCCTGTCTGCTCCGCTGTGTTCCCTAACTACCGGAGCTATCTCGGCATAGGGCCAGCCCTGCAGACCTTCTAATGTGAGGGAGAGACTACCTCGGGTCTAGGGGCAGGCTTCAGCCTATTACGAAAGCTTGACAGGCTCCACGGACACTACCTTCCTCCTCCCTGGCTTCGGATACTCTGCCAGGATCACATCTGTCCCGCTAAGGAAACCCTGCTTCTCAGGATTTCCTCTTTCTGTCTCTTTATCTGGTTTGGGTGTACCAAGATGGCTGCCACTCTATCTGAATAGGAGTGCCATAGCCCGATTTGGGTGTACCAAGATGGCCAACGCAACTGCTCTGTTTCTCCTGAGCAGCAGAGCAACAGAGCTGATCTCCACCAGGAGGTAAGAAGGGGGATCCCTGCAACACTTATTGTCACAGATAACATTCCAAGATGCACTGTTTTTAAGTAAAACCCTTGCTTGCTTCATTCATTGTAACATCGCCGGAAGAAGAGATCAGTGTATCTCGAAAGCTCGCACAAATAAAAGCATTTAGTTAGCCACAGAACAGTATTGTCTATTCATTTTTTATTTTATTTATAGATGTAGCCAGGTCCCCCTCTGCCCGTCACCCTCCCTCACCTGGTTGGCGATCGCGGGTGCCGCCGAGCCCAATGGCGGACCCGTCGGCAATTGCAAGGGTGAGGGGCAGACGGGAACCAGAGCGGAGGTTGCCGGGGACGCGAGCGCGTTGCTAGGGCTCTGGTGGGTCCCGGTGCAGGGCACCACCATAGGAAATTGCGCACGCATGCGCAGTGGGGATTTTGGTGCGGGGACCGGCAGGGAAGTTCGCGCATGTGCAGTGATAAGGCGCGAACGCTAGCCTACCAGGGAAGGCTCTTTGAAGGGACTACAAGTCCCTTGAGCCTCAGCAGCGCCCCATGTGACGCCAGGGAGCCAATAGGGCTGAAGGATTGCCCTGCAGACCTAAAGAGATACATTTCGCGCGCTGAGCCCACGCTAGTCAGTCAGCGCCAGGAGCAGCCAGGGGAAGGAGGTAGGGTGCAGGAGTCAGTGACTCCCTGTACTAGGCCAGCAGCCCCCGAGGCCCGAGATGCCCTGAGCCACCCAGTAGAGTGAGTTGTGTCAGGGACAGGCCCCAGGTTAGGGACCCTGCCCCTTACTATTCAGAGCCAGTTAGGGACCCAGCGGACGCGGCGCGTTCGTCTAGAGATATGGGCTCAGCCCTTTGCGGTTGCTGCAGGAGCCATTCGGGTGGGATCGCCCCTGACGGCAGTTTCTGTGTTCAGCCGACATCAGGATCCTTTGTGAAGTTCCGTGGCAGGCCCGGCACCGGAGTGCCCGGCAGGTAACAATCAACAAGTACACCGACGAGTCATATCACATTCACACGGGACATAGTGGCTGCGCAGTCACACATATCTAGCTCACTTGAGGGTGGGGTGATACTGTGTGGGGTTACTGGACATTGGGTGGGATCATCCGGTGGAGGTGCAGGTGGAGGTAGCGTCCTGCGAGACGCATTAGTTAGTGTCTCCTCTAGGGAGGGACACCTGTTGATTTGTTGATTGTGATGCGTGAGTACAGTCACACTAGTAAAGGCATTAGTTGTTATCCATACTGTGTGTTGAGTGATATATATTGTCCTGCGAGGAAACACTCCCCCTCTGGTGGGAGCCATCGAAGGTGGAGGCGCTGCACCGAGTACAGGGTTACTCATATTATACTTGCCCCAGGTTCCCCGTGGCAGAAACTCAGCCCTCCTGTGAGCCTAACAGGTTAAGCACCACACCAGGTAACATTAGATTCCCCTTACATACGCCATATATGCGATTGGGTGGGGGAATACCCGTTACATATATATATATATATATATATATATATATATATATATATATATATATATATGTATATGTATATGTATATGTATATGTATATGTATATGTATATATATATATATATATAAATTCCTTATTCCACCACTCAGGTGTTCCTATAGTATTGAGAATTGTATCATTACTTAAACCTTTTTACCTAGTTATGTCAAGAATTGTTACAAAACTTTTCAAAAACTACCTAGTGTGATGTGTGGATATTGTTTTCGTATTATCCCCCTTGATATTGCAATCCTTTATGCAAATATACAAAAGCAAACTGCAGATGTTATTAAACATCTGTTATCTGACAGAGACAGGCATTTTGATGGAGATGTTAAGACAGGCGCTGTTCAATAACTTTTTCAAGTTTCGCCAGAATTACTATGGGCAAGATATGGGAGATACTATGGGTTCCCACGATGCCCCAAGCGTAGCCAATTTGGGAGAATATATGGTGATGCTAACCCTTCAAAATCTTTTGTGGGGATCTAGCAGCACAATATAGATAATGTACTATTATTTTGGACAGGTACTGTTGAACAATTGCCTTGATTTTACATGTGCTGGCTTTTCTTGATTTATGATGCAGTACAAAAGCAATGGAAAGCTGTACAGTATTAAATATGAAAACCCACTGCATGAAATACTGTATTGAGGTAAGATTAATGTAAACCTAAACATTCCAAAAGGTCAGATAAGTCACCTAAACATTCCAAACGGTCATAAACATTCCAAACGGTCAGATAAGTCGCCTAAACATTCCAAAAGGTCAGATAAGTCACCTAAAACTAATTTATGATGAACCTCATGTATTTTAAACCAGTTTATTTTTTTGTTTGATAGAATTCATACTAGACAGTATCCTAAAAAAATATTATATCATTCATTTAAAGCAGGGGTGCTCAACTCCAGTCCTCAAGCCCCCCCAACAGGTCAGGTTTTCAGAAAATCCCAGCTTCAGCACAGGTGTCTCAATCAGTCGAAGACTGAGCTTCTGATTGAGCCACCTTTGCTGAAGCAGGGACTGATTGATCCACCTGTGCTGAAGCTGGAATATCCTGAAAACCGGACCTGTTTGGGGTGAGGCTTGAGGACTGCAGTTGAGCACCCCTGCCGTAAAGAGGCAATCCATGCACTCTCCTACATGTGTGCTTTTGTTTAATAAATCTGCTCAGTAGTATTTGATAATACTTACTCCACTTTAAAAAAACCTTCTACTCTTAATGCCATTTTTAAATATTATTTAGTATACTGAGCATCCTTTGATTTCTATAGCAGGTTTTAGCCCACCTCCCCAGCAGTGCAAGATTTTTGCAACACTTGTGATAATTTGTTGCCAATATTCCCAGCAGTTTGAGCTGCAAACGTTAACAAAAGAATATGTTACCTTAGTAATATAACAATATACAGCGGTGATTTTCAGCTGGGGTCGTGCGAGCGGCCGCCAGTTTGCTGTAAGTTTAAAGTGACAAAAAAGAAGCTGGTGATAGTGCAAAATACGTTTCACCGAGTTTGGAGAGGGACTGACGTGACCTTTATTTAATATATTGTGAAGCCACTTCCCTGAGATGGGGAAATGTCAACCCTAGTCATGTGAATATGGGCCATTGCTGGAAGAACTATTCAAAGGCATCCCCAACAAGGTTTATTGAAAGATGCAGTGGTATCAGTGACCTAATAGTAGTGATAAGTAGTGATAGTCCTGCTGTCCGGCCTTCCTGCCTCTCACCTGTCTCCCCTACAATCTATCATAAACGCTGCTGCCAGAATCACTCTACTCTTTCCTAAATCTGTCTCCGCATCTCCCCTCATGATATCCCTCTCCTGGCTTCCGATCAAATCCCGCATCTCACACTCCATTCTCCTCCTCACTTTTAAAGCTTTACATTCTTCTGCCCCTCCTTACATCTCAGCCCTAATTTCTCGCTATGTACCATCCCGACTCGTGCGTTCTTCTCAAGGATGTCTTCTTTCTACCCCCTTTGTATCTAAAGCTCTTTCCCGCCTTAAACCTTTCTCACTTTCTGCCCAGCAACTCTGGAATGCCCTTCCCCTCAATACCCGACTAGCAGCCTCTCTATCAACCTTTAAGACCCACCTTAAGACACATCTGCTTAAAGATGCATATGAATAGCACTGGATAATCCTTGGCACATGATACATAAAGCTTGGCACCTTGCAGACGCACTTACAATAACTCCTTCCTACTGTCTGTACGTTCTCCCTACCTACCAATTAGATTGTAAGCTCCTCGAAGCAGGGACTCCTCTTCCTTAATGTTACTTTTATGTCTGAAGCACTTATTCCCATGACCTGTTATTTATATTATTTAGCTATATGATTGTCACGTATTACTACTGTGAAGCGCTATGTACATTTATGGCGCTATATAAATAAAGACATACAATACAATAGGTTTAAGTAGTGCATGCCTTGTAAATTGGTTCCTCAATGTGTATGTAACATTTTATTTGGAAGCTTTTAAAATTTAATTTACTTAGTGACTTCAAAAAGGAATACACTCTGCACAATATAGACATGAGCTTACCGTCTTCATTCTGACGTTCAGTAAAGATTATACTTACTGTTTACATTGTTTCTTTCTCTCCCATGATATGTGTTTATCTATTTAATTTATTATACAATGTTTTACAGGGAAGTAATACATTGAGAGTTACCTCTCGTTTTCAAGCATGTCCTGGGCACAGAGCTACAGTATAACAATACATGGTTACATTAAATGAACAGGGTTATGCCGTCAATTCAGAGACAATTCATGGACAGATACTGTAGAGTTGGAAATTTGGGTACAGGGAATTAAAGGGCCGGTCAGTTTGAGATTGAAATAGAGAAGCTTAAACATCAGCAAACGGTAACAAACGGCTCACACCCTTTGGCTGCGCCAAAAGGCTGTCCGCCTTTGGGGCAACACAGGTGTAGACTGGATATGGTAACCAAAATAACTTATAGGACCAACCAGATAAGGGCAGGATATTAAACACAATAGTAATCAAATGGTAGAAGTTAATGGAGCAAAAACAACTCCTGAGTCTTAATTTACAATGGTTACAAAATGTTCAAGACCTTTTTACAAAAAAGATGAATTGTGCTAGCCGGACATTAATCTAAAGCTACAGAGGTAGTAGATGTATTTGCTCATGCTGGTAACACAACATATTGTATTATAACACAGATTATCCCACCACACCGTGACGGTAGGAGCAACAACCTTTGCTATATCTGTAACAAGATTGTGGTTTTACCAAGAAAGTCTCAGTTTACACAGGTGTCTAGAAAATCCACAGGATTGACATCATGAAATGCTTCTTTAAATCACTGCACTAAAGTGTCTTGAAAAAGATCGCAGCTCCTATCCCAGGGCTCTTCAATTGGTTGCCCGTAGGCAAAGCCTAGCTAGGGAAGAGCTTTGGAGAGGCATTTGGAGCTTACTTGTATGCTACGGTGATGTCCATTATATATGTATGTACTGTATGTATACATTTATTTATATAGTGCCAACAGTGTACGCAGAGCTTTACAAGATTACAATTCGGGGGACATAAATTACAAGCAATGGGGATAAAGAGCAGCAAGTTAAAGACAACATAAGGCAAAGGTAGACTCTGGGACAAAGAGCTTACAGTCTAAGTAAAGACATTTTTAAAGGCTTCCGAAATATTAAACAACATGTGTAGTTATTTGCTTGTTTTACTATTAGTTTCACTTCCACTCCTAATGTTTTTCTGCCCAAACCCCTTAGAAAACGAGTTGACGAGACTTACACTACAGTATCTCAAACATACACTTGGCTCTTGTAAATCTATCTCAGCCTTACAGAAATGTAGTAGCTTTAACATGAATCACCAAGATTTACTGCATAAACATATCCCTGCCACGTGTTCCCTGTAGTCCTAACAGCAGCCCTGCACCTTTAAATCTCTGCATGTGACTGCACCAATGATGTACAAAGGATTAGATGGTGACCTAAGGTTAGAGAAAGTTCAGTTCCATATGTAAACGTTTTTATGGCCGCGCTACCGTATTCCCGGCTGAGCTGATTCTGTTTCAAGTATTGGGTAAAAGAAATGGAATGAGATAGAAGGCCTTCAGCTTCCAAGTGATTCTGAATGTGACCATGGGAATCGTAAGTGCGGTGAGCTAATTCCTTGTAATGTAATTGCAGGGAGAAACAAACCCTCTCACAGCGAATGACTCCCTTGTTAGAAATGAACAATTACCAGGCAGACTAATCTGTCTGAAGGTGCAGTTGCTCTTATTAACGATATTACAGTTGGAATAAACGTAAAGGCAGACAAAACTTTAAGTACTCTTCTTGTTCTTGGTTGAATTAAATTTTTAAAGCATATTGAAATTATTGTTGCCTCTAACACCGAGTGTCACGAACGCCACAACTGTGTGCACATTAATTGTGTATGTGTCTGGTTAAAACATCCAGCTATCCAGCTGACACTCACCTCAAAGTCCCCGCAGGGCACTAAAAGTGAACAATATCTCCCCAAAAAACATCACACTGCAACTCAACACACTGCCACCACCAATAATAATTACCCTTACCTTTAGGAGTTATTGATCTGTTATTTACTTGAAAAAATATGTAATTAACACAGAAAACCTAATGTAGCAAAATGTGTAAAAAATGTGGGTTAATCTCTTCAGAAAGGCAGTAGCTTCAATTAGAGTCCCAGGACAACATATTACATTTTAGATGTAATATACCAAAAGTGGTACAGTGCTTATTTACAGAAAAAGAATGTTTCAAAGACGTACAATATATTAAATGGAGAAAGTTTAATACAATAGGGTATATAAGAAAAAACACTATGCATTACCAATGAACAATATCAGTTATCTCCAAAGAAGACGTGATCTGAAATATGAGAACTCACATGTTGTGGATATTGCACTCCTCTATGTTGAATTGTTATCCTAATACACAAATAACCAAACTTTGCCTCTGCCACAAGGACAGGCCAACTTTGTGTGTGTGTCTTAATTCCCACTCATCCATCTCTTGTGACATTTATGGCTGGGAGGAAGAATGATTTTTAAACTGAAATGACCCCGACTATAAAATACTCTATAACTCTCTCCCTGTATCCCCTAGGGCAGGAGTGACCAACTCCAGTCTTCAAGGGCCACCAACAGGTCAGGTTTGAAGGATATCCCTGCTTCAGCAGGATATCCCTGCTTCGGCTTAGTCAATAACTGAGCCACTGATTGAGCCACCTGGGAATTAAGACACACACACAAAAAGTTGGTCTGTTGGCAAAGTGGAGACCACTCCTGCCCTATAGTAACGCTACCCTCACAATTGTATTTGTACGACTTTAATACACTTATGAAAACTGTCTTGAATGGGCTAGTTTTAATCTTTGAGGGGAAAACAGATATCTGACAGCACAGACATCCAGTCATTTTTTGGTATTGTATCACACGTCTTACTTTGCCAGCCACACATCTATATTCCCTCTCCTTGTGAAGTACAAGGATAGTAATTATTTTTGAATCTGTGAGGAAGTGGAGTGTTCTTTCCGTCACCTTTTCTGCTAGCCGTGGGTGGGGGGGGGGTTAGGAATTTGTATGATGCCTTTCAATATCCAATGTCATACCAGGTCAATCTCTGGTACGTCTGGACCCCCTCACCCGTCACTAATACGAACATATTGTTTTTCATTGTTTTATTGACCAATAAATGCGCTTGCCAGGTTAACTCAGATGACCTCACAGGAGACAGAGAAAAATAGGTATTTTTTAAAATACAAGTTAACCCCTTGGTCGCTGTATTATTAGCACAAGTGAACAGAATAAAGGCATTAACGTGATACTGAGGATAGAGTACATTTCAATGGAACACTTCATATTTAAATCACAAAACCTTTTAAACTGCCCTCCTGTCATTACCAACTGCTCCCGCCACAAATAGATGACATCACAGGAAGTAAGCGTTGACCACAGAAAGCATGGCAGCACATTTAAAAAAAAACTGTAACTGGTAAGACTTAAAATAGTTATTCAATTGATATATCGTCCTTTCATAATATTTCTAAACACACACTATAATCTCTTTTTTTTATCGTGCATAAACCATTCATAATGCAGTTTTTCTTAATGCGGGTGTAGGCTGCTTTCAGAAGGGCAATCCCCCCTACAACGAATGTAATTTTGGTTTACAGCTTTAAAATATAGATCACCTTGATTCTCAGGTTGGTCTTTTTAAAACATGCGTTGGCTTACCTTCTCTTCTACAGACTAGCCGGGGATAGAGCATGATGGCCGCCAGCAATCTCATTACTTTGGGGCTGTGGACACATATCGGACACCGTAGCCTGATATGTTCCGAGATGGTCAACATCAGAGTTAACTTGGCTGTCATAGCCTTTTATTTAAAAGAAGAACTATTTCTCATAAAGTAAACCTTACTCTGTATTACAGAGCTTACCCCTTGTCTCACTTACCAGACCCCTCTGTTCTGTGCACTCTTACTATTTACAGATTCAAAATAATTTGCTGCGGAATATGTATACATAATACTAGAAAGTAATGATTTCTCATGTAACAGTGTTTCCCCCACCCGATGGGAGATTCTGCCATCACAGCGTGTGTGGTGCATGCTACCTGTTGGTAAGCAGGAGGACTGAGTCATCCGCTGATGTTTGTTTGTGTGGACATAACACAAGCTTCTGGGGTACATACCCGACATATATCTCTTTTGGTACAGCACATTCATCTTCTGCAGGCTCAAGATGTATGGAGGCGATCTCCTACGGTAGAACACAATCCCCTCTACTTTCCCAGAAAGATCACAAACCAGCCAGGAGGTATAATAACTGAAACAGTTTATTCTGTTCAGCTCAATACAGTCACAGCAGGCCTTTGCTCTATGCAGTTTCTGGTGTTTTATCCAGCTGTAGGATCGTCCCTGGACCTGCTCTACGGGTCAAGGGCCACCGGAGCTGTCCTTGCTCTTCCCTGCTCCTCTATCAGGATCAGGGGAAAGGTGCACACTCACTCTCCCCCAAACGGGAAGAGAAACAGGGAAAGCCAGTATTCAGGCAACCTGTGTGTGACCTGACTCTCTCAAGTGGGGAGAGGCACTGACTAAATTTGGGCGGCAATCCCCTTAAGTACAGCCAGGAGAAGGGCACCCGGTCTGACCCAGGATTGGGTGAACCCAGGCCTGGTTCCACCGCCCCCCACTGTCACTCAAGGGCATTGCTGGGAGTGGGGAAAACCCATGATAAGTACTGGCAGACCTGTTCTTACCAGGGCTTACTGCCAGGCAGGGCAGACTGGTAGCCAATAATCAGTCCTGGCTACACTTGAAAATTTTTATAAATGCTAAAATACATGCAGACAATACATCCTAATTCCTAAGTACAGTAGCATAGTGGTTAAAGGAGATTTGACTCTCACCAGCTGTGTAATGTATTGGAAGCCTAGAGCAATACAGTTTTTAAAGGCACCAGCGTTATGAAGTTTATGGAGATGTAAGTTGAAGCTGTGGATGAATATGTTTGCCTATGAGAAGCATTAGTCCTCTCTGTGATCTCTGTCTATTTTGTTTGAATAGATTATCTCTTGCTAATCTCCAGAGTATGTATTCATCCAGATGCTATATTCTCTGTATAGCAAAGTTTCTGTTCTCCTGTCTCCATGCTTAGACGATGTTTGTCGATCATGTTCTGGAGTCGTATATTTGTATGTGCTGTAATATTGCCAATGCTACTGTGTGTAAAGCTACAAATGATTAATATT
Source organism: Ascaphus truei (assembly GCF_040206685.1). Lineage (NCBI taxonomy): Eukaryota > Metazoa > Chordata > Amphibia > Anura > Ascaphidae > Ascaphus > Ascaphus truei. The sequence goes on along the minus strand of NC_134484.1, from coordinate 15,680,545 downwards.
TTATCTTCACACATCGTCTCCAGAAAAGTAGCTTCTTATGCAATATACATGGGAAAAGTGTATCTCCTCACAGTCTATGGATGGAGTCCTTTAGGGGGCTATGGTATTCTGTTCCAAGACTACAGTACAGTACTTGTTTTGTAGACTGTAATAGAAGATTTATTGGTTTATTTAGGGAAAGAATATTTCACTACCGATATCATATCGAAAAAGTATGTGTGAAGATAAAATATTAATCATTGGATCATGTTGCAGCGCACGCACTGGGTCTGGAGGTTGGAAGACGCTATTAGAATACAACATTTATTTTGCAATAAGACAGCTACAACAAATACATGGGCGTAGTAGGAGGCTGGGACCACATCCAGGCTATTTGTCATTAACACAGAGCCGTAACACTTGTTACTGTATGTACGACATTCTAGGCTGCATCCCCAGTACTGGATGGGTTAATCGCAGCTACCCCTCTTCTAACCCTGGTTGAAAGGCTGTTTAGTATTTTGTTTGGAAAACTCCTCATATAATGAGGGAAAGTTTGAGAGCACGGAGCTGACGCAAGATTGAATGAACATAGAGGTTCAGCAGCCCTGGCCTTGTCTGTTCATATTCAGCGGCTAAGGAGAGGGGGAGGAGAGGTGCATCGTCTTATACTGCCTGCCATTTCCATTCAAGCTTAACATTCCCATTGTCATCAATAGAAGTCTCTGTGAGCCAAAGAGGAGGGGATGAGGAGAAAGAGAAAGCAATTTAAAAGTCCAGTGTACAGAAGTGTTAGACAAGTACAAACATCCTGTGTAAGCTAAAAAGACATTGGAATGCCAGTGTCCTCTGTTTACAAGACTAGAAAGAATAACCAGAGTTTATGGGGCATATATTCATCAAGGGAAACATGCGGTAAAAGAACTGTATCATGTGTATCAAAGAAAAACATTCTATGGATTTCATTGAGAACTTTCTCTTTGGCACACACGACGCAGTTATTTTACCCAACAATTTCTCCACTTTTGCCTTGATACCTTTGTGTCGAACTGCCAGATATTGGAACTGATGAATGCCAAAGGCGGCCCATGCAAGAAACTGTTTTTTTTTTTTTAAATATATTTACAACAAAACTCTTATATACAAGATCAAACCAACCTTTTTTTATCCCCTCGGTGTAAAAAAACTGATTGCATGATAAAGAACTTGCTACATCCCATTTTACTGTGTCAAGTATGACTGCAATAACTCTTTCTGCTCCAAATAACCTAGTGTATCCTCTTATCTCTCATTGGTGTAAGTGGACTAAATAGGAATAAAGTACTTTGCAGCACTGGCCGGTCCCAATCCTATATTGAGTTTACCAGACTAGAGATGCTCCACAGAGGAATAAAAGACATAGGGACAAATTCTAGTAGCTGCAAAGTGTGTCAATTCGCATCTAAAGTGTCATTTACGGTGTGATTGGCATGCTTTGCTATTCCGTAAGCACTTATTGCATGTCCAAACCGTCCGGAAAGGGCTTTTCTAGATGTGGTTTAACTTCAGCGCTGGCAATATGATCGGTTTCTCCAAAAAAGCCCCCAACTCAAATTTTCTGACAACAACTGTAATTCTCTTAGCTCCGTTCTGCAAACCGCTCCTAAAAACGAAATATCTTTACACGCCACCTCAAGGGTGGTGAGTTTGGTATTGAGAGTAACATCCAGAGCCGGAAATTGGATTGGGCTGAGATTGACGTTTGAAGGCCTGTAAATCCACTTATTCGTATATCAATAATGCTATAGAATGGCGAAGAAGTGTAGAATTGTAAAATGATAAGGTGTCCATGGGTATGTAAAAAAATATCGTGTTCCTAAAGATTCAGAACAATTCAGTGGAAATGCCGTCTTAAGTATGGTACCATCAAATCTCCCATAACATCTTGGGAAGTGGCTCGTGAAGTGTTTTTCATGTAATATCCCTGCTTCTGCCTGTGCCATTGACATCTGTGTCAGCTTATTTGGCATGCAGTGCCTTCCCTGCCCCTGTATTGGAATTATTACAATATCAAGCAGTAACATTTCTACATACATTATAAAGATGTTTTCAGTTCATTCATTTCCACCACAAGCAGCAGTCCAATTATCAATAGATTATTTTTCTACCTCAACTCAACTGCACAACGAGATTTAGTGATGGCTCTTGCACTGGTGCGTGGGTTGATAAAAATACGGGGTTAAAAGAGACAATCTGAGGTGCCCATTATCTTTCCTTTGTATTTTTGCTTTTACTCAACATTGGTCCCGGGTCCCACAGAATTTACTGCAGGTTTTTGTACCATTTCCACTGATTTCATGTACCATCTACATGGTCAAAAATCAATGAAGTGATCATCACAAAACCATTAGAATTTGTTAACGATGCCAGCGGGTGGCTGTATTTTCGTTGACATGTGTCACTGATACGTCACCATTGAGATCACCGTGCTACAGGCTGGTCATTTGTACGCTCACCGGTCCTACTTGCTAGGTCGCCCATCTCAGGAAGTATTATTTGTAACATGATCTGCATTGACATTTACAGACAATGATGGTTTAAGGCGGCTCCTGCTACTCACAAGGACAGAGTAACTGATTGCGCAGTCAGGATGTGGCATTATATTATATTGAGATATATGTGAAGGAGAGTTATCGATGTGAAGAGGCCATGGGTGCGATTAGAAAGACAGAAATGCAATTGTAGAACAAGTACGAATATAATGAGTGGGACTCATTGGAAGTCAATGTGGCCAACAAGTCAACGAGTAAGGCAGGGGTTATCAATTCCAGTTCTCTTGCCCACCCTCCCGCCCCTCCACCCCCCAACAGGTCAGGTTTTAAGGACATACCAGCGTCAGCACAGGTGAAGACTGAATCTCTGATTGAGACACCTGTTCTAAAGCTGGGACTGATTGAGCCACCCGTGCTGAAGCTGGAACTGATTGAGCCACCTGTGCTGAATCTGGGACTAATTGAGCCACCTGTGCTGCAACTGGGATATCCTTAAACCTGACTTGGTGGGGGTGGGGTGGGGGGTTTGAGGGCTGGAGTTGAGAGTAATACAATGCAAAATGGCCGTAACATGCATCTTGCGTCCCTGTTTCCCCTTGGGCAGGCGACCATATCTCATTGTGCGGCTGTCACTCTATGGGGGCGAGGTGTGTTGGGGCAGGAATACATGACTTACTGTAGCAAACAACACACAATGTTGAACTCTTCTCCAGTGCTGGGAATCAGCTCTACAGCACATAGAATAGGACAAGTAATAGCTGTCATTTATCTGAGCTGCTTGCTGTACTGTATGTTGATTTTTCCATGTCAAACCAGCATTCTGACAGGGATTTCAAGCACTTAACAAACCTACAGTGTCCGTTGTATAAAACATTGAGGGCAGCTGGAAACACTTCATTCAACCAGCAATCTGCTCTGCTTGCTCAATTATACGTAGATGGTTGTTTTACATTATATGAAATTGTTCATGTCAATGTGTGGCGACGCTCCGGTCATGTGATCGCTTTAGAAGTGATCACATGATTGCCACTGCTCCCAGCTACATCATAATCAACCTAAGAAACCAATGTCTTGAGAAAACCGGGTTCCCAGTGACGGATTAAATAGGCATCGGGAAACCCACAAAATCCATGGCATGTGCAGTACATACAAAGAGTCACGAACAGAATTATTTGCTTCACAATTGTTGCATGTCAAACACCATTTCAGCATCTACTAAGCTTCAATTCCTCCATCTGCGCCATCCGCGGCAAAAAGGATGTTTTCATTTATTTGGGTGCACAGAAATGGAGGGAACTTGGTGTATATACAGTATGTACAATAAATAGTATGTACAGTATGTTTCTGTGCTTCCAAATCAGCCTCCAAGTTCAACTTGGTGTAAACCCTAAAAAGACTTGTAATAGTGCAGAAAAAAGTTGCTGTTTATCAACCAAAAATGTATTTGACGCAGCTCAGATGTTTCATTATATAGGTTTACAAAATGTATTATGTTCACGGTACGGCTGCTATTTCAACGCCTATCTTTCGGAGATTTGTACTATTTTCTAGCACTGAAATTTTGACGCAGAAAAAAAACAAACAAGATCGTAGTACATGAAACACAAAGAAAGACAAGAGCGCAAACGCACATAGTGAAGTTTGTAAAAGTGGGTGTATATAATTTTAGGGTATAATATCTGCGTACATCAGATTAGTGGGTAATAAGCATTTCATGTGCAATACATGAGTTTACCAAATGCCGCACTGCCGCCTCCAGGCCTCAGGAATTCTCTCTCACAGCATCCAGGACAAGCTGCCTCGGTTGTGGTATGGAACCTCCGCTGCGGTGCCTTATCCTGATCGATATCCTTCCCCAATCGCTGCCGTCACTACCGCTCACTCCTTGGGTCTGTCTCCGACTGCCACTGCGTCTCGGAGCACTTTGTTGGTAGGTCATGTGTCCCGCGGGGTTTTGCGACCGGCCGCAAAGTTGCGTCACGCCCCAACCTCCCTTTGCGGCCAGTCGCAAAACCCCGCGGGACACGTGACCTACCAACAAAGTGCTCCGAGACGCAGTGGCAGTCGGAGACAGACCCAAGGAGTGAGCGGTAGTGACGGCAGCGATTGGGGAAGGATATCGATCAGGATAAGGCACCGCAGCGGAGGTTCCATACCACAACCGAGGCAGCTTGTCCTGGATGCTGTGAGAGAGAATTCCTGAGGCCTGGAGGCGGCAGTGCGGCGTTTGGTAAACTCATGTATTGCACATGAAATGCTTATTACCCACTAATCTGATGTACGCAGATATTATACCCTAAAATTATATACACCCACTTTTACAAACTTCACTATGTGCGTTTGCGCTCTTGTCTTTCTTTGTGTTTCAGTTGCCTAGGGGTTTCACCCCTGTTCACATAGCTGCAGATCACCCATCGATTTAGAGGTTGTATTTTGTTATAAAATTAACACAACGGTGGTGAAGGGTTTAAATAATAGAAATATTAATTTGCGCACTCTATCTGTTTTTGTTATAAAGATCGTAGTACATGCTGTGCAGATGTAGCCGGACATACTATGCCTGGAACTGGGGACAGAAAAGCACACTTCACGGCTCCATGGACAGTAAACGTAGTGGGGGGCACGTTCTTTCTAAAGGGACTCCACTATCCCCCACTGAGAGATTACTCGCTGCTGCATCCATGGGCTCTCCTGGCACTGCAAACACGTATGCTGAGATTATAGTGCGTGCTTGAGCGCATGCGCATGGCATGGCGCGTGCCCGTCGCTCAAGCGATTTCTACACATACTGTTTGAGGCAATGGGGAGGCGTGGCTATGATGTCAAAGAGCTGGTTTGCCGTGATTGGCTGAACCAGTCACGTGATGCGGCCGTCGCTTGAAAAAGGCAATTTTTTTGTCTTTTCAAAAGACGGTCGCGTCATCGCGCTCCGTCGTATGTGCGCGCACTAGGGGCGGCCTCTAAGAGATCCTGCAATTTGTCACCATCGCACACAGTATCATCACTGCCTTAGTATGGCTACATGTGTAGGCTCCTTCATCTTTAGGCTGGCTTATAATGTGAACCCTACAAGCATTTCAGTGGGGGTGGGGGGGTCTGCTTTAACCTTTTGAGTGCGGGCAGCAAGGCATTGTGTGGATCATCGCATTCCCATCTATCTAACCTCGTCACTGACAGAGACTCCTGCTTTAGCATCAAAGAGTTTAACAAGCTTATAGGGACAGGAGAAATCTGTTTTTAATATTCACCAGAGGCATCAACAATGCTTTGCAGGTCCCTCAAGCAGCAAAAGGATTTGCTGATGGTTGTCAACCGTTATACCCTGGGTGTAGTTCAGAAGGTTATATCTAGACAATGTTTTGGGGTCTTCTGAGGACAAACAATCGTTCTATGAATTCTACACAGGGAAAAAGCTTTGAAGCTTTTGAGGGAACTCAAAACAATAGTTTTTATTATTTATCTGAGAACTTGAAAAGGTCATTTGCGTATGCAATTGCTCAACATCATTGATCCCAAGGGGTTAATGGTCAGGTGTATGAAAGAGCCTGAGGGTTTAGGGGTCAGGTGTATGAAAGAGGCTGAGGGGTTAGGGGTCAGGTGTATGAAAGAGCCTGAGGGTTTATGGGTCAGGTGTATGAAAGAAGCTGAGGGGTTAGGGGTCAGGTGTATGAAAGAGGCTGAGGGGTTAGGGGTATGCGTGACGGGAGGGGGTAACCAGGCTCTTTTATAAAGGTCAAGCCCATTTTCCTTACCCCTGCTCCATGTATAAGGGTTCAATAGAATTAGCTCTTGGGCTCAGTAACATTGTACCATTCCAATGTACTGTGTGTAATAAAAGCATTTTTTTGTGTTTTTCCCTTTCCGGGCATGTCAGCGAGCAGAGAATGCTAGGGTATGAGTTTCAAGGGGGGTTTAGCGGAGGAACCATTGACAGAATGTGCCTAGGGGGTTGGGGTCCGGAGCTGTCTGTTCCCCATAAATGTACCCAGGAGTCATGCCTGATTCTCGGATACATGTAGGCACATTGTCCCGGCAATACTTCCCCTTGAAAACGTAAACGCGACTCACCACTAGGGTACCCTGCTTCAGCACAGCCGAGAAAGGTGAATGAGGCACAGGGATGAATATGTGTTCCTGTAGCTGAGGGAATCCCTAGGTTAAGGGGGGTACCCAAGTTAGTGCCAAGGTGACTCACAACCAGTATAGGATTTGTGGGTACCCCAACAGTATATAAGGTTGGGGGAGGGACTCTGAGAGTTCAAACTTAGTCTAAGGGAAAGTGTGTGGGGAATAAGGCAGATAGAAATAAAACAATAACATTTTCCTTTTCTGTCCCCTGTACCCCAAGACTCAGAAGTGTATTAAAATATACTTTAATGTAATGTAACATGGTTTTTACATTCGGAACCGATGTCCAAACAGGCTGCCCGAGCTAACCCATAGGCGCTGGTAATTCTGCTGGACATCAGAGTTCAAAGCAGCCAGAGGAGCCCAGAGGTGCGAATAGCATTTGGTCAGCAGGGAAAAGCGGAGTACCAGGTCCGGAGATCAATGGCGGTCCTCGGGATGCCACTTGTTCTACCAGACCTGGTGGAGCCTGCCCAGCGGGTGGCATTGAGATAGCCACGGAGAGAGGTGGCAGGCTTGCGCAAGTCTCTTGGCTATTTAGGATTTCCTGCTGACCCGGCTTGGCTCTGATTGGTTGCTTGGGAAAGTTCCCACGCTTTGATTGGCAGTTCGGTTTTGGGAATGAAACTGAAAATACTATAAGAAACGAGGAGCCAATCAGATTTGGAGTCTCCAGTAGTAAGAGCGCGGACGGGCTTTTCAAAGTTGCTTCTGTGTTAATAGCAGAGCAACCGGCTTCGATTTTGAGCCTGAAAAGCCTGCCCGCCAGAGTCTAAATCCGGCACTCTGCGCCTAAGTTCTCAGAATCAAACGCAGTGGCCGTGGCTGGGATTTTATGCCAATTTGAGTTCCAGGATATTTGAACTAACTCGCGGTCAGGAGGGACCAAGTTCTCAGAAGAGAACGTAGCGGTGGAGTATGCAATTTTATGCCGATTTGGATTCCAGGAGATTCCGGCCTAAGTCCCAGTCAGGGTAAAACTCTCCCATAGAGTTCCCTGCACCTAGGAAAGTCTAGTTTTCAACTCCAGACTCAAAGTAAGTGTGTCTTTTTGTCTGTATTTTGTGTTCCATTTTGTGTAAGCGAATATCTGTCGAATAAATAACAATTTATTTCAATATCTTCTTTTTTGCTCAATGAATGATTCTGGTAAAAAGGTGTAAATTACCTGGTCTCCCGTGATAGTATGAAAGAGCCTGAGGGGTTAGCGTCTGGTATATGAAAGAGCCTGAGGGGTTAGGAGTCAGGTGTATGTAAGAGCCTGAGGGGTTAGGGGTTGGGTGTATGAAAGAGACCGAGGGGTTAGGGGTCGGGTGTATGAAAGAGCCCAAGGGGTAAGGAGTCGGGTGTATGAAAGAGCCCAAGGGGTAATGGGTCGGGTGTATGAAAGAGCCTGTGGGGTTAGGTGTCAGGTGTATGAAAGAGTCTGAGGGTTTAGGGGTCAGGTGTATGAAAGAGTCTGAGGGTTTAGGGGTCGGTGTAAGAAAGAGCACGAGGTGTTAGGGGTCGATGTATGAAAGAGCACAAGGGGTTAGGGGGTCAGGTGTATGAAAGAGCATGAGGGGATTAGGGGTCGGGAGTATGAAAGAACCCGAGGTGTTAGGGGTCGGGAGTATGAAAGAGCACAAGGGGTTAGGGGTCGGGATTATGAAAGAACCCGAGGTGTTAGGGGTCGGGAGTATGAAAGAGCACAAGGGGTTAGGGGTCGGGAGTATGAAAGAGCACAAGGGGTTAGGTTGTCATAGATGTTTCTGACATCTGAGGCAGTGCTTTAATCTTAAATATGAATATAAGTATGTATGTGGAGATGTAGCAAGACATTACGTCTTTGGTTCCACGGACCGCTCGCTGTCACAGGTCGCGGCACTGAAGGATTAACTATGCGTGGGGTCCCACTCAGGAGCATGGACCCCTGCAGCACGCTTGTGGCAAACAGTGTCCCCAGAACCGCAGTTCATTTGCTTGGTCTTCTGGGGACAGTATGTCTTACTACATCTGTATGTATGCATAACATTATGGTGGGATATTCTGCGTTACTGGCGGGTGCAACAACCTTGCTACAGCTCCCTCTCTCTACATATAAATATATACATGCTCAGTATTCATAGTGTATATGTAAATAGAGCTTTCTACAAAATAATTAATTGCATGTTCCCTCTGGCATTACAGGGATTAAATATTTTCCTCCATTGGACCATGTCTTAAATGTTTCATAATTTGGTGATTATGAGAGGAGGAGGAGGTTCACTAATTGGAAATATTGTTGTCATTAGTCCTGGCATCAGTGTCTGTGTTTTAGCATGTTCAGCAGGGTGTCTGGCATGCGGGATAATCACTCTGTTGTTGAATAAGCATTTAACATTATTATTATTATTATTATTATTATTATACAGTATTTGCAATAAATCCTCTCTTTCTTCTTCATCGGGCTTGCAAGCTTTTCAAATGGTTTTATAATGATATTATTCTGTATATTAGGGTATATATGATGTACCATGCAGAAGATGTTATTCCTGGCTGACACCGACATGTATCACTATTAGTAATAATTACAGTGTTGCAGTTCATGCCCTCTTATCTTTGATGGAGCTTCTGAGCTATTTTTATTAATGTCCTATTTAACAGAGCTGCTTAGCATCAGGCTGAATTATTTTGTGCTCGGATAATCACATCAGCACCTATTATGAATCCATATTTTTGTATACTCATAGCAGATACAATCTTATTTTTTAAGCTGAAAGTATTTTGTTGGCCTCCTGATCATTGATCTTCCTGTAAGGTTGGATGTCCGCTGCTATAAAAAATAATGCTGTTGGATAATGATACTTTATCAGCATGTATTATATTTATTGTTGTGTTACTGCTGTAATGCACTATGTACATGGATGGGGCTATTTAAATAAAGATATACAGTAAATACATTTATACATAGATCAATTCCTACCTTCTTTTTGATCATAGTGGAACTTGTTCAACAGGGTGTCAGAGGTGAGGGCAAGGACATCCCTTACTTGTTATATAAAATGATCCAACGTAACAAACTCCTTTCATCCAAGTCTAGGTCTAATTTCACTTTCATGCTTTATTGCTTCTGGGTACAAGCAAATTAAACAATCGATTTTATATTCTCACCGTTTGTATTTTGTTGCTACTTTCTTATCCCAAGCTTGAGTTAAAGTTTGCTTATTTAATTTATGTTCAGATGCTTATGCTAAAGATGTAGCCCTCACATACTGTAGCAACGTAAACGCATTGTAGATGTACAGTAGGTTTGCAAGATTAACTCTGGATATTGCAATAGGAAAATAAATCACTGCCCCGGAGAGCTTACAATCCAAGTGGAATGTTGGGAGACTTGGACCGCGCTCAGCGTGTGGTCTCGTGCTCTGCGCGATCAAACACATTTTGACAATGCGTTTGTCCTGAGTGTGCGCTCTGCGTTCAGCTTCCCGAGACAACATTTTGGGGAATTTGTCACGCTTGCCCTGGTCACATGCGCGGTTCACCCAATGAGGGCGAACCGCTCACGTGACGTCACAGGCACGCCCCCCGGCATGCACACAACTAGCCCGGGCGACATGAGCGACGGACGTCACGACACTCGAGCGCCAGCGAGCACGCTCTCACCCTGGACAAGGCCTTACAGAGACAGAAGGTGGGGAAATATGGGCAGTAGATGGCAGTGCTTGGTAGGAGCCCCTGTGGGTGTGGGGCAGTAGCCGTGAGTCCAGGCTATTAAAATGATGCATTACACTGTAATTTAGGGTCTCGCCTTGCCAACTAAGACAAAAAAGACATGATGTTGGGATTGTAAACCTCCTGTGATCGGGAAACTGAAGCCAGGTCCAGAAGATGCAAAACTGTTCTCCATGTTAGGAGGATACAAAATGAAAGAAATTGAGTCTTTTTTAAACAAAAATGGAATATGTGAAGAAGGTGAATAATAACAAGCGATAGTGAGTAACCCCTAAACTTCCAGAGGGACATGCAATATGCAATGAGATATTTTTCGGGCAGATTAAGTGGGTCTTCACCAAATTAAATTAATAGCCCCAGATAAACTCTTCCAATGTGGGAGGGACATGCAGAGCATTGCAGAGCATTGCAGAGCTATGAACAGTGTATATTGGCGGCTATTTTTAAAAGCCCCAGTTTATATTAAATGGACATTGCTCTTAAAAATACCTCCTCAGTGCTGAATGGTGCAATGAAAGTGTTAATCATTGGTCAAGGTAGAATAAAAAGCAGTGGTGCTGTGTGTTTTCAAATACATTTTACACCTGATCACCATGTGTGCAAAACCCTTCAGACCTTAGTTTAGGGGAAAATACACAAATAATACATTTTTCCTTAAAAACACAGCAAACACAAAAGTAGAAATAAGTATACGAGTACATAGATAAAATGGCAGTTCTCATACAGTAAGGGCCCAGATATTTCCCTGCTAGATCCCTTCTTAACACCTTTGATGCCAGAATCAGCCGCAATACATTGCTCTAAGAGGAAAATGGGATCTGTACATTTAAAAATAAAAAAGGGAGGGTGCCCTGGCTTTGCAAAATAAGGTAGGTACTCTGCAACCGCACAAACACACATTTATGCCACTGGGATCGTGCAGGGGCGGCCAACTCCAGTCCTCAGGGGCCACCAACTGGTTAGGTTTTAAGGATATCTCTGCTTCAGCACAGGTGGCTCAATCAGTGGTGCAGTACCTGTGCTGAAGCAGTGATACCCTGATGGCCCTTGAGGACTGGAGTTGGCCACCCCTGGGATAGTGCATTGCGGGCACAACTTGCAGCAAAGGGGTTAAGAAAGAAAATAGAGTGTTGACTCCGAAACCAGACTATAGCCCTTCTTAGGACATACACTATAGCCCTTCTTAGGACATACACTATAGCCCTTCTTAGGACATACACTATAGCCCTTCTTAGGACATACACTATAGCCCTTCTTAGGACATACACTATAGCCCTTCTTAGGACATACACTATAGCCCTTCTTAGGACATACTCTATCCATGCACCATCTCCGGCTCCCTGTGCACATCTATCTATCTTTTTTTTTTTTTTTTTTTGCACCTCTAATCCACACTTCCCTTCCCCCCACTTTCACATCCGAAACTTCCCTGTGAGCTCCTCTCTGTTTCTCTCTCTCTCTCTCTGCTCCGACTGTCAATTGCAGCTCCCCCCTTCCCTTCATCTCCACTCCAGCCGCCCTCCCAGCACATGCAACCGCGTCCAGACAACACCATTCAGCCCGACCTGATCGATTTGCATGCGGCCATTCCCCCCCCCCCCACCCCCTACACCTCCCCCCTACACCCCTACCCCCCCCCCATATCAGATCTGGAATCCCTTTCAACCCTTGCACCTTCACCATTAGATTTTCTCCCCACCCCCTTTAGTTTAACGTAATCCCCTACCCGCTCCCCCCCTCCATCCTCAATAACCCCATCGTGTGTGTGTGTGTGTTTTATATACTCCAATGTGATCTGTCCCCCCATAGCCACAAAATAATCTGGTATGTGATTTCTTTGTTATTTTTAGACTAATATCTGCCTTTTCCTTGCTCTCGTCCTTTTTAGATCTATATATATATTCAGCTGCAGATCATGTTGATTTTGTTTCTTCTCCCACTGTGTATTACTGATCTCTACCCCCCTCCCCCCTAAATTCTTTTATTTATTATTGTTGGTGCATCTCTTCCCTTCTTTTTTTTTTCTCTCTCTCTCTCTCTCTCCCCCCTTTATAGATCCTCTAATCTCGGTGCTTGGTCTTTCAAAGGCTGTCGTACGGTCCCCGTGGATTCATTTCGTACTAAATGCTCCTGTGATCGTTTCTCCAGCTTCGCCATTTTAGCCCAGCTCAGTTCAGACATGGTAAGTCCATCCGTATATATATATGCCCATGTTCTGTATCAGTGATGATCCTTTAAGGTTACATCCCTAGTGGTACCATAACGTGTAATGCTGCCCCTTTAGAGCTGCTACCCAGAGTATTCCAGTGACTGCCAACCGGGAAGGTTAACCCTTTAGAGCTGCCCTGAGGGGGATTAGAATTGTGTTTTGTAGACTGTGTATACCAGGCATGTAGCTCGTTAAGAGTGTAAGCATCCAGGCAAATGAGCAGGCTGATGACATTCAAGTGTAGACGAACACGAATTAAAGGTAGGGGGGTGAGAGGAATGGTTGCCCTCAAACAGCTTACATCTGCTGTGTATGATGCTTCAGAGCATTCACAGACAGGAGGTGAAAGGTTGTGTGTGTAACTGTGTGTGGGTGGGAGATATTTTGGAAAAAAAGCGCGTCGCAAAAATTAAATATATATATGGAAAGAAATAAAGATCACTGAATGCCACCAGTGTGTGTGAAGTACCCTCTCCCTCCCCCGCGTCCCCTCCTTCCTTTTCAAAAGATTCGGTAACAGTGGAAACTAAATTGATTTCTTGCTGACACACCATTGATTTGTAATCTGGGTTTTCTTCTCTTTTTTTGTCCCTTGTATGTTTTTTTTTTTAAAGAATATTAACTATTAGGAAAGCGGGTTTCTCTTGCAAATGCTTCCCCGTGTGCACGGCCAGCTGGGTGTTGTGGCGGTTGTGGTTTTTTTTTTGGTTTAATATGATGTCGACCTAATCGCTGGGATTAAAGGCAGCGAGACACAAGAGTGGAGATATCTGCTCGGAGAGAGGCTATTTTATTAACCCCCAAAGTAAAAGATTTGAAGCTGCTGGAGGAGCACTGCAGGAGTTACACACTCTGTATTACCTTTGATGACATGATATCAGAAATGTCCATTTCCAGTGATGGGGAAAAAAAGTCAGAAATAGGGGATTGAAAATATTTTAGTAAAAAAAAAACAGCATTTAATTTTTTTTTCAATGACACCTTTGAGATGTTTGAGACTGCTGATCATAGAAAGAGCGCAATGTGCATCATGTAGCAGGAATCATGAATAACCTTCTAAGCTACTTTGGCCGTGGATCCGAATATAATGAGTGAAGGGATCTTATTATGAATGAACGATTGCTTCATTGTGCTCCTCACAGGGGGGCCGGCGCGCCTGTAAATATTTCCGCTGCCTGCTCATTGTCAGGCAGAAGTCGTCCACTAGCAATGTGGATTCCCCCCCCCCCCCCCAACCCCCAGGGTGCCAGGCAAGGATCCCAGTCCAAATACATGCTTTGTGTGTGTCTGGGTCAGACTTGGAAGTGTTTGTGTCAGGTGTATGGGGGGGGGGGGGGGCGGAGGGGGGAACACGAGTTAAGGGCTTACACAGTGAATGCACATCTTGCTTAAGGAACACAGTGCATGTCCCTGCAGTAAGGCAGATCAGAGAGCGCTCAACTCCAGTCCTCAAGAGCTACCAGTGGGTCAGGTTTTCAGGACGCCCCTGCTTCAGCTCGGGTGGCTCAATCAGTGGCTCAGTCTTCGACTGAGCAACCTGTGCTGAAGCAGGGATATCCTGAAAACCTGACCTGTTGGTAGCTCATTAAGACTGGAGTTGGCCGCCCGTGCTGCAGGTTGTCTTAGTGGCTACACCTTAAATGTACAAGGAGAGCACTTTTAAAATGAAGGTTGGCTATTATTAGAAACACTAATGCATTTGGTCCTCTGGTCGCCATGGAAACAACATCTGCACTGAAGTTGCTTAAAGAAACAGTACATGTTAATGGCTTTATTAGGCCTTGTGTGGGCCCTGAGAACGGCATTTGACGGCAGATAAGAGCCCCCTCAACTCACTGCATCTGCCCATTTTTCCCTCTCTGTTGTAGAACCTCAGACACTTCTTGATCTTTTACTTTAGTTCATATTTAGGACAGCATCAGGTCTTCCCCAAGCCTTCTTGCATTCCCTTTCTGTATGAGGCCTGTACCACCACTGTTGGTACACTGTTCCACAAATCCACCACCCTTTTTGTGAAGTACTTCCTTAGGCCTTGCCCCCACTGCCTACTACAGCGGACGCTGCGCGCACGAGAGCCCTCCCCGCAATGGCGCCAGGCCTGCTGCGAGGGGGGGGCGCAGCGCTCGCGCGAGAGCTACTCCTGCTCTCAATAGAATTGAGAGCAGGACTCGCGTCGAGCGATTAGGCACGCCCCCCGGCGGTTCAGCCAATGAGGGCGAACCTGCCGGGTGATGTCATGTCCGCGCCCCCGTCACACTCCTCCGCCACGCCCCCCGGTCTCTCCTCCTGCAGTGAGCTGCAGACCGGGGAAATCGGCTGAACGTGCCGCCAAAAGCGCGGGCGCGCGTTACAGCGGAGAGACCGGGGCTTAGCCTTACATGTCCTTCCTGCCAACCCTGCAGTTCGGCGCATGATCTCCTGATCGAATATATATCTCTCTCTGAAATATACTTGCCTCCTGTACAGGTGGTTCAGTAAAAATGATTGGGGATATAAGAGGATGCCCTTAAAACCTGGCCTGTTAGCGGTCCTTGAGGACTAAAGTTGGGCCCGATGAAGTAATATTGCTGAAATTAATATTTACGACTGTGCCTGAAGTAACGTCCACATTCCTGGTATCAAGAAGTACCTGATTCCTATAGAGAGCTGTTTTCATCTAGTTTTAACCAGGTTTTAATGATCTGTAAGATGATTGGTTTAAGAATTAAGGAGTGGTTGTTATAATCTGCCTAGTAACCTATATTAAACAAAGGAATCTATGATGTATAAAAATCCTGCTTGGGCCCTCCCCTGGCAGAGAGTCTCATTGACTTTTGAAGGTGTATGATCATACTCTGAATCTGTACAGGCAATAAACTACTTATTATCCACAAACCCGTGTTTGTGAGTTTGCAAACAACGACAGGCCCCTCTGCTTTATACATTTGGAAGTTTTTATCATGTCCCCCTCTCCCTTTTATCTTCAAAGGTGTGAATATCAAGGTGCTTTAGTCTGTCCTGATATGTTTTATAATGTACTGTAGACACGGGGAGCTCAACTCCATTCCTCAAGCCCTACCAACAGGACAGGTTATCTCAGGATATCCCAGTTTCAGCACAGCCTGAGCACCCTGTGCTGAAGCAGGAACTGACTGAGCCACCTGTGCTGAAGCTGGGATATCCTGAAAACCTGCCATGTTGTGGAGGGGGGTGGGGGGTGACTGAGGACTGAGTTTAGCACCCCAGATGTAGACTATGCACCATGTTAATATCCCGCCTTTGCACTCTCTCGCTCATTTATTTCTGTCCTTCTGGAGATATTCCCTAAGCTTCTTGATACAGCATTATATGAAGGCTGATTCGATTCCACGCAGATAAAACAAAGATATACTTTTCTCTTCGTTGATGTATGTTCAAAGATAGGGGAATCATTCAATTGCTATTTCAGAGTTTAGCGTTATTTTGAACGCTAATAATAAATGCATTTTTAAGAAGCCCACCGTTGTGCCACCACAATGCGGCAGAATAAAGGTATATGGAGTAACCACTTCCGCCATCCTTCTTATGGGAAGAGAACAGGCCTTCAAAGCTATTATTTAAGCACACGCAATAATTGCTGGTTCTCACTGCTCTCTCCCAGTCTATTGCTCGGGCTCTCAGCAGTTGTGGAGAAAGCATTTCATGTGATGTATTTCAAATAGCTAGTAGGCGTATTGGTCCAGAAGAAGTGCAAATTGATACCTTTTAAGGGACCATCATGAGCGTCCATCACACATAGTAACATAGTTACATAGTAAATGAGGTTGAAAAAAGACAGACGTCCATCAAGTTCAACCTATGCTAAATTTAGACGACAGATACTTTATCTCAGTCTCCGTGGGATAATGAATTCCACATGGTACTGTAACTGCCCTTACTGTAAAGAACCCCTGAAATTATAATGTATGGAGCTTTAGAAAATCACACAGGTTGCAAGTTTATACCTGAAGAAGAGACCTGTTGGTGCTTCAAACGTTCTGTACACTATAACACCTTCAATAAAAAGCAATCAAATCAAGCCATTTTTTTTTTTCATTTTCCTTCATAGGATTGAGGCAATGGGGTCTCCGGAGCTGAAGCCCATTCGTTTCAGCTCCGGGGACCCACTGCATCCCGAGATGCAGACCCCTGAAGGGGCTGCCAGTATCTGCTACCAGTTTAAGGCTCCCACATGACATGGGCCAATAGGATGTCACACCGAATGACATCACAGCTTCCTATTGGCCCGCCGGATGTGGGAGCTTTCAAACGCCGCCATTATGTGAAGCTCGGCTAACGAGCCGGAGAGGCTACCGTCACCCCCTATGGTGGTAAGTATTTCCGGAAGCAGGGATTCGCCGGAGCTGAAATTAATGGGGTTCTGCTCCGGTGACCCCTGCTTCAATCCTATGTAAAAAAAATAATTTTAAAAAGGGGAAACACAGCCCGCATGGATTGCAGCATTAAAAATGTATCATAAATGGCATGAAATGTATAGAATTGTTTTATATAGTGTTTACAGTACAGAAAATGTTTAATGACGTACAGTACCATAAATGTATTACTGTATGTTTATTGTGGGGAGAGAGAGAGAGAGAGAGAGAGAGAGAGAGAGAGAGAGAGAGAGAGAGAGAGAGAGAGAGAGAGAGAGAGAGAGAGAGAGAGAGAGAGAGAGAGAGAGAGAGAGAGAGAGAGAGAGAGAGAGAGAGAGAGAGAGAGAGAGAGAGGAGAGAGAGAGAGAGACTTCTGTGTGTATATATATGTGTGTCTCATTTTCAAGAACATTGAAATATATGTTCCCATGGAATGCCTATGTTGATGGTAACTTAGCACTGGGCTTCAACGTTGATATAAAGTCAAGATCTAAGTCAACTTCTTCATAGATCTAAAGTTTGATATTGATCAAGTGCCTAGTGATGTATAAGTCCAATTTATTAATGCTACAGTATGTGCTAGTAATGTCTACAGACATCATCTTCCACACCGATACTGATACATTGATCCAGGTATGAAGTGGTGGGTTACATTGTTTTGCGTTAACGTGTAATGGATTTACTTCCAAGGACTTTGTAGAGGATGCAGGTTTGTTGTAGGTTGTGATAACTTGGAAGGGACTAAAATGCTTGCACAGTACTTAACGAGGCGTTCATTGAAATTAATAACAGAGCTTTGTGAATCAGGCCCTGTGTGCTCATTACCCAGAATCCTTGTCTGCAGTTTCATTAGTGTGATGTGTGTCCTAGGAATTAACAGGTTTGGGGGATCTCTGGAAGATGTGTTTCCTTTACTGTTTTCACAATTCAAACTATAATAAAATGCTTTGAAAAACTGAAGCTTCCCAGTGCCAGCTTTGATGCTCTATGAGAGAGAGATTGTTTGAAGATATTTATCTATTTTGGAATGTTTATTTTGATGGAGTATTACACAAGGTATGGAAATGTGGTGTTTACATTCAAGAAGCAATCTATGTGGGCGATTTTGTTTAGCAAAATATTTTATTTGTTAACATAGGGGGCAGGGGGTCTTCTGAGCTGAACTACGTTAATTTCAGCTCTGGGTACCCCGTGCTTCCAGGGTTACTTACTTCCGAAGGGGGTGCCGGCATCTCCTGCAAGTTTAATGCTCCCACGTCAATGGGCCAATAGGAAGCCACACCGGGTGATGTCACGGCTTCCTATTGGCCAGCAGGGTGCGGTGAGGTTTGAAAAGCGGCCAATATGGGATCCCTGCTAGCTGAGCAAAACGGCTACTGGCAGCACCTATGTAGGTGTGTTCCACGGGAAGCAGGGGGTCACCAGAGCTGAAATTAATGGGGACCCTATGTCAAAAAATAAATAAATTCACAAAAAATATTGCATGCTAGGATTGCCTCTAAAAGTAATGTGTACATTTCAGGGATAACCCCTGTGTTCATTTTAATCGTACTGCAAACCTGAGGTCTGTAGGCACTTTGGCCCTTATTTAGTGTGCCGTGAAGCCATCTTCTACTTGTTGCAGAAGCTTTAAGCCCCTGACAAGAAAACAGCCTCACGTCATATTGAAAAGAATACATTCCCCTAAAGAAAAAGAAAGTTCATAACGTAAGCTAATTGTTGCTTACATATTTTTCTTTATTCTAACAGTTTGTAAAACCGTATTTTTGTTTATTGCTTTCGACTGTTATTTCGGCTGTAGCCATGGCAGTCTTTGGCTGAGCCTCTGATTGAGACTCCTGTGCTGAAGCAGGGCTATCCTGAAAACCTGACCTGTTGGAGGGGGGGGAGGGGTGAGGACTGGAGTTGAACACCCCTGGGTTATAGCATATCCCGGCAAAATGTGACTTGTCAGTTTTGCATTCTTGACCTTATTTGGCAAATGTGACCAAGTTGTTTTGGTGTTTGATATCATCATTGAGGGCAGGAAAGACTCAGGATAATTTACATGTCGAGGCTTAAACTAGCATCAGACCCCGGTAGCAAACAGCTACAAGCAGGAAAATAATGGAAATAGAAGCAGTTTAGGGGTAATATTGATTCTGCAGATGTTGTAGACGTTATTGCACACGCAGTCGCTCTCTCCCGCACATGAAATAGCGCGTTATCCCCAAGACTGATTCAAAACAATGGCAGCTTCTGCCGCTGGCCCATTGCGTATGTCCCGCTACCACTCACCAATGTTGGCTAGATCTGTACCCGCATCCCTAACCCACTCAGCAGCTAGGGATTGCTATAACCCATCGCATCCCGAGTAGAGATGGGCACGCTTTTTGGGGTGAATTTGGATCCGCATCGGATCGGCTCGTACCTTTGGTCCGCGGACTTCAGCAGATCAATGTAACACTCCACGGATTCCGCAACCCGTGGACGGATTTGTAGAATTGAATCTGCGACTTCAGCAATCCGTTGGCGGTTAAGAATCCGCGAAACACCGCGTAACGGATTTTGGAGGTAAAACCAGTGAAGATCCAGGAAAACGGATTTCGCCGGATTCACCCATTTCTAATCCCAAGGTTATTTAGGAAATGTCTACAAAACAAGAGCAAGCACCTTCGCCAGATGTATTTGGTGATAATAAATATATATAAATATACTGCAACAGTTTTGACAGGATTTTTTTTTTTGATTGATACAGTTAGTGTCTGTTTTTTTCTGGGTTTTGCAGCCGCAGAGACCTTGATTAAATGACCCTCATAATGTTATATATGCAGGCTTGTAAAAGTGTGCAGTCATATACACTGTTTGGCAGGCTGTTTTTTTTTTACAAAGGGAGATGAAAACATAATTTGGCTTTTACATGATTAAGGAAATGAAAGAAACACGAATCTTATTCGGTTATTATTTTGCTGCCTTATCTTAAGACTTCGGCACATTCTCTAAATCACATGGGTTGCGTTATATCACCTGCAGAACGCTTGACTTACAGATCCCTCCATGTTCACCCGGCCATTCCAACCAAATCCCAATAAAACACTGACACCGATTTGGATGTCAACACGAACACAGATTATATTAAATTAACATCATACAAACGTGCTAATATTTACATAATAAAAACGGCTTAAACGTGCAGTTCAAACACCCACCTCATGCCAGCCACAGACCACTAGAGCCAATGGGCATGTAACACCACAACAGCCCAACTGGAGACCACACCGGGTAAAAGTCACAACCAACTTCAGTTGGCAAGCAACATCCTGCAAGCTGTGACAACAAATACTTGACATACTTGAAAACGAGAGGCAACTCTCAATGTATTACTTCCTGGTAAACCATTTTTTTTATATTTCATAAATAAACAGATACAGTACATAACGTATACAATTCAAAAGCGTGGTGCTCTCCTGATAACCATAATACTTGCCACCGGTGCTCAGCAGAAGTGGTCCCGCACCAAAGTGGATCCCACCGTTAGTCCAAAAGAATAATAAAGTTGGCGCCCAGGTGGTCTTGTGAAAAAGTATCAAAAGATTTATTGGTGGTTGATCGGTATTTTGCTTCTTCTCAAGGAGAAAGCCCGCAAGCAACTACCAACTACCGATTAACAACCAATACATCTTTTGATACTTTATCACAAGAGCACTTGAGTGCCAACTTTATTATACATTTGGACATAACGTATATAAAACATAACATTTTCAATGCAAAACCAATTACAGTGGCTGCCCACCCACCAACTCCCAAGCAATCACCGACCGAGCCATCCCTACTCAAAAACCTTACCCCTCAAACGCTGCAGGGGGTCGTCACTGCCGTCATGGGCCTTTTCCCTATGGTCCATGGGCTTGAGTTTCTGGGAAATCAATGTGAGAAGATGCGCTTGCTGGTTATTAACAAGCTTACGGGCTTGGTTTTATTGACTTAGAATATAAATAACATGTCTGATTTGAATAGAGAAAATGCCGCGCATACTGTATCTCCCATGGGGATTTTTTATGATAAGCTAATTTAAGTAATACATATGGAGAATCTGTGGGGATTGGCCTCTCCACAGCAATCATATTTCAGACCACAGATCTCATTACTACAAGACATATTCCTTCTGTTCCTACATAGCAGCATTGTTATTATAACCACTTCATTTTGTTTGTTTATATGCTCATTAATGAGCCCACCAGGTCACACTAATAACTGCATAGCACGGACCCTGCCATGAATCTGTATTTTTTTGTCTTAGTTTCCTCACAGCTCAGTCATCAGGTGGAGATAGTTTCACCCACACATGATATAAATTCTGGGGGATAGGGAGTCTGTGTTAAAATGGACATGAAGCAAAAGGTGATACTGTGTGCTCATTTGCATGTCATTTCCCAGAATCCCTGGCTGCAGTGGAAGCACTGTATGCTAGGAGGTATTGGTGAATAGCAGGGTTGCAGACCTGTCTGAGATATGTGAATTTGCTCACAAGGGATAGTTTCACCTAATGCAGGGATAGTGAGATGAAGAAAACAGGAAGCTGTGCTTATTTTTATGTATCATCAATCACCCACAGCAGGGATGCTTGCATCTCACTTTGTTTAATGATGTGTGAACAAGTGAATAGTAGAGGTTTTTTTTCTGCTGGCTGGTAGGGGCTAACAAAACAGAACTTGGCCAAAATAAGCAAACAGATGATGCTAAAACCTGATGCTGTACCTTTCTCAGGTTTGAACTGGGTAGTCCACTTTGACCAGATTAACATATTTGTCCAGCAAGCTGTAGTACCCTAAACTGCAGTGAACTCTAATACTCTAAGGATACCAGTAGCCCAAAGTACAGTCACATGGGCTCAGTGAGTAAAGACACTGACTCATTTTCTGGTGTTAGCTCTGTGACCTTGGACATGGCATTTTATCTCCCTGTGCCGCAGATTGTAAATTCATCTAGGCAGGGGCCGTGTCTGTAAAATTCTTAGGTGCTGCTTACCACATAACGTCGGATAGTGAAGCGTCGCAAAGCAGGACTTCTTGGAGGTGATGTAGATGGAGTACTCTCAGGAGTCCTAGGTGGAGTGGATGATTTGGTCCTCTTGAAGAAGCTCTTTACAGGTCTGCACAGATTACCTTTTCTGCCTGTAGAGCTCTCTGTAGCAGCTGGCAAGTTTGGACATCCCTTAACTGACCTAAGAGCTACGTTCAATGTTGGGGTCATTTTTGTCAAGTATGGCCAATGCACTATCAATGTGCTTAAATGTTTCACTCAACAGTTTTGATGTTAAGGCTTTACGAGGAGGAATCACTTCAACAGATTGTTGTGCCTCTACTTCATCTGCAATTTTTTGCTGTTCTTTTGCAGCAGGTCGCCACTGCTTAATTCCTTAGAATATGATGCCAGCAACTCATCGACATCCTCTGTTCCCACCTCTAAGTTGAATCTTTACTGCATTTGCACAACACTTTGCGTAAACTCTGCAAATGTCTCTGTGAAGCCTTGGAAATCAGAGACAAAATCATGGCACAATTTGTTCCAAACACCATTTAAATGTGATTGGTTCACATCATTCCATGCCTCACCGACGTTTTTCACTGCATGGAGAATATTGAAACCCTTCCAAAATTATATTAAGTTTGGATCTCCTTCCTCATCAGTTGCCCCACTGGCCTGGTCAAATGCTCTCTTAAGATAGTAGGTCTTGAAGGAAGCAATAACCCCATGGTCCATACAGTAGGCTCGAACAATGAGGTGGTGTTGGGCGACTTGGACACCACCATAATGTTTGGATGTTGAAGAACACGAGATGGCCAGGAGCATTCTCCAGAAGGGGAAATGCTTTAAAAGAAAGATTATTCTTCTTGAAATATAATTCCACAGCAGGAACAATATGGTGTTGGAACGCGTCTTGAAAAGGTTTCCATGTTATCCAAGCCTTACAGCTGGACTTCTAGATCACTGGATGTGTGGTCTTTGCATAACCCTTCAATTCCCTAGGGGTTTCTGCATGGTAAACAAGCAGGGGTTTAGCTTTAAATCACCCGCAGCTTTTAATCCAAGCAAAATAATAAGCCAGTCCTTGGTAATTTTAAAACGTAGCATAGATGTTTCTGCTTTTGTAATGTAGGTTCTACTGAGCATTTTCTTCCAGCAGAGCCTGCTCTACATTGAACACTTTATGAGCATAATAGCCACCATCCCCTGTAATGTTTGCTAAGTTAGCAGGGACATTTTTAGCTGCCTCCCCATCAGCACTAGCAGCTTCATCAGTAACTTTCATGTTATGCAAGTTTGCCCTGTCTCTAAAACACAAACCAGCCTTACTTGTACTGAATGTTTCATTCTTTGACCCTTCTCCATGCTGCTGCTTAATGCCCTCAAAAAGACGCAAAACCTTGGCTTGAATTATGACTAAACTTATGGGCACACGACACTGGGATTGATTTTCCAGCCATTTGATGAGGAGTTTTTCAACTTCAGCAATATGCCCATCACGTTACCTTGTTGTTTTTTGCTTGCATAGGAGCTGAGCCCTTAACCTTCTCCAATATTCTGACCTTGTCTTTTATTATGGTCAATTGTCATAAAAGGGATATCAACGATCAGCTAATTTCCGTATTTGACTCTACTTTTTCTGAATGCCTTATGGTGTTTAACTTACATCCAAAGTAACAGCCTTTTTATTGAGTTTTTTGAGCAGGAACATCATGGCATTTTGTTTTTGTCAGACATGGTTAAGAGCAAAATATATACCACAAAACATTCACATGGACTGAGTTGGGCGATTTCGCTGAATTGCTCCTTTGCGATTGGACGATTGTTTGAACTTATCAGTGTGGTGTCATGTCGGAGATGAGCATCGGATAAGGCATTTTGCCATCAGAAAACTGCCCATCGGTGCCTATTATAAAGCATTGGATATGCCGTTCGGCAAAAAGTGAAACGTCGGAAAGCGAGGACCGCCGTTATTACAGTTCCATGAAGAAAACCCCAGGTGGGTACTGTACAGTATGTTCTGGACATCGTCAAACAGGTACACACAGATAACATGAACATATCATTTGTGGAAAGGGACTTTTTTACCTTTTAAGATCATATTGTAGGCTGCCATGTGCCCAACAGTGTATAATAATAACTGTACTGCACTGAAACTGTGCAGCATTCTTTGGGAGTCCCAGTATGAGTTTGTTCATGATGTCAGTTACCTCTGACATTTCAAACAGTTTTGTACACTTTCCTAAGATTTGTTAGCTAAAAGCATAACTCCAAAAAGGACCTGCAAGGAATGAAAGAAATAAGAGTCATGTTATGTGCAAAATAATAACAACTGAAGTGTGAAACTGTACTTTATATAGAATTAAATCTACCATGGCCCCTGATTAGTAACCATAATCACTTCACCTTTGAATTTCACAGTTCAGGCAAGTTTTGGTCTTGACTCTCACACCTTCGCTTACGTGTCTGAGAGGTTACATGTGGTTATAATGATACCGCAGCCTTGTAGTTATTGTGTTTCTATTATTCCTGCTGCTACCTTTTATGGGGAGAAAGTGAACATTTTGGGTGGTGTTTTCTTTCATTTTCCATATTCTGCATTTAGTATTTTACAATGTTATATATATATATATATATATATATATATATATATATATATATATATATATATATATATATATATATATATATATATATATATATATATATACACCACCCAAAATGAAAGTCTCGATTTACCAGTGATAGCAAAATTTCCAAAACTGGCGAGTAGCCGGCGGCGTGGTGATCGCCTTTCTCAAAAGGCCAAATCCGGTGATTTGTTGTAGCTGCAGAGAGCTGCCTCTCCCTGCACAAATCTTGGCTGAATTTTTTTTTAATAAAATGTTTAATACTAGTGTAGATGAGCATGGGGTCTCCGGAGCAGAACAGTGTTGATTTCATGTCCGGGGACCGCCTGGTTCTCAAGATAGAGGCCCCGTTATGGGAGGCTAGTATCTCCTATGCATTTAAATCCCACCGTCACGTGACCTTGGGAATAAAATGCATAGGAGATACCGGTACCCCATAACGGGGCCTGTAGCTCAGGAACCAGGGGGTCCCCGGACCTGAAATCAACACAGTTCTGCTCTGGAGACCCCCTGCTCATCTACACTAGTATTCAAAATTTATATTAAAGCAGCTAGCCGCTAAGGTAATGAAGGGGTTAGACATCAATAGCCTGTTTCTTGTGGTGGATGAAGGAGTGGCAGTCCCAGGGTAGGTGGTTAGGCCTGGCTGGAACTTTGCAAGAGGAGTTAACCATTTTACTCCCATAGCAGTGGGAACCGCTATGGTAATGGAGGGGTTAACCAGTTCCGCTACCCCCCGGAAGGCCTAAACACCCTTGGGACTACTTCCCCCGTCACCTAATACCTCCTCCCCCAAGAAACAATAATAAACACAACAACCCTACTACCTTCCTCCTCTACCCCCAACAAACCCCCACAACACATACAGTACATTAATGGGCAAAATTACTATTATCCTGATATGGATAATAGCTCATTTGCCCATTAAAAATAAATCAAACATTAGCCAGCATAAATAAAGTAAATAAACCTTTCAACTTTCCCAGCCACCATGAAGTGCGTCCTCGTCACCATATCCACCGATGCCAGCAAGAATTCAAGAAAAAATACAATCTAATTGCCCCTAACCCCTGAATCACCTTAGCGGTTATTAATCGCTATAGTAATTAAGGGGTTAACCCACCCTCCCCCACTACCCTCCTGGGAGGTCTAATCACCCACTCCAGGATCACTATACCTACCCTGTACCATTGATTGGCACAGTGGTAGATCATACCCATATAATATGGGCATGATAAGCCACTATAGCAGTCAATGGTACACCTAATAAAACACATGATGGACAAAAATACACAATAATAAAATATATACACAAGCACCCAAACATCACAATTCAAGAAATAAAAGAACTAGCCAACCAATCAATTAAAGAAATAAAACCACAAGCCAACAAAACTATTAATTAATTTAAACCATTAGCCAACAAATCAATGAATACATTTAAACCAGTAGCCAACAAAACAAATAATACATTTAGAACTCTAATCAATCTTAAAATGTACTAAAAAACAAGCTATCCAAATTCACAACAATTTAATCCAAACAATAAACAGAAATTTAAAAAATAACAATCAATAGAAAACAAGCATTTGTCAAAAAATGCATTGGCCGTCACTGTATTATCAGTCAATGGGCAAGCAAATACATAAAAATATATAAATATAATCAAAAAACCTGAAAAAAAACAAGTACATACATTCAATATTTTTCTTACCTTTAGAAGTCCTCACCCTCCGAATCCTGGTGAATCTGCAAGCTCTCAAACCGTGACATCATCACCGGCAATCCAACGCCATCCACCTTGAAGATCAGGAACAGGTAACAAAAATCTTCTTTCTTTAATCTTCTTTCACTTTCTTCTATCTTCATCAGTCATTATTTTCTTATTTTTTCTATCTTCTATCTTCATCTGTCAATCCAAATTTCCCCATGTAAATCCAAACGGATGTTGCCACGTCAACTTCTTCAGCTAAAATGAGACGTACAGGCCTTATATAGGGGCTGTGATGTCACATTTTTGAGTCACATGATACAGCTTCAATCCGATTGGACGCTGTTTCATGTTCACCTTCCTTTTCTTTTTTTTTTTTTTTTAAGGATGTGATGTAATCTCCAAGGGAGGTACATGACTATATCAAATGGTATTACAGCCAATGGGATTGGAGACAATCTCATTGGTTGCTGTACATGTGATTGGTCCATCACTTTTATGGATGATGTCACATCCTTTTGAACTAACGTAACCTATCACATGGTACAGCAAACAATGGGATTGTCTTCAATCCCATTGGCTGTAATACCATGGGAATAGCCATGTGGTTTTAAGGAGATGACATCACATCCTTAAACAAAAAAAGGAGGTGGGCACATGGTTCAGCGTCCAATCGGATTGGAGCTGTATCATCTGACCCACAAAATGTGATTTCACAGGCCCTATTTAAGGCCTGTACTTCTCATTTTAGCGGAAGAGGTCGACGTGGCAATATCCGTTTGGATTTACCATGGGGAAAGTTGGATTGACAGATGAGGAAAGAACATTAAAGAAATTAGGAAAATAATTACCGATGAAGATAGAAGACAGTGATAGAAGATAAAAGAGAGAAGATTTTTTTTAAATCTATACTGGTCTCCAAGTTGGATGGCGTTGGAATGCGAGTGAGGATGTTAGGTGTCGAGAGCTTCCAGAGTCGGTGGGTGAACCCGGGAGTCGGTGGGTGAAGACTTCTAAAGGTAAGTAAATTATTGAATGTATGTAAATGTCTTTTTGCAGTTTTTTTTCAATGTATTTTTTTTTTTTTATGTTTGTAATCGCCCATTGACTGATAATGTACAGTATTAATCTATACCCATTTAGGGTAGAGATCAATACAGTGACAGCCAATGCATTTTTTTGGCAAATGCTTGTTTTCTATTGATTTGTTATTTGTTCGATTTCTGTTTATTGTTTGGATTAAATTGTTTAATTTGGATGGCTTGTTTTTAGTACATTTTAGGATTGGTTAGAGTTTTAAATGTATTATTTGTTTTGTTGGCTACTGGTTTAAATTAATTGATTTGTTGGCTACTGGCTTTATTTATTTTATTGATTTGTTGGCTAGTGGTTTATTTCTTTAATTGGTTGGATAGGTGTTTATTTAATTAAAATCTTCTGTTTATAAATAACATAATTTTGATTGTTTTGCTGTTTTGGTTATAGATAATTTGTATTCATTTGTAATATTAGGCTTTTTAATTATTTTATTGTTGGTGTGCTTACTGTAGGTGCATGTGCATTTCTTTGATTATTGTGTATTTTGGGCTTTAATTATTTTTATTAGCTTAACCATTGAGTGCTATAGTGGGTGGGTGAAGGTGGCATTTGGCCCTTGCTGGGTGTTTATACCTGCCGGGCGGGTAGCGGGAGGGGTTAACCCCATTCATTACCTTAGTGGTATTACCCGCTAAGGTAATGAATGGGTTAACTCCACCTGCAACCCCCCCCTGCAAGGCCTAAACACCCACCAAGGGCCAAATGCCACCTTCCCCCACCCCCGCTACCCACAATAAAGATGGCACTGGTAGTTGACCTCTTAATGCTTTAGTGGTTAGCCACTAAGGTAATGAAGTTGCCTGAACATGTATTTTTATTGCAAGGGATTCATGCCGGTGGTCTCCGGTGCTCATATTAATGGTTATAGAGCCCCGGAGAACCTCCTGCCTCGCCGCCTTATCAGTAGGTTCTCACCAACTTCATGCCAACATTTCATGGCGGGAGAATTTTGAGAGGAAATCGCCATTCTAGAGCCTCGATTAGCCCCGATAACCTACTCGAGGCGAGTAGAATTGCACGAATGTGAAAACCTGCCGATAAGTGGCTTATCGCAGGTCAACTGGCGAATTTTTTTTTGTGTTGAAAAACAAAAAGAGCAGATAAAGGCTTTTATCGGCCACTTATCAAGGCTTGCTGAATAGCAGTAAGCCTTTTTGGCAAAAGGGCTTCAATAAGTGGCTTATTGAGGCTTATAGCATAGGCCCCACAGTGTTAGAAGTCCTGCTGCCAGCCTTCACCTAGAGTTCAAATGTTCACTGAATGATGACTCACCGCACCTACTGTATCTAAGATAAAATCCTATCGCTTTCAATGGTAAGATTGTCCTTGATAGGTAAAGTTGCATTATTGCACCTACTTGCATGTGCCAGCATGTGAAATAACACGTTAGCTCCGCCCTTTCTGCATGCGCGGTTAATGTGTCTGCTCCTGCTAGCTTGCGCTGCAACACGCCTGCATGATCATTAATGTCCACTACGTCTGTATAGTGCAGATATTTTGCCCCAATTTTGCCTTGATGCTGTACATAGGCCCCTCTGGTTGTTGGTGCTGGCTTAATCAGAGAATGGGTTAGTGCAGCTTACAATATTCTACCCATTAAAAACGGAAAACCTAATTGCCAGCCAGTTTGAAAGCTATCAGAAAGTGCCGCTCCATCTCATGTGCCCTTTACACTGTCTCATTTCTAGCACATCCTGAAATGAGTTCAGTAACAACTTCCAAAAATTTTCAGCGTTAATATTATCATTCTCAATAGAGGCTTGAATAAAACCAGAAGCAGAGACAAAGGTGAAGTTAGTTTGTAAGTAGGTAAGGCAGTTCTATTCCACCCAGGGTTTCACGGAACCCCGGGGTTCCGCAAGCACCCCTCAGGGGTTCCACGGCCGCCAGGGGGGGACAGCCGGGGCAGCTCTCCCATCTGTCCCAAGCTCAGTGATCCGGCATCTCCCGAGCTCAGCACCAGCAGCCACCCGGTTACTGCTATACTTCATCTCCCTGCATGCTCCGGTCGGCGCCTGAAGTCACGCAATTTCTGGCTGACAAGAAAGAGAGGATTGGGCTTGCTGGTGCGCGTGCTATCGCAGGGGGGGGTGTGCGTGTAAGGCCTCGCTCAGACAGGCCGCGTTGCGACGTGCTCGCACTTGCGTGCGTATATCCGTCGCAAATTCTGGTTGTTCTGTGGGAGTTTTCAAACTGAAAACTCCGCCGGCGGCAAAGTGCAGTGTTGTCGCTGCGACATTTTGCTGCCACAACCAAAATTTAAATTTGGTGCTACTGTCGCGTGATGTGAGCTGGTTCAGCCAATGAAGGCGAACCAGCTCCATGGCGTGTGCTTTACGCCCCCCGCCAAGCCCCCAAACGCCGCAATCCAACTCCTGCAGTTTAAGCAGAGATCGCTGGGCTGCAGGAGCACATGGCGGAGACGCGAACGCAAGCACGCCAAAGTAGCAGCCTGTCTAAGCAAAGCCTAAGTGTGAGTGTGTGTGTAAGTGGGAGAGTTTGTGTGTGTTTTGTGTGTGTGTGTGTGTGTGTGTGTGTGTGTGTGTGTGTGTGTGTGTGTGTGTGTGTGTGTGTGTGTGTGTGTGTGTGTGTGTGTGTGTGTGTGTGTGTAAGTGGCAGTGTGTGTAAGTGGTAGAGTTTGTGTGTGTAAGTGGGAGAGTGTGTGTAAGTGGGAGAGTGTGTGTGCATGCGCACAAGGGAGAGATGCAATGGGGAGAGGGAGTGTAAGGGGGAGAGAGACGGGGTGAAATGGGGGGAGAGAGATGGGGCACTGGGGAGAGGAGAGAGATGGGACAATGGGGAGGGGGTGGAGAAATTGGGGCGATTGGGATTCGAGAGATGGGTGATGAGGGCTGGGGTCCCCAGAATTTCAAAATTGAATTCTGTGGTTCCCTAAACAAAAAAAGGTTGAAAACTACTGAGGTAAGGGGTCTGCATAAATATAAAAAAGAAATAGTGAAAACTATAACAATTTATAGTATATATATGAAAAACTCTGAAAAATGAAGTGATCTGGAAGTTAAAAACAAATAGAATGTTCTTAAGAGCTGAAGGATATTGGACTATTGCATAAGGTATGTCTATACTGATGAAAAAACAGAAATAAACTGTGCGCTACTATCTATCTCCTTATAATTGAATACAGTGCAGTGACTAAACCATATATAAATAAAGTAAACCACAATACCACAGTGAATAAGTGATTAAATAATTAAATTATAACATAACCGTGTGGTTGATAAGGGCGTCTGCTGCTATAAACATTAGGGGTGGCTCAGCACCCCACACACTCTAAGAAATGGAAACAAAAAGAAAACAGCGCACAACGCTAAATAGTGAAGTAAGTAATAGAATGTATTACAATGTTAAAGGGGTAATAAATCTGCGTACATCAGATAGAAATAACATGTGCATTTAGTGCATAACACACTGGTTACCACTCTGTAGCTGTAAAACAGGACGGTCTGGCACTCAGCTGTCTCTGCAGGAGCCTCTATGATGGTTCTGGGGCATGGGATCCTTCATGCACTCCTCACACAGCAGGACGCTGCTCACAAGGGGATTCCTTTCAAGCAGCCTGGTAATACTGCAGATTCAGACACTGAGTGCCAGACCGTCCTGTTTTACAGCTACAGAGTGGTAACCAGTGTGTTATGCACTAAATGCACATGTTATTTCTATCTGATGTACGCAGATTTATTACCCCTTTAACATTGTAATACATTCTATTACTTACTTCACTATTTGGCGTTGTGCGCTGTTTTCTTTTTGTTTCCATGTCTATACTGATAGCATCAGTACTGATGCTTAACGTGTCCCTTTTTTACCACTAGCTGACATGTTTTATTAGGGCATCATAGTGTTTTATTATGCTGTCCAGTCCAAACGCGTAAACTGCACTATCCTCGTTTGTCCAGTACTCAACATCGTTAAAGAGCGTTACACAATCATCAACGGGATTAAACTGAACAGGTCTGATTAAATACAATATGACTTTCACACTCATCATCTCCCCACTCTTTGCTGGCAGACTAATGTGGCCTGATTTTCTAATTGGATGATGATCATGCAACTATTTCCATTGAGCCTGACATTGTGACAGCTGAAGTATGGCCTAAGGGTGACTCCTGCCTCATCAGCACTTTCCATGCAGTTTGCCAGCTTTCTCTTGCATGTAACATACACACGATCTTACTTTGCTGGCCCTCTGAGAGTTGCTGCTATCTTCTTCCTCAGTGGAGCCTGCATTTGAATGGTTTTTGTGTCTGCAGTTATCAAGGGAACGACAAAGATCTGCAAATAAAGTCAGTAAACGACTGAGATATAATTTTGTTACCCGGTGCTCAGCAAGGTTGATGAACCCTTCAGTGATATCCAATTGGTGCATTTAGAGCACTGGAAAGTTTCAGGGAATCGATAAGAATTGAATAAAGTGGTTTTAGATAGAATGGACCATTGAGATGTACTGTATGAACAGAGGCTATTTTTGCTTTGTTTTTATTGCTCAACATTGGATGGTATTGCTGTTGATCATAGTGATGCCAGTGACCGAGGTAGTACATTGTAAAATCTATACTTTTATAGTAACAAAAAGTAAAATAGTTCTTCATTCCAGCCAATGGGAAAAAAGAAAATCAGTTGGTCAACAGACAAGCAAGTGGCTTGTCCATAAAACGGAAATATTCTGTAATAATTACAATGTTCAATACATTATATTATATGGTTTGGAGAAGCAAGCCAAGGTATGAGACCATTCAGAATTGTCACATGCTTAAAATAGAATATGCTACATTCTCAAACAATACAAAGTGACATTGTACATTGATGATTCTGTAACTGCTCTTTTTACTCTTCGACTGACTTCTATATTATAAGGCGGGGGCCCAAGTCCTATTCCCTGTTAAGGGGGAAAAAATGGAGAATAAACTCCTGAGTTCCAATGCTACACAATCATATATAATAGTGATAAGCAATCTCTGTCCAGGTGTAACTAGGAGTGGAGTCTCCAGCAGGTATAAATTAGAAAAAAGTATAAGATAAAGTAGGAGTTGATGATGGATATGAGACAAACCAGTCGGGGGTTAATTAAGCAAATGTGGACCAGGGGTACAGGAAAATGTGACCACCGTAACAAGTGCTGTGACCCTTGAAATGTCCCAATAATGCTAACCTTACCCGACTGGTATCCGGAACAACCCCTGAAGGCAAACAGTATGCTGGGATGGTAACCCGTATTAAACCATGCACGGCTGCCGGGTACACGATACTGTGAATCCCACGTGTGTGGCGTCCTTGCTTGACACTCCGGTAAAAGGTATCGCTGCACCGCTATCTGGCTTGCAAGCCTTCCCCTTCTGCTCACCGATGTAGGTGGAATGGGAGCTGCGTGTCTGTACCAGCCGCGTCGATCTGGGGACCCACGTGATGGTGCGTCAGCACGCACGGATGATCCTCGAGCCGCAACCAGACGGCAATCAGCTGTGTGAAGACCGGGGAGCCTGTGTGCGATGCCTTGCAGCGTGTGTCAGCTGGACGCCGCCTCCTCCGTAGGATAGGGAGAATACCTGCTGCAGTTGTAGACTCCTGTGTGCTCCGTTCGTAAAATGTGGCATAGGAGGTAGAAGAGGAAAAACGGTCACTACTTCCCAGTGAACCAAACAAGTAGTTGTTGAATAAAAAGTTCTTTATTTCAAAAGGCTGAGCATCATGCAAACACTCACTTGAGTGTTTGCATGATGCTCAGCCTTTTGAAATAAAGAACTTTTTATTCAACAACTACTTGTTTGGTTCAACAACTACTTGTTTGGTTCACTGGGAAGTAGTGACCGTTTTTCCTCTTCTACCTCCTATTCCCTGTTAAGGAGCATACGTGGCCAAAGGTAAGACAATAGGACACAACACTGGGCTTTGAATAATAGCGTATTTATAGAACTTTTACCAATATATATATATATATATATATATATATATATATATATATATATATATATATATATATATATATACTTTGCTGTGGAGGGTTTTTGTCACATTTTTTACCCACCATAACTTAACTAAGTGTGTATATATATATACATGATCATATATACACACACTTAGTTAAGTTATAACACAGTTATATATACTTAGTTAAGTTATAACACAGGGTTGTTGGGACTTGGGAGAAACACTGAAGCTATCTTATGTGATAGCTTCACTATAGAGATATCAACCATGCAGCATCTTATGTGATGTACAGTATATTGTACCACATGTGTATGATCATTCTGTAGAGGATTTTATATATATATATATATATATTCCTCTATAGAATGATCATACACATGCGGTACAATATACTGTACATCACATAAGATGCTGCATGGTTGGGTCAGTGTTTCTCCCAAGTCCCAACAACCCTGTATTATAAGGGGCCCGTTTGTGGTTGCAAACACAACTTTGGAGCTCTTATTGAAACTGTATCTAACCGTGGCAGGCCTGTGTCTTTGCAAAGCCTTCATTACCCTTGTCTGTAATATGGATCCACTCTGAGGTTACTCACAACTCTCAGAACCCAGTTGGTTGTTGCATGCCGTAGATCTCCAACAGACCTGTCCATGACTATGGTCAACCAGCTCCTCTGAGTCTTCCTGCTCACAGGATGGTCCTCTGGTCTCCACGGCACAGACTGACATCCTCTGCTTGTTGTTTCCTCTACTCTATATCTGTTATGGTTCACTTTCATTTTAGCAAAAGCCAGTGGCGATAAAACAAGAGATGTGTGAACTTTTCTCTCACAAAGTCGAACTCAGGTGATATTCACCTATTTTGGTTCGGTGACAAGTTTGTGGCAAATTTGATTACCTCTGGAAATACAATGGGCATTGATTTCAAGCACTTAGACTCTCTAATACAAACTACAGGCATTACCAATCATGAAGGTGCAGGAGTTGCCTTTGAATGACACAAACCTTTCCTTAACATGAAAATAAATCATAGTGCCATCAAAATGATTTCAATCTTCCTGCCCGAGTAAACTATCCATTTAAATTCTGATATAGAACCAAAATAAGGATTCACAAAAACCTTGGTATTAGCTTCTGCATTATCGTCCATTTTTCTCTGGGTCCAACTTTTTTCATAACGAATACATTTATTGGCAGACCATCAAACATGCATAACACTGCTTATCATGAGCTGTCGAGTACTTGCTGTTTAAGGGATTGCCTCTTTGACGTGTTGTGTTCAGATGTTTACCTAAGTGTAATTTGCTTTCTAGGAAGTCTTTGCATTACAACATGAACAACACTACAACCCCAGATAATTAGAAATAGAATCAGCAATTGTATTGGAGTGGCCTACTGCTTAAAGCCCGGGACTTGAGGCAAATGCTGACTTCACATACTGTAATTGGAGGTTATATCAGACTCTCTCTCTCTCTGCACCACAAGTGCTAAAGTTATATTATTGTGTAAGTCAGTAGCGGTTGGAACAGATTGATTCATATTAATGGGCGGCACTTGAAGATGAATAGGGCTAGGGTAGGAAAAGGTGTATATGAAAATATGAAAGGGGAAGTGAAGATTCACAAGAAAGAAAAGACGAAACCTCCAGGATCAGTGGATTGTGTAGTGTGGTGTATTTATTAAGGGTACACTACTATATTGTATTACGATTTTGATTTAGTATAGTTATGGACAGAGATTGCCTTGCTTTACTGCACTCTAGCTCCTTCTGTTGACACTCCCCAAATCATAAAATGGACAAAGTTAATGCAAAATGCCTTCATTTTTTGATGCTATAAATCCATGGATGTTCCATTAAAGCTGCATCAAACTGCTGTAGGAGCTGATAGGAGTTGATGCATATCTGTTTGCTCATCCTAATGTATACTCATGTTATTTTATCTTTAAATAATGTGTACATGACAAGGTATTCCATATAATATTGTACTAAATAAATAAAACATGTTGTCTAATTAGTCAGAGTTCTAAGAAATGAGGCCATAGGCGTTTGCAAATGATGAAAAGATGTAGAAGTAAACCCTGAATACTAGTAATCAATTTAAAGAAGAGCATAGAGCCTTCCATCCGTTCGTGGTGTAAAATCCGTGGACGGATTGTTCCAGTTTCAATCCGTGAGGATTAATCCAAAACCGCCACTGGGTACAATCCGCCGGGGAATTTTACCAATCCAATCCATGGATTCCGCAATCCGCTGGTATATTCTAAGTATGCAATCCACGGATTGCTGAATCTGTGGATACGATTTTAAAATCCACGGATTGGATTGTCAATGATAATAAAAAAATCCGGGACAGATTGATCCAGAGGAACCGGACGATCCGAGGCGGATCCATATCTGCCCCCAAAATTCGCCCAACTCTAGTAGCAGATAAATATGGAGCGTGACGAGTAATGGAGAAGAGATATATATGGGCAGCTACATTTACCCACTGGTAACCTTGGAAATTGTAATTAGAATACATTTGTCAAGTTAAAATATGATGACAGCTAATAGTGCACGGATCATAGCTAGGCATTATAGCCGGGTATAGGGGATAACAGTGCAGTACACCAATCTGTATATTCCTATGCAAGGCTTGCTGCGAATATGCTCTGTTAGGGTGCAGCTTCCTATTCTGAAAAAAAACAAACAAGTAGACTGTGGGGGTCAATATTATTATTATATAATAATATTAATAGGTGTGTTGTAAAAGAAGGAACTATGCTAATACAAGGCATTGCTAATAATAATAATAATAATAATAATAATAATAATAATAACAATGGCTTTTATTTATAAAGTGTGCAATAGTTATCTATAACACTGTGCTCAACTCCAGTCCTCAAGACCCCCAACCCACAACAGGTCAGGTTTTAGGATATCCCAGCTTCAGCACAGTTGGTTCAATCAATGGCTTAGTATTCAACTGAGCCACTGATTGAACCCCTTGTGCTGAAGCTGGGATATCCTTAAAACC
The DNA here is from genome assembly GCF_040206685.1 of Ascaphus truei. Lineage (NCBI taxonomy): Eukaryota > Metazoa > Chordata > Amphibia > Anura > Ascaphidae > Ascaphus > Ascaphus truei. The sequence goes on along the minus strand of NC_134484.1, from coordinate 15,644,224 downwards.
TGACCTTTTGGGGTGTCTTGAGGACTTGAGTTAAGCACCAGTGATCTATAAAATGCTATTGATGCAGCCACCTCTGGGGTAGTATTGTTTCTATAGATTTCTGTTGCTTTTTTTTCTCCTACAAAGTTATCTAATACAAAACAGAACAATGATAATGGCATTGCCCAGATATAGATGTCTAACTAGCTCTATGAACAGGCACTAAGATAGCCAAGGGGCTATTAGTTCCAATACTTTAGGCTTTTCCACTGCTCCAGCTGGTGCATTAATTTCCAGGTTATGTCCTTCAGGGATTATTGCTTAAATATAGCTTTCAGGAGAGCAGAGCGTCCTCTAAGTACACCTTTAATAGCAAATAACACACTTTAATAATAAAAAAAAACATCAATTTGTTGTAAAAGATGATACCTTTATTAGTCAACATATTTTAGATGCAAGCTTCAAATGGATTCAGCATTTCAGGAACTGTACTCTTTTACTCAGTGCTTCTAAAATTAAGTTGAAGCCTAGTTGGAATAAAAAAAAGTACCATATACGTGAAATAAGACCCAAGACTCGTATAAAACAAAATATGGGCTTGCTGAAGATCTAGTGCTCTACAAAGAGCTTAAAATACTTTGTTACAAAGACAAATGTACAGCTGTTACAGCTGTCTGATTGCAGAGATATACTGTACTGTATAGATGTATGAATGAGAGTTAAGGAGACAGCCAGATGTTATGTCTTAATAGTGGGAGGAAGAAAACAAGCCAGAAGGTTGCTGTAGATGGATATGCAATAATAAATATGGTGGTAAAAAAAAATGAAAAATGTAGTAGCGATGTTATGTCCTGCCATAGAAGAACACTAACATATAATAAACAGGGCATGATTTAGGGTTCAAACCTTCTCTAGCAGATTTCTAGAACATTAATGTAGCATTGATGGTTTCTTATCAGCAGGGATGTCAGTGCAAGCTTAAAGTACACAGTATGAATGCCAACTACCAGCGACACAAATACACAAAGTAGGATGGATCCAATAGAAAAATTACATTTTAATTTTAAAAAAAAACTGCGTTTTAGAAGAGTGAGAGACTAGCTTTGTATACATGGGCATCACTGCAAACGTCCGACAAAGTTTTTACACAACAAAAGTGGTCTCTCAGACACAGGATAGCTGGTAATTTAAAGCACTATGAGCACAAGTGGCATTGGAAAGGAGGCGGGAGAGGATTTAAATGTGGGAGACATGGGATCGCCTCTCATTCTGGAACAGAGAGAGATAATGTATATTCATATACTTGATCTCAACATTACCAGACATAATAGAGCGCTGGGGCTTGCTAAGGGAGGGAGAGGAAGCCATGGGAGAAAGATTCTCCCATCTGCAGAATTACTATGACATTCTCACATACATTGGATTTGCATTGAAGGGAAAGCACTCAGCCAGTTTTTCATCCATAAATAGATATACTTACTCGGTTAAGGGAAAAGGGGGTCTTTAAGACCATTTATTGAATATACAAAAAATAGACTGAGCATAATGTTTCGGGGTGTTGCCTTCCTCAGGTAGAATCAGCACTCATACTGGACAACTAACAAGCTCCTATTGAACCCCCAAAATAACCACAACATATATATAAGCATATGAGTGTCACAGAGGAGTGCTACTGAGCATGGCAATATATATTTAAAACCAGAGACAGAACATAAAACACAGACAGAGCTCAGTGCACATCCAGTGAAACTCATACACGGTACAGTGCCTAAATATATATGTATAAATATCTATTAAATAAAATGGTCTTTTAGTTTAACATTTTTGGCCAAAATTGTTGTAAGCCTCTGAGCCACTGCACGGCAGACCACATTTCCAGGGGTCCCAAACACTAATAAAAATTCTTAATAACCTGTGCAATACCAGGAAGAATGATTTATAATAAATCTGTCAATATTAGTTGCAAAGTTCTAAGTCTGATTGAAGCTTTTATTAACCTGTACATTACCAGGAAAAGCACTCTGTATTAGATTTGTCACAACCATACTGCAAGCAAGCAATTTCCCCTGAGAGTGGGAGATGCTATGGAGTGAGCTTTTAACCATTTAGATGTGGGAGGGGGTAAGCTTCAATTAGGTAGGAGGTTGCCACCCTCCAATCAGCTGAGACTAGCTGAACAAGAATTGTAAAACATACTGGACACCTAACAAGCTCCTATTGAACCCCCAAAATAACCACAACATATATACAAGCATATGAGTGTCACAGAGGAGTGCTACTGAGCATGGCAATATATATTTAAAACCAGAGACAGAACATAAAACACAGACAGAGCTCAGTGCACATCCAGTGAAACTCATACACGTACAGTGCCTAAATATATATGTATAAATATCTATTAAATAAAATGGTCTTTTAGTTTAACATTTTTGGCCAAAATTGTTGTAAGCCCCTGAGCCACTGCACGGCAGACCACATTTCCAGGGGTCCCTAACGCTAATATAAATTCTTAATAACCTGTGCAATACCAGGAAGAATGATTTATAATAAATCTGTCAATATTAGTTGCAAAGTTCTAAGTCTGATTGAAGCTTTTATTAACCTGTACATTACCAGGAAAAGCTTTTTTTTATTATAAATCATTCTTCCTGGTATTGCACAGGTTATTAAGAATTTGTATTAGTGTTAGGGACCCCTGGAAATGTGGTCTGCCGTGCAGTGGCTCAGGGGCTTACAACAATTTTGGCCAAAAATGTTAAACTAAAAGACCATTTTATTTAATAGATATTTATACATATATATTTAGGCACTGTACCGTGTATGAGTTTCACTGGATGTGCACTGAGCTCTGTCTGTGTTTTATGTTCTGTCTCTGGTTTTAAAGAATCAGCACTCAGCCACACAACATCTTGCTTGACCTAAATTACTTGGAACTAAGTATCGGATTAGCATGGGAAGCAGCAATTTTACAGGGAAAATATTTGTTGTGCTTACATTTCTCCACAAGAAGCAGAAATATATTATGACTGGGGGTGCCAACCAGGGGTGCCCCTTTACGTAGAGGTGGGAGGTTTTATAACCCTCCTTTAGTTGGCCTCTTGCTGGTTCCCATCCTGATTTTTAGATGACGAATCATACTACAGTATTTTTGCAATTACAAACGCTTTGTTCTTCAGTATCGTGTTTTTTCTGGTATGCTTGACATTGATCGCTTTCTCACATGCTCTGCTGTGTATTGTGGGCCTCCTGGGAGGATGTACTATCCATTTCCTGCAGGTTTCTTCCCTACGCTCTCTGTGTATTTTCACTTTTGCATATCAACTACCATAATTGCTCTGCGCCTGTATAGATTTCCTAAGCATATTTATTGGAGTAAATAACCTTTCCTGGAAATTCTCCTTCGAGACTTGAAAAGCTACGGTATGAAGACCGTCTCACACATTTAGAAAAGCACACGGTATTGGTTATTTGTAATCAATTTGTAAACGTGTATCCGTTTGTTGGAAGATTGTAGGCTTTTAAAGCGTACCTAAATGGGCCAACTGTTTTTTTTTTACTGTAATATAAAACAACACATAACAGAAACAATGCTCAATTGGTGGGAACCATGAGGCTGCAAGGTAGGACCATTACCGCCCGATCGGCACAATGTTGTGCAACGAGATTTCACGACTCCCGGACAATGTACTTACCTGCATCATTAGTGTTTTTCAAGTACTCTGCATCAAGCGGCATCATTCCTATTTTGTGTATGTATCAGAACACGTGAGTTTCTTGGATCGATATTCCCCCCTCCATTTGGAGAAATAATGATTAAATATGGCCTCATCATCTTGTGAAGTGAAATGGGTGCTAGCAACAGCATCAATTACTTGGCAATGTCAATGAAATGGAACATCGAGTATCATAAATCACGGTCGTTACCTGAAGCCCAAAAACACAGGAGTAAAATAGTTAAATATTTCCCTAATTGTTGTTCTGGTGGAGGAAACACTGCCAGAGACTCCCCAATAAAGAATAATGGGTTGTGAGAGGTTACTGCTTTGAAATAATCACGATTAGACATGTAATCGGAGCTCTGCCCTCTGAAATGGAAAACAAATCCTGAGTAAAAGACATCATCTTCCTTCTCAAATTATGTGACATAGTAACAGAAATCACCAAGTTAAAGACTGATTATCAAAAATTTGAATAGGGGGGAGTGTAAGCTGTTGTGGTGGAATATTCAGTAAATCCTTATCTTCATGTGTGTGATTAATTTGCTACACCCACAGTACCACATACTGTATACAGTTTACACCATACAAATCCAACCTCTTTTACTCAAAACAATGATACCAAACTAAAAAACAGATGATGGTGTAGTCTAAAATGTTAAATTGAATGTTCGTGTAATGGTGTTTCCCCCACCCATGGGAGCTTTGGCCATTACCACGGTGTATGGTGCATATACCTGCTGGTAACAAGAGGGTTGAGTCGTCGGCCGGTGGTAGTGGGGACACAGGACTAGGCTTCTGGGGTTCATACCCTACATATCTCTCAAGCCCAGGCCTGATGTCACCGCCTCCCGCTGTCACTCAAGTGCAGTACCAAGAAGGGTGAAAACCCCATATCTACTAGTGGCAACCTGATTGTACCAGGGTTTACTGCCAAGAGGGAAGCAGACTAGTAGCCTCAGATGGCATGGCTACACTCACATTTTATATAACTACATTGACTTTTTATAGTGATCACATACTTTTTGTTAAACTTTTGTAGTTCTCGATTGTTAGCTAAATACCACTCTGCAATGTGCCATGTTCGTTTTGAATGGGTTACGGTACTGTACATGGAAATATAGAATATGACATACTGTACATTAAACTTCTGTGTTAACCTTCTATACTGCGTTAAATTGTTTCAAACTGTAAGTCATGTAAGTCCTGGAGAAGTATAGATTTGTCAAAGTTTGTGAGGACTTTTAATGGACGAAGAAAACTCGTCATTAATTAAATTATAAGGTTCAAACCTGACAGGTCTCTTTTTCAGTTCAGGCTTTATTTACTAAGGTCGCTAATTTAAAAGACACCTTATGGCTCATTGACGTAAATGGGCAGAAAGCAGTGCCAGCACCGAGCCTTGCGGTCACAGAGACCATGCACTCTTCCCCAGAACAATTAAACTGATTGCCAGGGGAGAGAACGAGGCCTCTGTAACTCTCTTACCTTCTCCTTCGCCATCTCTTCCTGCAAGGTCCCTCATCATGGCGCCGCAACATCATATGGCGGCGAGTTGCCATGACGATGGGACACCATGTGACGTCCGGTTGCCATAGCAACGTGGCAGGATTTGCTGCCGTGGTGCCATGATGGACCCTGCAGGAAGAGATGGCGAAGGAGACGGTAAGAGGCCTCACAACAGATATCTGCACCGAGTCTCGCAATATTCCCAGCTGCCCTTGACTGCAAGGTGCCTTATGGCCTAGCTCTACGCAGTAAATATGACCTCCAGTATCTTAAATAGGGTTTACCATATTGCTCACAATAACGGTGCAACCAACTGCCAACGAAACCTGCATGTTCAGTTTCAGCCGGGTTTCCAAATATGCAATGTTGCTTTAAACGATCCTGGTAAAGGATTAATCAATGTTCAGTGTCCTCAGTTGAAGTACAGTTTAATATGTTCTCGCCCATTCAGATACATTAGGCTGTAATTCCATCAAATTTGGCAGCTGGCTTCAGATAATTATGGGTGGCTTTATCTGTCTCTTTCATTGCTACTATTCTATAGAAAAATCCTCTCATTAAGAAATACAAAGAATACAAATTCCCAATCGTAGCAGGTAAAAGGGAATTGAAATAAGTGAATATAATTCTAAAACCACCTGTTTGCAGGAAAGGTCGCAATGACACGTTTTATTCAGCCTCAAAACGTGAAACATAAAAGAGCTTACTTTCAGCATATTATAATAATCAAGACAAAAAGTCCCGATCAGGTCTGTGCCCTTTGCCAGAAAGGACCAGTTAGGAAATTAGTCGTTGTGGCATCCATTATAATTACCGTAGCTTTTATGAATATTTTGGGGAATTTTTGGATTCTCTTGTTTGTCGTCAGCATAGAGGTGATATTTGAGCCCAAGAGATGTGATTACGTCACCTCGAGAGAGTGTGTAAAGAGAAAAGAAAAGAGGTCCCAGGACAGAGCCCTGTGGTAGCCCGACAGAGAGATCGATAGAGGAGGAGGTGTTAGCGATAGAGACACTGAAGGGGAGATCCAGGACAGAGCTTTGTTGCGAATACCAAGAGTATGGAGAATATGAAGGAGAAGAGGGTGGTCCGCAGTATCAAATGCTGCAGAGAGGTCGAGTAATATGAGCAGAGCATAATGACCTCTGTCTTTGGCATCATTTAGGTCAATAGTTATTTTAGTGAGTGCGGTTTCAGTGGAGTGAGAAGTGCGGAAACCAGATTGTAGAGCGTCTAGGAGAGAATAGGTGGTGAGAAAATGGAGCAAACGAGAGAATACAAGACGTTCAAGGAGTTTAGAGGCAAAATGCTGATTGAGCTCCAATTTCCCTTCTCTGAGCTTCGTGAATACTCCCCCTGCTTTCCCCCTCCCCCCCGATCTCTAAACTAAAGAAACGCTGGGTGGACTCAGAAGTGATAGTAAACCTTTGTAAGAGTAATAAAGCAGATTGAGCAGTCATGTTTACTAAGACATGAATTACATGTAACCCTGCAATGTTTTGCTGTCCGGGGACAAGTGTAAATAATACTGTATAGTGAACAAAGTCACTCTGGAGATGAGGGAGGGGAGTGAGGAAAGTATCAATACACAAGGTGAGACACCTCACAACCCCAACTACGTGATGGAGGACTCAGAGGCCCAAAAGGGTAAATAGTGAATAATATATATATAACTCACACGGCCCCATGTGAGTATGATCCTCAAAGGGTGTCTTTAAGAAATTTTCATGCAGTCTCGTCCAGGTCGGATGGGTGGACCCTCACAGTGCAATGTGCCAGGAACCCGTGTAAACAAAGGGACATCCAAGGGCTCCAAGATGTAACAATTTATTAAACAATAAATAGACACAAATGAACTCACATATGAGTAAAATCGCTGGATCATCTGACAGCCCGTAGCCGCAACTGCTGTTTTTTCACTCCCATAGGCACCGTGTCTGGTGTGTAGAGCTGGAGGATCAGTCAGGCAGAGCTGCTTCAATGGCCGTCAGGCAGGTAACAGGGAAGGTTCGAACCTGACGAAGTATCGCGAGATACGAAACGCGTCGTTCGTAACGAGCACTTCCCTGTTACCTGCCTGATGGCCATTGAAGCAGCTCTGCCTGACTGATCCTCCAGCTCTACACACTGGACGCGGTGCCTAGAGGAGGGAAAAACAGCAGATGCGGCTACGGGCTGTCAGATGATCCAGCGATTTTACTCATACAGTATGAGTTCATTTGTGTCTATTTATTGTTTAATAAATTGTTACATCGTGGGACGAACCTCCGAGGGTTGAGCTGCAGCTGCCATCATACCAGATTTGAATTTTCTGGTTGTTTTTTATTGCATTTTTATTTAAATATATATTTGTGAATTCGTTAGTATTTTGTTCTTGTGACATTAGGAGCGCCCCAGTTTTTTGTCCTAATGTTTTGCTGTCCGCCTGGCATCAAATAGGGTTAGGAGGTTGTTGGCCAAATAACATGCAAGTCCTCCCGTCCAGATGTGTTCACGGGTCAAACATTTTGCATTTACCTTACAGAATATGGAGAAGGTGCTGGTACCTTCTGTCACGTTGATTGTCGGCTGCGGGGTCTCTTCACTCACTCTCTTGCTGCTGATAATCATTTATGTGTCTGTGTGGAGGTAAGTAATGATTTTAATCAAACCGTTTTTAGCGCTCCGACAGTTTTTATAAGACAACTAAAAGACCTGCATGTCAATGGCTCTTTAGTCACAGATCCTCACCCTTTGCCAAGCAATAACCATGAAGATAACATACGGCATCACGGAAATTAGATTTCTTTCTTTATCATTAACTTGATGGTTTCTCCATTTACTTTCACTCATCGGGGCGCCTTCTCTCTGACCACAAACATCTACTGAATGTTTGTCTCCCAGTATCTGTACGTATCGATTTAGCGCCAACAATGTATGCAACACTACACAAAATAATCAATGCTACAGTATATAGGTAGTTTTAGTACAAGAAGTTCAACGAATATAAAATCCCATGTTGGGAAAATGAATCCCTGGAGAGTCTACGACCTAATTGGTTTGTTGGGAGACCTTAAGAGTCAGTTGGAAAAGGAGTACGTCAGACACTGCTATTCCAAATGACACCTTGTAGCACCAGAAACCACATTATTATTGTTATTATTATGTTTTATTTGTTCGGCGCCAACATATACTGCAGTGCAGTAGATTGTGGAGGGTAAGGACAAGAACAAACCATAAAATACAAACAATTTAAAACATAATGGAACAATTGGTAACTAGTGGGAAACTTTCTCTTCAGTAACGGGAGAGAAGAAGTCAAAAGCAGCTTTGGGGTAGAGAGGAACATGTTGGCTTGGTCGGGGGTAGACAGTGGGACATGTCATTGTGTATCATGTGATTTCTTTCTTTGTAATGTGTGGCAGGTTGTTGAGATGTTAAGGCAGAGGGGGAAAGGTGAAGAGGGCAGATAAGGGAGAGGAAAGGGGAGAACAAACATTAAGGGTTGGAGGGCAGAGTAGATATGCTTTAGCGAGGAGGACATGTTGTTTAGCTAGAAAGAGGGCAGTATTGTATGTAGAGAATGAATTTGTAGTGTATAAAATCTGATTGGAAGTGTGATTTCCTCCACTGTGGGAGTACTTCGGGGGGTGGGGGGGTAATGTGTTTGACCAGCATGCCACGGTAGAGGCTTAATGGGATAATGGCAGTGAGTTGTGGCAGAAGCGATCTAGGCAGAGAGGAGACAGAAGGGGTTGTATAGATGTTGAGAAGTGTTTATTGTGTTTAGTTTACTGGAAGCATGTGAGGAGGTTTGGGGACAGGCGCTAACAGAAGGAAGAGTGACGGATAAATAAATGTGGTGGTCAGAGATGGAATATGGTGAGTTGGAAAAGTTAGAAAGGGGGCAGACATGAAAGAAAACAAGGTCCACATTCACGATGGGTAGATGAGCTGTCCACTGGCTGAGACCAAAGGAAAAAGTTAAGGAGAGGAATTTAGAAACAGCTGGGGAGTTAGGATTGTTGATAAGAATGTTAAAGTATCTAAGAATGAGAGAAGCAGAGCCAGATGTGACAAAGAGTGTGAGACAGGCAGTACATTTTTCCAAAAAATTAAAGGTAAGCCTATAGTAGGTGGATATATTAAAGAAACACTGAGTGAGACATGGAAGAATAGACAAATAGTGTGAACTTCAAAGCAAGAAAATGAGATGAAAAGGCAAGGGGCTACAGTATGACTTACAATGCCACAAGGAAATAGAAGGATACCTACAGCCCAGTTGTCACCATATATGGGGATACCACTGAAAGGGAGGCCACCATAGGACCGAATAGTAGTTTCAGTGTTAGCCATGACTCAGTGATTGGCAGAAGGTTGAACGAGTTGGAAAGAAAAAGGTCATGAACATTCACTTCAATGTGCTGCACTGCGTCTTCTAGCACCAGAAGATGTCTTACGGAATAGCACCACTTTGTAAATATGGGCCTTTTAACACTACAGAAGAATAAAGGGAAAACTATTGAATATATTGAAAAATCCCCCCAGAAATGGTTATGTAAACATGTAGCTTTGCAAAATGACTGGGTTACACGTGCAGTGTGCTCATCAGGCGTTATTGTCCCAACAGATAAGACATGTAGTTGAACTGTCAATGATTCTTCTGATTCTCTGGGGCTGTGTTTGGCCCCGGGAGAAAACAAGACCTTTTTCCGTGCAACAGCCCTGCGACGTCTCCCGTAATAACCACTGCACATCCCATGTCAATCCACTTATTGCACAAACAACTGTTGTACATTTATGCGCTCTAAGCTTTCAAGTTCTTAATGCCACATGTTTGGTCAGCAGAAAACTAAGTGGCTATGTCTATAAACTCTAATTGAATTTTATAACCTGAGGGGGGAATCCGGCCATTGTGAATTTACAGAAGAAGATCACCAATGTTTGTCCCAAAAATAATTGCACTTGATTAGGCTTTCTAAACGGACCATGAAATTGTTACATTTTTTTTTTGATGCAGCCACTCCGATAAAAAATAAAAATAAAAATAATAATGCGTTCTCTTAACCCATGCATTGCCAGGCCGGGGTGTAGCAATACTTGGCAAAGCAAGGCATTGCTGGTCATTCTGGCAGTGAAGGAGTTAACATATTTGGAAATAGATGATGATAAATATAAATCAGCGCACAAGGGCTTTGAAAACTATTTTGCCAGCAGAAACTTCCATTGTAATTTCATGAATGGGAGGTTTAGAAAGAGATACCGGGGGGATATGTCCGTAGCTGCGAGAAGGGCATGTCCATGCAGAAAGGACACTTTGCTCTCAGATATACAGGTTCTCGTATTCTGACAGCGTTTTTCGCATGTCCAAACCATGCGAGAAGGGCTTTATTAGAAGCGGTTTCATTCCACTTCTGCAAATTTGAGCTGTATGATGCAAATGTCTCAAACCCACACTTGTTGCAACCCCCACTGGTATTCTTGTAGCTCTGATAACTCAAAAAGGCAAACCCACTTCAAATAACTTTGCTCGGCAACCTGGCGGAATTGCATCATTACAATAGGTTAATTTGACCTGCATTATACAATAGGTTAATATGACCTGCGTTACTCCTGTTTTATTTAAATGTGATGTTAGCTCCATCTAGATCCTAAAATATGGAAACCCATTTTAGGAGAGTCCCAAGCCCTATATATATTCCCTCAAACCTTGATCAAAATAATATATGGACAGACACCTGTGCTCAAAAAGGAGCACACTTTGATACCTGGGAGATATGCAAAGTGCATTTAAATGACTCACACCTCCTAAAATATTTTCATAAAGACCATTACTGTCATGCCTAGGGTATGTTGTGTTCAAGGGGGTACTGGGGCCAGGCCCAACAGGATCAGAACTCACAACCTCTGCTATTCAGGGCAGCAGCTCTAGCAGTGTGAGCTAAACCAGCTGCTGGGTAGCTCCACTGTCGCAGCATAGTTTGGAGCTCCACCGCTCCCACCTGTAGCTAATCATATTCATGGACATTATTCCCACTGGCTTCCTTCCTATCCTTTACATAACCTATTGGCATATCTCTCAGATGTGCACAGGTGTCCCTCCACATGTGGGTTGGGGAGTGGTTTGAGGGGATATACAGTGGTGTGAAATAGAAAGTACACCCTCTTTGAATTCTATGGTTTTACATATCAGGACATAATGACAATCATCTGTTCCTTAGCAGGTCTTAAAACTAGGTAAATACAACCTCAGATGAACAACAAGACATGACATATTACACCGTGTATGTCCTGATATGTAAAACCATAGAATTCAAAGAGGGTGTACTTTCTTTTTCACACAACTGTGTATGTATATATATATATATATATATATATATATATATGTCTAAAAAAACAGCTCTCTCCCCATTCCCCACACCCACCCCACTCCCCCACACACCCCCCCCCGATCATCATGTTAATTTCTCTTTAAAAATTAAAATCCTCGCAGATTTCCTATTTAACCAATGACGCAAAGTAATACAGAATACTTCCAGTTGTCAAATTAAATCACAATTTATGATCATGTCAAAATGCATGAGTTTGACCAGGATTAACTCGCAGCTTCGAGAATATCCACCACAGGCTCTAATCACACAGGATGTAAAGAAATAGCGACAGATAAGATAGGAAAAAACAGTGTTCTCATACAACATTAATAAACTCACAGCAAATTGTATTAATGGCACCACTGTTTTAAATTTTGAAATATCTGGAAAAAAAGCACTCAATCGATAAAACATCTAATTGACAGCAATGCGAGTTTGTTCATAAATACTGCATGGTGCATTTTTTTTTTTAATACTAGTTATGTCCCAGTTTTTCAAATAAATAATTCCCCAGGGTTGTAGAACAGTCTAAGCACAGGGATGTATGTATGAAGGACAACATGGGTTAAATGTATCAAAGACACAATCCTATTGATTTTTTCTCTAATACACATGGTGCCGATTTCTTGTCCCACAAATGCACCACTTTTGCCTTGATACATACAGTGAGCCCCACGGCAATTACCTGCCACGGAGATCTTTGAATGTAATGTTGCTTCCTGAGGTGCATAAATATAAATAAATTCCTGTCTATATCACAAGAGTCCTCCGGCACTGGGATTCAAAAGTCTCTTACATCTTCATTTCCTTAACAACTGGGCTATTTTGTACGGCACACAAACAAGTATTGTATGTCAAACGCAAAGGGTTAACCGTGGCCTAAAGTGAACAGGGTAGCTATAAGGGCTAGTGGGCTGGCATTCAATAAACAAGTTTGTGGCATTGGCTACTAACAGCATACCTTGTGAAAAATTTATAATTCATAAATCCCTTCCATTCTCCAAAACCCCGAGTCAATATGCTGTGAAGGAGCTTTGCAGGGGGCTACGGACCATGCAAAATGTGCCCATGGGGAATCACAAAAAATATAATCTGCAGCTGAGTCAGGGTTTATTTGTAATACAGGTTTGAAGCAGGGGAGTTTTCCGGAGCTGAACCCCATTTCAGGGGCACCCTGCTTCCCTCCGTAGCGGTATCTGCAGAGTTTAAATGCCCCAGTCACGCGGGCCGATAGGGAGCCGCATCGGAAGACGTCACAGCTTCCTATTGGCCCACGTGAAGCAGGACATTGAAACTCCGCTATTTCGTTAGGCACACAGTTCCCTGGCTGCGATCCCAGCACCACGCAGAGGTCAGAATTTCTGGAAGCGTGGGGTCCCCGGAGCTGAAATTAACACCGTTTATCTTCAGAGACTCCCTGCTAAAATCCTGAGAAAAAGAAAAGCAATAAATAAAACCTGGATTGCTGCATTAAGTCAACGTGCGTTGCAGTTTCGTTTAATACGATCATTTGTAAAAAAAATTCTCTAAATCGATAGATTTGCCTAATGCTGGGACTATAAGCAGGGCACACACACACACACACACACACACACACACACACACACACACACACACACACACACAATTTTGCTCACTCTCTGGCGATTATTTTGCTGACAGCTTGCGGAAACTTGTCCCGCCTCTCCCTCCAAGGCGCCAGACAGGCCTCACGGGGCCCCTCAGTTCCCAATATTTGCAGTTTTTTAATTCAGTGTGAAACTTAAAAGGATACAAGTATAGCCGTGGGATAATCAACAGAGAGATAACTTCATCTCCTGATGGCGTTGTAGCTTTCTATTGGTCTCCAGAGCCAGGATTGCCTTGGCGGAAATATTATACAGTATTTGTGTGGATAAAACCGCTCATATCTCAGGAGCTGGGGGATCCCAGAGGTTAGGGGACTGTGGAACATCTCCAAAGGACCCCCAGCTCCGGTTAATGTAATAAATAAATAAATAAATAACAATAATAATACCTACCCCCAAAACGAGGAGCAGCAAGGACTGCTGCTATAAAGCTCCTAAAAATGAAACAAAAAAAGTAAAGAGTACTAGGAAAAGGTAAATGTCTAAAATGTCAAATGAATGTATGTCTTTATTTGTATATATTAATGTGCATAGCGCTTCACAGAAGTAATACACGTAACATAATCATATAAATACAAATAAAATAAATAACACATAATGGGAAGAAGCGCTTCAGACATAAAAGTAACATTTAAGAAAAGGAGTCCCTGCCCCAAAGAGCTTACAATCTAATTGGTAGGTAGGACGTACGTCCAGAGACCGTAGGAGGGCGTTCTGGTAAGTGCGCCTGCAAGGGGCCAAGGTTTATATATGAGGTGTAAATTATTAGCCACATAACAGCAGTATACAGAATTTCCAGTTAACAGCACAGACGTGGCTTCTACAGTTTTAGTTCAAACATAGTGTAGAACAATCTGCTGATAATCAAACTGCTGGAAATGTGGATAGTACGGTGACTTAATATTGAGTTGGTGCCTTAGTTCTCTAAGATGCCTTGGTTGGCTGGGAAGCCGGCATAATATATCTTGTAAATTGTTAACGAAAATGCAGTTAACATGTTAACCCATCCTTATTTTAATGGTGATCTCAGCTACTGAAAGTTCATTTGAAGATGTTTACTTTCCTCATGTGTCCCAATAATGTTTCTTTCTCTTCTTTTAGGTACATCCGTTCTGAACGCTCTGTCATTCTGATTAACTTCTGCTTGTCCATTATCTCTTCTAACGCCCTAATTCTTATTGGGCAAACCCAGACCAGAAATAAGGTATGAACAATGCACTGCCCCACAAACCTCCTTAGCCAATATTCCAAGTACAGCTCAACCCCCTTATAACGCTATGCTTGGGTCCAAAGAATCACACTGCGTTATAAGCGGAACGCGTTAGAAATAATGTACAATTGTATGCATTGTACAATAAAGTATTTAATATACCATTAATCGTGATGTAAAGTATTCATAAATATGATAATTGGGAGACACGCTTGCATCGCGTTATAAGCGGATCCGCATTGTAACAAATTGCTTTATAACGGAGTTGAGCTGTACTATTGTACAACATTGGGTTTGTTTAGTGTTGCAGTTTATCAGCTTTTGTGATTTTGCAAATAATCATTCATCGCTTTATCATTCTCCTGTGGTATTCTTTTAACCTGTTGACTTTCGAGACTTGTCCTTCCTTCTTTTTCTCCATACTGCCACCTGCTTACTAATGTTGTAGACAAGCGTCAGGTAGATTTAATAACTTATCAGTGTCCCGAGGGTTTCCTTTTAATAAAGATGTTGGAATGTCTGACTGCATTTGGGTAACTCATGAAATCATTTTGCTGTCTTTGTATATCAATTCTGCACAATTTATATTTATCACTGCTCTGTAATTCTGTGTTTCTTCACTAAAACGTTAATATTTTTTGTGTTCCTGGAGCATCTTAATTTATAAGCCCTAATTGTGTAACCAAAACACCCATGTCTAAATGAAGAATCATCCTCACACTTATTGATTCAAAACACATTACATAAAACCTAATGATAAAGTTCTGTTTAAAAATATGTTTCCTTCTCGTCACATTGGGATAGTATGAATTCCTCTGCGTTTTCAATTCATATCTTGTAAAATATGATATAAAACATCATATAATAGGTTCCCTGCATACAGACACACAGGTACAGTAGGACACACAGGGATTGTTAGAAGCAGTAGTATGACAGGAGAAGTGCACTTACACCACCTCCCCCTAATTAACTGGGAGACTCCCTAATAATAAAGGGGTTGAGGCATAATTTGGACCCTATTTCTCTGTGAAAAAATGTACTCCCCACCAGTGCATGGCCATGGAAGACATACATACATACATACATACATACATTCAGATATACATACATACATACTGTACATAAATACATACATACAGATATACCTCTTTCTCAAATGGAAATATTACTGTGTGCTCATTTGCATGTCTTAGACAGGTCTGCAACCCTGCCTTTCACCATTATCACCTACCATACAGTGCTCCCACTGCAGCAAGGGATTCTGGGAAATGACATGCAAATGAGCACACAGTGCCACCTGTTGCTTCAAATCCATTTTGACATGGACCCCTATACGCTTATGCTTGCTGCATTGCACAGCTTTTCAGCACAGCCTGGGTTAAGGTACATAGCCAGTAAACCTAAACACAGACAGCTGTTTCAACCTTTTGGGTCTCATCGGTGTGAGGCTGGTTATACTGGCTTTGCAATATGAAGCTTTGGATAGGTATCCACCATACATTATTTAAGTTATGGTGGGTAAAAAAAACCTCCACCGTAAAGTGTATATATATATGTATATATATATATATATATATATATATATATATATATATATATATATATATATATACAAAAGAGCAGCCGGCACTCCACTTGCAAGTAGTACAAATTGGGTGCTTGTCCCATAAAGCAATAATAAACCATACGATACCGTTTGAAGCACAAGATCAGGAGACAGCACTCTGGTAAGTTTGATCACAAGTTTTTGTATTGAAAAAAAAAGACACATAAACCGACATTTCGATCCCACAGTGGGACCTTTCTCAAGGTAGTGCACCACCTTAAGAAAGGTCCCACTGGGAGACCAAAACTTTGGTTTATGTGTCTTTTTTTTTTTCAATACAAAAACTTGTGATCAAACTTACCAGAGTACTGTCTCCTGATCTCGTGCTTCAAACGGTATCGTATGGTTTTATATAATTGTGTAACCAATATATATAGATCAGGGGTGGTCAACCCAGTCCTCGAGGGCCACAAATAGGTTTTAAGGATATCTCTGCTTCAGCACAGGTGGCTCAGTCAGAGGGATATCCTTAATACCTGACCACCTGTTGGTGGCACTTGAGGACTGGAATTGGCCACCCCTGATATAGGATGTAATACGTATTTAGATTAGTGCTCGCACACTTATTCTTGAACATTTGGATACACCACGACTAATGCAACATTGGAATCTTTTTGGGCCCCTATTCTATATGCTCCTGGTGAAGGCACCTTCTTGTTCGGGAAGATTTTAGCAAGACAACTTCACAGCATTGGGATAGAATGTAAGCAATTGTTTGTTCCAAATATCCCATTCTGTGTTAGGGTTTTCCCAATATCCCAACTCAAACACTGAGATATACCACATTTCTAATTGGGTGTCTTTTTAGAGGGAACTCCGCGAAAGCTTATAACATATAAGCAGTGGTCGACAAATCACCAAAAAATCTACTCGCCGCACAAAAAAATCTATTCTCCACCTAGTACCACACGTGTGCTGCTTGGGCCGATAGGAGCTCGCCACGATGTTAAATCCACTCGCACGGGTGTGCAAATGTATAGGTTTGTCGAACACTGCATATAAGTATGGGTTTTCACATGTGATTACCTACCATAGTATTCTTATTTATTTATAAAAATGTTTTACCAGGAAGTAACACATTGAATGTTACCTCTCATTTTCAAGTATGTCCTGGGCACAGAGTTATAAAAAATACATGGTTACATTAAATGAACAGGGTTACGCAGTCAATTTGCAGACATTTCATGGACAGATAGAGTTGGAAAGTTGGGTAATAGTATATAGAGCAGCGTGTTAGGGACCAAACCATCTAGTACTAAGGTATTTAAGAAATGACAAAGGACCGCTTGCCCTAAGTAAAACAATTTGATACAGGTAGGTGGAAATGGGGCAATTTAGGAACAGACACAATCCCACAGAAGATAACAGAAGAGCTCCCAGAATCACTGCACAGAATCATTGCACAGATGATGTTCAACATATTACAAGTTATAAGTGC
Organism: Ascaphus truei; assembly: GCF_040206685.1. Classification (NCBI taxonomy): domain Eukaryota; kingdom Metazoa; phylum Chordata; class Amphibia; order Anura; family Ascaphidae; genus Ascaphus; species Ascaphus truei. The sequence goes on along the minus strand of NC_134484.1, from coordinate 15,626,788 downwards.
AGTGACTCTGGGGTCTCCTCTGTGCGATTGTGTATCTGTTAAGTTATTTATACAGATGTAGCCGGCAGCAGTGATTGCACTGGAGGGCACCAGCGGGGGCAGTGCCATGTTAGCCCCTTTTTAGATGCAAAGCTAATTCGTTTTCAATAATGTCTGCTCCGGCTTGTGAGTTATGTGTTTTCCACTACAACACGCTCGCGGGAGCAATAACAGCTGCTTCACGTGCATACTGTAACGGATGTGGGGTCAATGTTCCACCACACAATGTATACAGGGGAATTACGGCATACCACATAAATACATCACTACCATTCCTCGGCAAGTGCACAATCTCACTACTAAGCATATTATTATTACCCAGTGCGCACATTAAGAAGAGGACTGTACAAGCATGCAGTAAGTGGTGTTACTTGATAACTTCAATATATGGGACTAAATGGGGCAAGTACATTTCCAGGAGCTAAATTACCCCCGCCTGCGTATTACTGCCCAGTGGACTGTACTTACCCATTCTTTGATGGAAGGCATCACCGGCATTTAATAATGTGACCACTTACTTTTCTTATGTTCATTGTTCTCCACCCCAGGTAATATGCACCCTGGTGGCAGCGTTCCTACACTTCTTCTTTCTGTCCTCGTTCTGCTGGGTGCTGACAGAAGCCTGGCAATCCTACATGGCAGTGACAGGGCGGCTTCGCAACCGGATCATCCGCAAGCGTTTCCTCTGTCTAGGATGGGGTGAGGCTTCTCATTCTCTATTAATCAGGCAGAGTTCCAGTAGCCGCATTGGTCTTTTGTAAAGTGTAGATGTGTTACAGCGAATGATGTTTTATACAATCAGTGATCCCCTTAAGAGTATGCCATTTCTGTTACTGCAAATAAGCCATAGCAACGTGAGACGACTCTTCTTCAGGTGGATTCTCTCATTAACACAAACACGTTGCTGGTTGGTGAACCTTTTTAAGAGCTGGTCCCACATAGCAGATTGTTTGGTTTATTTTTTCATTTAATTTATAATAATCTAATATTTATTTTGTTTAATGTAGCGCTGGCAGTGCACGAATGTATAGTGTGTCATTTTGACCCGGTGAGTTTTTGGTCTGTGGTTGGTCACTTGCCCAACGTCACAAGGAGCTGACACCAGGATTTGAACCAAGTTCCCCTGCTTCAAAAACAGTGCCATGGTTTTTCAGTCAGCGCCAGCCCTTTAGAAATTCCATTGTGTAATTAGTTTCAAGAATATTATACTGACATAAACACCATAAGTAGTAAAAGTGTTTTTGTAATAATCTGTAATTAAAATCTGATACACTGTTAGGTTATGGTGGGTATTTGTTTTTATGTAAATCCCCCCACTGTAGAAAGCACCGAAAATATAAAATACCCACCATGTCTTCCACAGGTCCTCAAACCTGCTCTATTCAAACCCCACTGTCAAATGTCAGTGGTTAAACTGCAGACAGGAATTCTGGGTAGCAATATGCAAATGAGCCCCTTTAAATGAATTATCCACTTTATTAAAGGGATTCCCTAATGCTTTTGCCTAGTGCACTAAAAGTGCAATAACCACTACGGTGACAACGGTGTGAACGAGGTAGTTTTGTGGTCCTGTAGAAAACATGACACATACTCTTGGGTACCGTATGTTTAATTTGCCACAGTAGTTAAAAACTGTATGAAGAGGGATAAAAACTCATTTGAGTCAAAAGTATCTTCACATCTGAAAGTATACTAAGCAGTAGAGGGTCTTAATATATATATATATATATATATATATATATATATATATATATATATATATATTCAATTGGATGTAGCAGTGGGCACCCCTGTCTTTTGAGATATATATATATTAACACACATTCCCAGCTAGCTAAAACTCCTACACCCACCACATCATGAATATATATTTATGTCAAAAAAGAGTGCTACTGAGCGTGGCAAATTTATACAACAAAAGACAGGGGTGCCCAATGCTACATCCAATTGACAAAACATATATGGTAATAAGTATAAAGTTTAAATACTTCAATAATAATAATAACTACTTGGTTATTTAGTTAAACCCTTTGGCCAAAGCATTGTAAGCCTGCATACCAACGTCAATGTATAACCAAAAATGCAGGTCCCACACTACACTGTGAACCCTTCCCTTTACCTCTGTATGAGGGGAAATAACCACAGTAGGTTCTGTTCTTGCAGCAAAGTGAAAAGACCTCCCAAGTTAAAAAGGTGAGGAGGAGTGAGCTCTGAGGGGAGGTGCCACCTACCTCCATACAACTGATACCAGTCAGAAATTGATTAACACACGTTCCCAGCTAGCTCAAACTCCTACACCCACCACATCATGAATATATAATTATGTCAAAAAAGGGTGCTACTAAGCGTGACAAATGTATACAACAAAATATGTTTTGTCAATTGGATGTAGCATTGTTGGGCACCCCTGTCTTTTGTTTTGTTTTAATATATATATATATATATAGATATATATATATATATATAAAAACCTACAGTCTTCAAAATGCAAAGCCAGCAGTACAACCAACGTCACACTGATGATACCCATTAAGGTTCAAACATGTCTGTGAATGGTTTCTCTGGCTTTGCATCTGATTCCCATGCTGTGCTTTAAAGCTGCGTTAACAGTGAGCATTTGCTTTTATGTGCACCATGTAACAATGGTTTTTCAGACAAAAGGTGACAAGTGTGCTCATTTGCATGCCATTTCCCAGAATCCCTTGCTGCAGTGTATGCTGGGGATAATGTTGAAAGGCAGGGTTGCAGACCTGCCTAAGACATGTGAATGTGCTCACAAGTGATCTTTTTATTTGCTATATGCAACACGGTAGAGGTTTCTTGTTGCCTTTTTCATCCACCATAACTTAAAATTGTTACAGTTTTGCAGCTCAAACTGCTTGGAACATTTGTAACAAATTATCACAAAAAGGAAAGTGCTACAAAAATCTGGGAGTGTGCTAAAGCCTGCTATAGAAATCAAAGGATGCTTAGTATATTACAACTCATTAAAACTCATTAAAAATTGCATTAAGAGATGAATTTAAAAAAATGCAGTTTGTATAATCTAATACTACAGAACAATTTTTTTTAAACACATGTTGCTTGGATTGCTAAATATGGCTTACGCATGTTTCCATTGGTTAGTCCTGTGGATAGTAGAGCTCTTTTTACACTTGAAACAATTTATTGTAATGTATTCTGCTGCTGTCTCTGGCAGCGAGGTGCTAATCACAATTCTAGAATCTTCTGTAGACTTCTAAATGTAAAAGTTCTGCAATGCTCATAAACTCCCCATTAATGTATGAATTGTGCATTACCATTTCTCTCAATGTTGTTGCTAAAAGTATTTCAGTTTATGAAGCACATACAAATAATTGAGTTTAATTTCAGCTCTGGCTAATTGCAACGGCTGCAGGTGGTGCGAATAAAAAAATATCTGTTTTCTGACCTGAAAAGTGTGTCATTTGAGATACTTTGCAGATAAACAAACGAATAGAATGAAGGAAAATAATAGCAGTGGGATGGGGGTGTTGGCATAAAGCAGCCACAGTGGATAATCAATTTGGCAATATTCAGAATGCAATTAGAAGAGAAGAAAATCAACGCAGTCCATATAATTATTATGAGGAAATAAAGATCTAGAAGTCTGCGTATTAAGGCAGAAAATAGCGGGCTGTAAACATGAACATTTTGTTTGGTATTCCCGCTTGCTACTGCTGTGGAATGTCTGCAGCTAGTTAATAAGGTTTCCTACATTGAATGTGGCTCAGGAACCACGCATGTAGGTCCCAGCTGGGGTCTTTGAATGCAAACAAAAGGGGGAAAAGTGAAGAAACAAGACAGTGTTGTGATGTCATGGCCGCAAACACACCCCCCCCCAAAAAAAAATCTTGCACCCCCCAGTTTGCTCACCCTGTTCTAGGGTATGCTGAGAGCAGCGTGCTGTTTAAATACGTCTACATCACAGAGTTACAGACGTACAGGGTTACAGAATTACAGGGTTACTGAGTTTCAGGGTAACAGGGTAACAGAATTACAGGGTCATAGAGTTACAGGGTTACAGAGTTACAGGGTAACAGAGTAACAGAATTACAGGGTTACAGAATTACAGGGTTACAGTGTAACAGGGTAACAGAATTACAGGGTTACAGGGTTACAGAGTTACAGAGTTACAGGGTTACAGGGTTACAGGGTTACAGAGTTACAGGGTTACAGGGTTACAGAGTTACAGAGTTACAGGGTTACAGTGTAACAGGGTAACAGAATTACAGGGTTACAGGGTTACAGAGTTACAGAGTTACAGCGTTACAGAGTTACAGAGTTACAGAGTTACAGAGTTACAGTGTAACAGGGTAACAGAATTACAGGGTTACAGTGTAACAGGGTAACAGAATTACAGGGTTACAGAATTACAGGGTTACAGAATTACAGGGTTACAGTGTAACAGGGTAACAGAATTACAGGGTTACAGTGTAACAGGGTAACAGAATTACAGGGTTACAGAATTACAGGGTTACAGAATTACAGGGTTACAGTGTAACAGAGTTACAGAGTTACAGAGTTACAGAGTTACAGAGTTACAGGGTTACAGAGTTACAGAGTTACAGGGTTACAGAGTTACAGAGTTACAGAGTTACAGAGTTACAGAGTTACAGGGTTACAGGGTTACAGAGTTACAGAATTACAGGGTTACAGTGTAACAGAGTTACAGAGTTACAGGGTTACAGGGTTACAGAGTTACAGAGTTACAGAGTTACAGAGTTACAGAGTTACAGAGTTACAGGGTTACAGAGTTACAGAGTTACAGAGTTACAGAGTTACAGAGTTACAGGGTTACAGAGTTACAGAGTTACAGGGTAACAGGGTTACAGAGTTACAGGGTTACAGAGTTACAGAGTTACAGAGTTACAGAGTTACAGGGTTACAGGGTTACAGAGTTACAGGGTTACAGAGTTACAGAGTTACAGAGTTACAGAGTTACAGGGTTACAGAGTTACAGGGTTACAGAATTACAGGGTTACAGAGTTACAGGGTTACAGAGTTACAGAGTTACAGAATTACAGGGTTACAGAGTTACAGGGTTACAGAGTTACAGAGTTACAGAGTTACAGGGTTACAGAGTTACAGAGTTACAGAGTTACAGGGTAACAGGGTTACAGAGTTACAGGGTTACAGAGTTACAGAGTTACAGAGTTACAGAGTTACAGAATTACAGGGTTACAGAATTACAGGGTTACAGAGTTACAGGGTTACAGAGTTACAGAGTTACAGGGTTACAGAGTTACAGAGTTACAGGGTAACAGGGTTACAGTGTAACAGGGTTACAGAGTTACAGAGTTACAGAGTTACAGGGTTACAGAGTTACAGAGTTACAGAGTTACAGAGTTACAGAGTTACAGGGTAACAGGGTTACAGTGTAACAGGGTTACAGAGTTACAGAGTTACAGAGTTACAGGGTAACAGGGTTACAGTGTAACAGGGTTACAGAGTTACAGAGTTACAGAGTTACAGGGTTACAGAGTTACAGAGTTACAGAGTTACAGAGTTACAGAGTTACAGAGTTACAGAATTACAGGGTTACAGAGTTACAGAGTTACAGAGTTACAGAGTTACAGGGTTACAGAGTTACAGAGTTACAGGGTAACAGGGTTACAGTGTAACAGGGTTACAGAGTTACAGAGTTACAGAGTTACAGAGTTACAGGGTTACAGAGTTACAGAGTTACAGAGTTACAGAGTTACAGGGTAACAGGGTTACAGTGTAACAGGGTTACAGAGTTACAGAGTTACAGAGTTACAGGGTAACAGGGTTACAGTGTAACAGGGTTACAGAGTTACAGAGTTACAGAGTTACAGGGTTACAGAGTTACAGAGTTACAGAGTTACAGAGTTACAGAATTACAGGGTTACAGAGTTACAGAGTTACAGAGTTACAGAGTTACAGAGTTACAGAGTTACAGAATTACAGGGTTACAGAGTTACAGGGTTACAGAGTTACAGGGTTACAGGGTTACAGGGTTACAGAGTTACAGAGTTACAGAGTTACAGGGTTACAGGGTTACAGGGTTACAGAGTTACAGAATTACAGAATTACAGAGTTACAGGGTTACAGAATTACAGGGTTACAGAGTTACAGGGTTACAGAGTTACAGGGTTACAGGGTTACAGAGTTACAGAGTTACAGAGTTACAGGGTAACAGAGTTACAGAGTTACAGAGTTACAGGGTTACAGGGTTACAGGGTTACAGAGTTACAGAGTTACAGAGTTACAGGGTTACAGAGTTACAGAGTTACAGGGTTACAGAGTTACAGAGTTACAGAGTTACAGAGTTACAGAGTTACAGAGTTACAGACTAGAGAGGATAAAAAAAAAAAGAAAGTTCAACCTACAGTATGCCAAACAAGAAAAAGTGCTTAAATAATAGATATCTATAAATATAAACCGATATAGCCAACATTATTGTCCCAGATGACATATCAATTTTCTTAAAGATGTGTAAAATGGGGGCGTCATTTTGCGCACGTCCGCATTTGTTCCAATGGCGTCGAGTCAAATCTCGTAACTGGATGTAATAACATTAGCTGCATTGGTAGCTAAGTTACAGGCAAATCAGACGGCCACATCCGCACAGGGGGAGCCCCAACGTTTTTCGAGTTCCATCTAGCGTGTCATCAGAGGGAGTCTCCTTTGGCTTTATGCACGTTTGTCTGCATTAGTCCCATTCATAAGAGCAGAGTTCAACTCTTTTTTCCAGCACAGGACTTGTGTATGTGAAAGGGGTTCAAACATCCACCTGCCCAATATTGACAAGGGGTCGACTTGTCATGTTCCGTGAAAGCCGGGCTAGATGCCCGTCAAACAGGTGCTGCATCATATTTAATAAACGTGTTAATCAAGTCTTTGCATGTGACATAGTTTCAAATGATCGCAGCGTATTGGTGGTTGGGAAGGGTACATTTTGAAGTGGTGATAACTTTGAATGCACCTATACAGGAGCTTATAATTACAGAACGCAGAGTGTTCAAAACCTCATCAGTCACTTCAAATGTACCCTCCCTTAGTCAGGGGGGTTCACCTCCAGTACTCAAAACCCTCCAGCAGGTCAGGCTCTCAGGATACCCCTTCTTCAGCACAGATGGCGCAATCAGTTATAACAGGAGACGAGTACATCTTCCTTAATGAAAGGTTGATTCCCAGCAATAAGTATAACCAAAGGGTTTCCCCCAATGCCACACTCACTGATTTGGAGTTCATCTCACTGACCTTTCGACCAGTCCCATAGACCAGGGGTGCTCAACTCCAGTCCTCAAGCTCCGCCAACAGGTCAGGTTTTCTGGATATCTCAGCTTCAGCATAGGTGGCTCAATCACTAATCTTTAGACACAAAAGGTTTTGACAGACACAGTATTTGATTCAGCTTTTGAGACTAATGCCTTAAACACAAAATATCCCCTAATACAGCTCAACTCCGTTATAGCGCGGTCCTCAGGGGCCACCCGATCCGACCGCGCTATAACTGGAGACGCGCTGATTTAAAAAAAATGGCCACCGTGTGCCCGATCAGGAGGAGGGGGTTGTGAGGAGGGAGGTGGAGTGAGGCGCCGGCAGCCCTACATGGCCCCTAGCAGCCACCAGCATTCCCCGCACCCCCCTCAGCAGCTTCGAACCAGCCAACCACGGATCCCCGCAACTATCCTCCAGCCTCACCCCGATCCCCCCAGCCTCGCACTGATCCCCGCACGGCCCCCCCAGCCTCACTCCAATCCCCGCACTGCACTGCCCCCCCCCAGCCTCGCGCCGATCCCCGCACCGACCCCCCAGCCTTGCACTGTCCCTCCCCCCACCAGCAGTCCCACAATGCCCCCAAAGGTGGGCTGTGACACTAAAGGTAGGGGGGGCTGTGTGTGTGGTGTGGTGTGTGTGGTGTGGTGTGTGTGGTGTGGTGTGTGTGGTGTGGTGTGTGTGGTGTGGTGTGGTGTGAGTGTGTGCAGTGTGCTGTGAGTGTGTGCAGTGTGCTGTGAGTGTGTGCAGTGTGCTGTGAGTGTGTGCAGTGTGTGCAGTGTGCTGTGAGTGTTTGCAGTGTGCTGTGAGTGTGTGCAGTGTGCTGGTGCTATGAATGTGTGCAGTGTGTGCAGTGTGCTGTGAGTGTATGCAGTGTGCAGTGAGTGTATGCAGTGTGCTGTGTGTATGCAGTGTATGCAGTGTATGCCGTGTATGCAGTGTATGCAGTGTGCAAAAAAAATTAAATTAATTTTTTTTTTTTTTTATTCGGTGTCCATGCTCAAACCGCGTTATAGTGGATCGCGCTATAACGGGGGTGAGCTGTATATAGTGTAAGGTTCATTTCTGAACATATCACAAACACAGAAACACCTTAATTGGCACACTTTTGGGGTTGTGTCTATTTGTGTCTATTTATGCAGCTTGCTTGCATCGGATACATAATAAAGTGTTACAACAGTTGTATTAAAGTTCTATTCCCTTTTATTCTAAACCTCTAGGCAAAAATGAAATTACTTGTATATATTAGTGTATAAGGCACACTTGGGACACACATTTTTCTAAGAAGATACAACAATATAACCATTTTAGAAAGGCAAATAAAAATACAAACATTGTGATATTTGGCTAAGAAATTAATATTTTTTTACATTGCAATTTGCCTTTTAGGCAGGTACATATATAGCTGCAGTGATATGTCCAACAGAGCCTGAAATAAAGATGCTCTGCAGAGGAAGAGATTAAAAATACTGCCCATATCCCTCCTTCAGGGTTACACTACAATGGGTAATCTTTAACTACCCAACGCTGGGTGTGAGGAGCGGGAACTTGAAATTAAAACCGAGTTATGTGTAATTTAAAAATAATAATAACTGGAATGAGTGATTATGACTTGTTAGTGTAATATTATTTATAATGAACAGTCTATGAAAATAATACATTTTGTTAAACTTGATCATGAAACAGCTGTGCTGCATCAAATAATTTTTTGGGGTTTGATACATAGTAATTTAATTCCGCGCTAACAATATATACAGATTTTTTTGTAGTTATGATTTTGATGCAGGTTCAACAATTTTTTAGGACGCTCATACAATTTTTGTACATTTTTGTGTACATACATGCATGTTTTTTACGCATCCCGTTTGTACGTGCTAATATACTTGAATAAAAATATTTTTGACTCAAGGAGCATATGGAGGGGAAAAAAAAAAAGAGTACACAGGTACAATAGAATTTGGGATTTCCCTGCGTCAATTTTATGTCACAAATTCAATTTGAGATGCTTAGTACTGTACTTGAGCCCCAACAAGTCCTTGTCCTGCAGAACTTACAATCTAATTGTGTTACCTACATCAGGGGTGCTTAACTCCAGTTCTCAAGACCCCGCCAGGTCAGGTTTTCATAATATCCCAGCTTCAGCACAGGTGGCTCAATCAGTGGCTCATTCTTCGGCCTGTTGGGGGATCTTGAAGATTGGAGTTGAGCAATACTGGTCTACATCATACAAAGACAGTGTCATGCCCAAGGTCACCCACACAGATGTAGCAGGACTTATTGTGCCTAGCACCTGGACAAACCACGTGATCCATTGTGGGGGATCTGATCCAGAAGTAGGGACCCATCACCGCAATGTCAGGGCAGCATTATGTCTCTTGGGCCGCGACTCTTTACAAATCACCCGTGGGTCCGGTACAGTAAACCCTCTTACATCTGTAAGGAGATCTGACACTTGGATATGGACCTGGCTCACCCCCAGCAGGGGCACCTTCCTTATCGCTAAGCTGAACCTTCCAAACAAGTGAACATCTTCTGTGACAGCACAGGAACAGTATCTGCTTACACAATACTTAGACAGTAGGTACAGCTTATACAGTAGGTGGGGATTTGAGATACATGAATATCTTACAGCTCCGTTTGCAGAACTTTCCTCAGCCTTTATATCTTTATTCACCTTTTCCTTCCTCTTTACTTCACGTTGGATATTTTGATGATGTATAGTAGATGTTGCATATTCTCCAGTTCGGCATGTTTGGTAACCTTACTGTTTGGGAGAGAGAAATAAAGAAAGAAATATGCAGATTTTCTCCATTTGGCCAAATTTTCACAGGAGCCGAAAGTCCAATACTCACCAGCATCACGTACTTGTGCGAACGTTTCACACATCTGTAGTGGTGATACAGACATTATTGTACTCACGGGTGCACGTGAGTGTGTGTGTAATAAGGCGTTAGCCTCGCCCGTTTTTTGCACACTACTAATTCAGACTCAATGGTGTCTGCTCTCGTAGTGTCCCTGCTCCCAACCCTCTCCCCCCCCCCCCCCGCTGCAACGCGACCACATCTGTACATGGTGATCACTTTTTTTTCATCGTGTGTGTATACATTTCAGATGCACAAACAAAAAGTAGGACATCAAAATATATAGCTGTAGTAAGTATGTTCTCCTTCTTTCAGCTTCATTAGTTAGCTGAAGATTCAGTTTATAATGGACCTGGTTAACAATTGTTAAAGGTGGTACAGAAAGTGTTACATGACTAAGTGCTTTCACTTTTTTGTAACTACTTTGGCTTACGGTGCTATGTGGGACTGCAAATTTAAAGCAGCAATACTACATCCCCGCCCCCCTTTTTTATTTTTTTATTATTTGTTTAATTTAAGCCTGGTCCTTATTACCTAAGCTGGCACTTGGTGCTCCTGTTATAAATGTGTCAATATTGTGTGACTAACATAATGGCTGCTTCAGTCAGTGTAACTCAGCAGCTACAATGTATTCTTATATTACTAAGGTAACATTATTTCATTTTTCAGTTTACAGCTCAAATTGCTAGGAACATTTGCCACAAATTATCACAAACAGGAAAGTGTTTCAAAGATCTTGCACTGCTGGGGAGGTGGGGTAAATCTGCTATAGAAATCAAAGGATGCTTTAAAGAGGTAATACAAGCAGCTATAAAAAAAACATATTTTTTTTGTTTTAATATATGCAGCCTTTGATTACCTTTATTGAAAACTAATTACCTAAGCTGCCAATAGATTGGTTCTCCTGTGATCGATCATCAAAATACCAGGGATCATTAAATGGCTTCCTGTTAATTTCAAATCAATCCTTGAGTCAGTGTAACTCAGCAGCTACAATGTATCCTTACATTACTGAGGTAACATTATCTATTGTTACACTTTGCAGCTCAGACTGCTGTGGCTATTGGCAACAAATTGTCACAAAGAGAAAAGCATTACAAAGATGTTATATAGTTACATAGTAGATGAGGTTGAAAAAAGATGTATGTCCATCAAGTTCAACCTATGCTAAATTTAGACAACAGAGACTTTATCCTATATCTATACATACTTATTAATCCAGAGGAAGGCAAACAAAAAACCCCAGTGTCATATCATCCAATGATATCTCATAAGGGGAAAAATAAATTCCTTTCTGACTCCAAGAATTGGCAATCAGATTGCTCCCTGGATCAACACCCATGTTTACTTATTTGGGATATCCCTGTATACCTTTCCCTTCTAAAAATATGTTCAACCTTTTTTTTAACAAATCTATTGTATCTGCCATCACAGTCTCCATGGGTAATGAATTCCACATTTTAACTGCCCTTACTGTAAAGAACCCTTTCCTTTGTGGCTGGTGAAATCTCCTTTCCTACAACCTAAAGGGATGGCCCCGAGTCCTTTGTACTGTCCTTGGGATGAATAGTTCTTTTGAAAGCTCCCTGTACTGTCCCCGAATATATTTGTATATAGTTATCATATTCCCTCTTAGACGCCTCTTTTCTAATGTAAATAAATATAATTTAGCTATCCTCTCCTCATAAGTTAGATTGTCCATCCCCTTTATTAATTTAGTGGATCTTCTCTGCACTCAGTACAGTATATTAAAACTTATAAACAATGGTATTAAGAGTTGAATTTGAAAATAAAAAAAGTAGTATTATCTAATATTCCAGAATTGATTTATTATTAAAAAAAAGTGGGATATTAGGATTTTGCATGGATTGATTCTTTAAAACTCATTAAACATTGAGTTGAATAACGAAAAAAAATGTTCTTATACTACATAAATGATTTATTTAAAAAAAAATCCCATACAGTATAAGATTTCACATGTTTTGCTGGTTTAACGTCAAACTGGGGGGCGCAAGGTTTTTGGTGGTGGGGGGGCGCAGAGTTTGCCAAGGCCCCCCCATTTAAATGAAATGCCAGGGGATCGCGTTGGCCTCTGCACCGTCCCTTACCGTGTCTTCGGCGATATGTCGCCATGGCAACGCGTCGCCATGGCACTGCCACGGGTCACGTGATGTCATGTTGCCATGGAAACTTGACATCACCTGATCTCGCGGCATCAGTTGACGCCGAGGACAAGGTAAGGAAGCAGGCAGGGGGGCGCAGCAGGGAACGTCCGCGCGCCCCCGGGTTAAGGTAATAGGCTCTCGTTATAGACGTGAAAGCATAAGTGTGTATCGGGGCTATTATATCAGACGGCTTATTTAATGCACATTTCCCTCTTCGTTGCAGGGCTCCCTGCTCTGGTGGTGGCTATTTCGGTGGGATTTACGAAAGCAAAGGGGTATGGAACCGCCAACTAGTAAGTAACCTTTATTTCTTTCATCGTACGACCTTCAGATGTTGCAAACTGTACTGTTTTTGGTGCCGTTATCACACTCGGCGGCGCAGTATGGCGGCTGCGCCAATTGCGACCCCACAAACAGTAAGCGACCCGGGAGGATTATCTCTGCGGGAGTTAAATGATTGAAATGTCCTGTCCAACCCCCTTGACGACGTAGATCCCAGAATGTTCCCTACAGTGTTTCCTCTCGTGACGTAGAGCAGGGGTGTTGAACTCCAGTCCTCCAGGCCCCTCAGCAGGTCATGTTTTAAGGATATCCCTGCTTCAGCACAGGTTGTACAGTCTGAGCCACACATGGAGCCACCTGTGCTGAAGCAGGGATATCCTTAAATCCTGACCTGTTGGGGGGGGGGTCTGGAGGACTGGAGTTGAGCGCTCCCTGACGTAGATATCCATATTTGGATATTCCCTCCTGTACTGGGATTGCTTCTTACCTTATCGGGGAGGCACCGCGCGGAGAGAGACTGCTTCTCTCTGCGCAGCTCTTCCAAACTGTCTGTCCCGGGAGGATTAATGCTGCAGGGGTCCCATTCAGAAGCAAGGACTCCCGCAGTATTAATCCTCCCGGGTCCCGAAAATGTACTGTTTTTGGTGCCGCGGATTTCCACATGGTGGCCCGCGGCACGGGAAACAGGAAGTCTGCTTACATCTGTATAAAGGAAATGTGTGCTGCGCTAAGCGCGATGGGAGCCCGGGACTAAATGGTGCTCTGTGTTAAAACACTTAAACTTACGTGATATAGTGTATTTAGGTGGCTGCCAATCAGGGAATCTGCCCACCATGGTGAGATAGGGAAACTATAGTGAAAAACAGTGTGCGGCGCCTCGTGCTAATATAAACAGTGCAACAATTCACTAGCAATGAATACGCCTATAATATACATCTTCTCTAACTGTGCACGCAATGTCTTGCATATAATGTATACCCTGTTCATTTATGTAACTGTATGTGTAACCATGTATTATTTGTCATATTAACTATGCCCAGGACATACTTGGAGACAAGAGGTAACTCTCAATGTATTACTTCCGGGTAAAACATTTTTATAAATAAATAAATAAATCGCACGTGTTGCTAATGCAACTAATGGTAAAACATCTTTGAATAAATCAGAAACACTTATACGTGTCTTAATAATACAACTGTGATTCGTGTCCTCAATAGAAATGTCCAGTTGCTACTGTACAATGTTTGGTGTTAAGATCAATGTAGAACTCAGCATATGAAATGAGAAAAAAACACCAAACATAGTGTAATGCTGTATAATAAGAACAATATGTAACCTTATGTTAGTGATTAATGAGATCCTCAGAGGTAGGAAATACTAAGGAAAGTAAGAAATTAAGTGCACTTAATAGACATAAAATCAATCACATGACTGTCACTACAACAGTATCCACACTGGCAGAAATGGAAATCCTACTTACAGGAGGTAGGTAGGTATTGCGCATTTAGACAAAATTGACTTGCAAATCTCTGTTGGGGGCGGCTGCTTTTCTTCTCTGGCTAATGCATCTGGAGTCCTGGGTACGGCTTTCCCAGACCAGCCAGTGCATGCAGGTTCCTATGTAGCCGCTGAAGTAGTGGCACTGCCTCCCTTCCCTTCTTTCAGCACCCTGCTGACCGACTTGTTGTGCTCACGCGAGATCGGGTGATAGGAAGAGCCGGTTAAGGGTCTCCTGCAGTCTGTCAGGACGTTCTCCAAGACAATATTGTGCCCTCCTGTGCAGGGTAACTTGCGCTGGCATGGGACCGTGATAAACTCTTCTCTATGCGTTTCACAAATTGCTTCACTTCATCAGGGATATGTGGTATCATTAGCAACACTTGCAATTCATTGCGGCATTTGACACCGTGGACCACCCTCTTCTCCTTTACATTCTCCATACTCTTGGTATTCGTAACAAAGCTCTATCCTGGATCTACTCTTACCACTCCCATTGTACTTTCAGTGTCTCTTCTTCTAACACCTTCTCCTCCTCCATAGATCTTTCTGTGGGGGTGCCGCAGGGTTCTGTCCTGGGACCTCTTCTCTTTTCTCTGTTCACACTTTCTCTAGGTGACCTAATCACATCCCTTGGGTTTAAATATCACCTCTATGCTGACGACACACAAATTTACTTTTCAACCCCTGACCTTACACCTGCTGTACAGACCAAAGTCTCAGAATGCCTCTCTGCGATATAATCCTGGATGGCCCTCCGCTGACTTAAACTTAGCATGACAAAAACCGAGCTCTTCATACTTCCTCCCAAACCTGGCCTAACTACCTCCTTCCACATTACTGCTGGAAGTACCATCATTCACCCAGTAGCCCAAGCACGCTGCCTAGGGGTCACACTTGACTCCTCTCTCACATTCTTCTCTCACATTAAAAATGTCTCTAAAACCTGTCGCTTTTTCCTTCGCAATATTACAAAGATTTGCCCTTTCCTCCGTTGCTCGACTGATAAAACTCTGACTCAGGTCCTCATTCTCTCCCGTCTTGACTACTGTAACCTCCTGCTGTCCGGCCTTCCTGCCTCTCACCTGTCTCCACTACAATCTATCCTAAACGCTGCTGCCAGAATCACTCTACTCTTTCCTAGATCTGTCTCTGCGTCTCCCCTGCTCAAATCACTCTCCTGGCTTCCTATCAAATCCCGTATCACACATGCAATTCTCCTCCTCACTTTTAAAGCTTTACACTCTTCTGCCCCTACTTACATCTCATCCCTAATTTCTCGCTATGCACCCTCCCGATTCTTGCATTCTGCTCAAGGATGTCTTCTCTCTACCCCCTTTGTATCTAAAGCCCTCTCCCGCCTTAAACCTTTCTCACTGACTGCCCCACACCTCTGGAATGCCCTTCCCCTCGATATCCGTCTAGCACCCACTCTATCCACGTTTAAGACCCACCTTAAGACACACTTGCTTAAAGAAGCATATGAGTAGCACCGTACATATTATTAGACACGATACATAAAGCTTGGCCCCCTGCAGAAACACTTACCAATATGCCCTCCTACTGTTTCTGTACGTTTTTCCTACATACCTATTAGATTGTAAGCTCCTCGGAGCAGGGACTCCTCTTCCTAAATGTTACGTTTTTCTGAAGCACTTATTCCCATGACCTGTTATTTATATATATTTATTATTTGTTATTTATATGATTACCATGTGTATTACTACTGTGAAGCGCTATGTACATTAATGGCGCTATACAAATAAAGACATGCAATACAATACAATACAATTGCTAGTGAATTGTTACACTGTTTATATTAGCACTAGCCGCCGCACACTATCTGTTTTTCACTATGATTACATCTGTATACCTACACTGCGTGTGCTCCGTGCACCTAGAACAGCCCAGTTATATTATGTAAATACACTTGTTGGAATATGTTCTGACTTCTGAACACTTTTACCTTTGCTGCCCTATCTCTGCCTCTCTCCTCCTATCAGTGTTCCTCATGGTCCCGCTCTCATTATCTGGACGGCTCCATTTCATACTGTATACAAGTCATCCTTTCAGAAAGTAACGTTTTGAGAAATAACTTCTCTTCTCTTGCATGAAACTCATTTTCTCGCAGTCGTCACCTGGTGTCCATTGAAATCCCTGTGACTTTTACTTGGAGTGTAAGCTCTCTGGTCTAGGAATCCTCTGCTCCTCCTGTCCATGTCTGATTGTTCTCTTGGTTGGTGTAACGGGAAGTTACAGGAGCGCAGCGCTGCCCTAATAACATTGCGGGAGTTATATTTCTAAGACACTTGCGTATCGACTCAGATAAAACTAATAACACAGTGAATAGGGGGGACTGTTCATTTGGGCGTATTACTATGGAAACAGTGTCTACGTTGCAAAGCTAGCAGCAGAGGTTTGAAGCGATACTTAGACCAGAAGTGGCCAACTCCAGTCCTCAAGGGCCACCAACAGGTCTTCAGGATATCCCTGATTCAGCCCAGGTGGCTCAATCAGTGGCTCGGTCGTTGACTGAGCCACCTGTGCTGAAGCAGGAATATCCTGAAAACCTGACCTGTTGGTGGCCCTTGAGGACTGGAGTTGGCCGCCTCTGGCTTAGACACTAGCACTAGTGGCCGTTTTTAAGAAGCCGCACTAACGATGTTTTTAGCTCACGTCTCTGAAGTGGGAGAACCCATTTTCAAATCCCAGTGTCACCTAATCTCCCCGTACCGCATGCACCCAAATTAGACTGTAAGCTCTTCAGGTCAGGAACTTGTATTGGCAATATGGTGGATACACTTATTTCTATATATATATTTTTTTTGTCTGGGATTGGACTTTGGGAACTTTGGCTGGTGGAGGATCTGACTTTATTGTACGTTGTCCCGTTGAATGGGGACATGTAAAATGTAGTATTTACAAAATCTGAAAAGCTGTCTCAGGTGCAATCTCGGGTAATCGGCTGCGGGAAATAAAAAGTCTTTGAGATGGTTTTCTATGTTTAGAACCGTAATTATGTTTTATTCTTGTGTGTGCCAGTGCATTGTGTACATTTGTGTACATTTGGTGTGCACTTTTCTTTCTCGGTTTACATGAAGAGGAGACCTGTGACGTTTGCAAGCTGTATACATTAGTATCTCATGTACAGTGTGAAGAAATCTCCGGTATCAGCACGTATGCAGCTACTAGAGCTTTGTACAACATGTTTAGTTAAAGCAGAAATGCCAGCTGCTTGTGTTATTTCCATCCTCCCTGAATCAGGGTGCCCCGGAGCTTATTGGGGGTGCCCTGATGTATGCGACCTCTTGTTCCGGAGATGTGATATTTTTGTTGTTGCTGGTTTTGACACACACAAAAAATAAGACATATATGGCTGCCAGGGTTACCAATAAAAGGCCACAACATCATCTCCCAATGATTCTTATTTTATTGGCCACTGGAGAGAGCCCTGACACAGGCGGCCATATTTATTCTCCAGTTTTCCGGGCGAGCTTCTGATCCACCCCAGACTCACCGCTCTGGAACTGTCCCTCCCAGATTAGGTACAATAAAAAAAGAATAACCGGGTTTGCTGCTGTAAAAAATGATTTACTTTTAACTCTGCTGCAAGTAATCAGAATATACAGTATTATACTGAGTACGTGTGTGTATATATATATGTATATATATATATATATATATATATATATATATATATATATATATATATATATATATATATATATATATATATATATATATATCACAGCAACCTCTGTGTATCGAGGCAAAAATGGTGCAGTTCGGGGCAAAATAATTGCACACGTTTTTTTCTGTCTTGGAGACAGATCATGGTGCCGTGTATTGCCTCGGAATTGCAGCGCACAGGCCTGAACTTACTGAGCTGAGGCAGGGTATCCCACATTGACTTGAATGTCAGTGGATGCCGGATCAGCGTGCGATACGTACAACAGATCACAGCTTACTGAATCCTCACTGGCTTTTATAGGTTGCTGTATCTTTGAACATGCTGTATCTTAACACAGGGGGCGCTCAACTCCAATCCGCAAACCCCCCCAAACAGGTCACGTTTTCAGATATCCCAGCTTCAGAACAGGTGGACCAATCGAGTGAGCGTCTGATTGAGCCATCTGTGCTGATGCAGGGACTGTTTGAGCCACCTGTGCTGATGCAGGGACTTATAAAGCCACCTGTGCTGATGCAGGGACTGATTGAGCCACCTGTGCTGATGCAGGGACTGATAAAGCCACCTGTGCTTTAGCTGGGATATCCTGAAAACCTGACCTGTTGTGCGGGCTTGAGGACTGGAGTTGAGCCCCCTGTCCTAATACACAGCGATACATGGCTGAGTGCCTTTATTTGTACATGTACAGCTATAGCCGGACTCGCTGTCCGGAGACGCGGCAGCAAAAAGCCACAGCTCCGGAGATAGTACTCTACATCACTGGGGGTTCCCGTACTTCCGGATCGGACCCACAGTGACCAGTGATAATCCTCCGGCACCAAGCTGCAGTCATGGTCACACAGCCGGTCCCGGTGCTGGACTCAATAAGTCCTCGTATGATCTGTGAATTCAGTACTTACTAAGTGCAGGTACAATCTATAGTGTCTTACTGTATATTCTCCCAAACTACCGATTGGGCTGATTTCGGACAAAATCCCCCATTGTTGCCTGTGGATCTTGAGGCAATGATCAAGGCTACAAAATTAGCAGTTTGTATTTCAGGAAAGCCTGTGCTGCTTCTTTCTCCCATCAATGAATTTCTGAGCACCGTTTGTCTGTTTGCTTGCTAGATACCCACAAGACTGCAGTACCATTTAATCATTGCACGTACAGTCTGGCATTTGCTGCATCGGATCTATTCCAGTAAAGCAGATTTTGTTTTTCCGGTCCTGCCCCCCATAATATCCCTTTTCAAAGCACCCCCTTCGTTATTGTCAATTCTCAGGTCCCAAGACGGTTTGCTTTTGCAGCACAGGACTATCACTGGCGGGATGCCACTTGTTCGGCTAGCTTCCCAGAAATACTGCAGGGGTATTTGTCATCCTATGCTGCAGCCTTCTTAGCATGTTATCCAGCATTGCTTTGGCCAGTACCGCAGACTGAATCCATTATCACCAGGTGATTTGCATCTCTCACCCTTGTGACAAAGTTTATGGTACTGTAACTTAAAGGTGCAGAGCTTTATAAAGTCAGGCAATAGCAGTAATATGTTCATCCATTTCCATTATGATAGCCATAAAGAGAGTGTAGTCTTGCACCGGTATGACTGTGTATTTACAGTAAGATTGTTCTCCTATTCATCCCCTCTGCTGAAACCAACTGGGATTTAAGTCTGATTCCCCCAGACTCCATTCCTTTTTATGGACTGCAAATATAGCAAGTTCTTGGCTGACAGGCATAGAAAAGGGACAATTCTTTGACATATTGATGCTGGAAAAAACCACCCATCATCGTTAAAAGTTCTCGATCTCTGACGTCTCGTTGGAACAAAGCAGCAGCTCGGGTAACCTGGAAAACTGCTGCTGGGACCTGGTAATATTTCCATTTATCTGGATTTTATTTTCTAGCACTCCAGTTTGTTACCAAAACGTGAACGTGGATAGTTTATAAAAAAGAGTAACACGGTTTGCGGCGTACCTGTCCTGAAGAACTTACAATCTAATGTGTTATATCTACTGGAACAGAGAGACTAGGGGGCTGTGTTGATAGAGTCCCTAAATATCACAGTGAGATAAGATTGGGACTAGGGCAGTGGGCTTCACCTCCATGTAGTGGCTCAGTGAGTAAACACGCGGACTCTAAGAATAAAGGGAACCTCCCTGTGCCTCAGACACCCACATATAGATTGTAAGCTCTGCAGGGCAGAAACTCGTGCATCCCACCATCCTATATACAGTGCTATTCAAGAAACAAACATGACTTTATTATTGAAGTCACTGCCTTTTCCTCAAGGTCACCCTTCAAAGCAAGGCAGGGACATGCCATATGTTTGAAGGATTAAGCTGTTGTGCCCAGGTTTAAGCATTGGCATTATTCCACACGATATTTGGGGTATTTAGACCAGGAATGGTTAAGGACATGGGCATTTTTCAATGTCACCGAACACGTTTTGACAAAATTGAGAGCATAATATTTAGTTTTGTGCACTCCTCGGGGAACCCTGCCGCCACGACATTGAGTAATGACTTCCTTCATGCCACACAGGGCCACGGTGTCAAAGCTTTTCCACTTGTGCAGCTTACAAATTGCTATGAACACCTTATTTAGGTAGGGAGAACATGCCGCATTAATCTTAATGTGGGAGTTAAAAACAGCATAGGCGCTTGAAATCATTAATTATCTTTGGTCCAGGAAGGCGGGGTCTGGCCAGGGAAGGAGAAGGCCCATCATGAATTCCTTAACATGACACTTCTTGGGAAATCACGGAGTTCTGGCAATGATCGGGGGGGTTTATTATCTGCATGTGTTTGCGTATCTGTGCAGTTAAAAGCTAAAGCCAAAATCAACCAACGGTAGTTGTGACTTTAGAGGGGGTTTCCTGATGCAAACCCACAGTTAGTGCCCAAATTCTGCCAGATTTACCAAGAGAACCAAACTCCACAGTAAAGATGTTTTTTTTTTTCTACTGACAAATCGTGTGCTGATTTTAGTGTTGTGTTTGCCCTGATAAATATGGTGCAGAACATTGTCATCCACAATAGGTTTCCAGCTCTGCAGGACAGGGTCCTGCAAGAATGCGTTAGGATAAGCATTGGAAGGTCCAGTGACATGAAGGGCCACCGAAACTAAGTATGCTATGCCACAATACACCTTCTGAGTGGGTTCTGAGATGCCTTCTGGTGCCAGAATGTGCCTTGTGGCCTAACACCACTTGGTAGATAGGGGCCAAAGCCAAGTCAATGCAGCAGGTTTTTTTTTGCCCCCCATACATAACCATTTAACGATTCTGTCCTAAACTGGCTATGCAGTCAAGACCAGGTTAGATCTAGCAGCATATTCACACAAGGGCATTCTGTTCTTATTACCAGGCCTATTTCCGTTGCATCTATTTTGTGAAGCTGGCTGTAGATCAGGACTGGCCGACTCCAGTCCTCAAAAACTACTAACAGGTCAGGTTTAAAGGATATCCCTGCACCAGTACAGGTGGCTCAATTAGTGGCTCAGTCTTTGACTGCTATTCTGAAAACCTGATCTGTTGGTGGCCCTTGAGGACATTGAGTTGGCCAGTCCTGGTGATCAAGTGACAGGAGCCTTTCCTATGGAATAAGATGTGCGTCAGGCCTAATCCAGTCTGTAATCACACACGCTCCAGATTGCAGCTCTCAATATGAGCGGAGACTTGCAAATGAGAATATTTAGGTAGCCCACAAGCATGAATATACGGCATTAAAAAAAATAATTGTGTGAAATGTACAATTTATGTTCACTTAGTCCATCTAATCCTGTTTTCCTTGACAATGTGGCGGGGTGCTGGATGTGAGTGCGTGGGCCTTTCAGGGGCGGCCATCCTTTTGATTAAGGTTGCCATGGTGACATCAGTCAAAGCTTTCCATTTAGGATTAAAACGCTTAGCATTTCAAAGCAGTGGCAGCATTTTATAGGCCGTGCTTAACCCCTTCAAAGCCAGAGGCGTCTGCAGTACAAAGATGCAGTTATCGCTTAAACAAATGAGCACGCAATGTTTAACGTAAATGCTCAATTTCGCCTGTCTAACACTGTTTCTCTGGAGACTCCCCTATTTATGTGATTTAAGAGCTGAGGCAGCGCCCATCTGTTTATCAACATTTACTGTACATTTCATTTCCTATATATTTGGTATAGAAGCCGAAATTAGCAACAAATACAGTACATTACGTTGTACACTTACACTGGTGCCATAATGACTATTTGTAAGTGTGAGGTTTTGCATGTCATTTCCCAGAATCCCTGGCTGCAGTGGAAGCACTGTATGCTAAGAGATAATGGGGAAGGGCAAAGCGGCAGGCCTGTCTGAGAAATGTGAAGTGATCGTTGTATTTGCTGTCCGCTGTACGGGAGATTGGTTTGTGTCACTTGTTCACTCAATGTGTGGCTGAAACCTATCCCAACTTCCCATGGCAAAGCCAGTACAACCAGCCTCACACTGACAAGATCTAAAAGGTCAAAACTGCTGTGTACAGCATGAGTAGGTTTCATTGGCTCTGCACTTCTTTAACCCAGGCTGTGCTGAAAAGCTTTGTGACATGGCAGGCATACGGCAGGGCTGGCTTTACGCTTTGCAGGGCCCAAGGCGGCAGGCTGGCTGCGGGACACCCCCGTAAAATAAAAAGGGGACATACCTTGGAAAGCAGCCCTCCTCTAGCAGCATCATGGTGCCTTGGCAATGTGCTGTCACGTGATGCTGCAGGAGGTGACACGCTGCGGAGAAGGATCACACACTCCAACTTCCGACCCGAGGGGGTGCCTTGCGTTCCCTAATCCAGTTGGGGGAAAGTTGGATCCCGGCGCCGACAGTGACTCCCATTCCCGAAGTTTCATGTTTATTGGGGACAAGGAACATGTAAAACCCAAAACAGGTCAGGTTTAAGCTTTACATGGCTTGGGACATCCACAACACACCACGTCTTTATCTACAGACGGGTACCCTCAAATCATGCGTGACTTGTGGGTAAAATACCAGTATCTCCGGTCAGCAACATTTTATACAGCTTTTAACCCTAGTTGCCCCCCGATATCCACCCTTACCCTCACGCTCCCAATGTCCCCGTTCTGCAACTATTTCCTATGGGGGACCCTAACCACACATGGTATCCATAGCTTTTACTCCTGCAGGGGACAGTATAATGGGAACAGAGGTTAAGGGAAACATAACAGGGTGCATTTGTAGGCTGAAGAGCTGACACTCTCAGCCCTTGGCTCACGGTTTTAGGGGCAGCCAGCCGGGCTTCAGCTTCATAATGAAGGCCGGCTACCCCCTACGGTCACAGCACCCATCCGGTTAATCTAAGGCACACTTGGGTGACATGAACCCTCGTTGAGTTACACTGGTCTAATATAGTGTTGGCGTAGAGAACATATGTTGGGTTTATTTACTAAAGTCTCCAGGCTGCAAAAACAGGTGAATAACCCATGCTAAATAATTACACCAGATTTATGAAATGATGAACCCTAGTTCATTTTAATGGGTGTCCTCCGTTAATGGTTTTTTTTTAAACTGATTTTGCAGGCAGGAGTCTTTCATTTCGACTTTTTAGCCTCCTCCTGAAAAACCAGGGCAGAGGAATGACCCCAGGTTTCAATACGTTTTGCAGCTGGAACACTTTAAGCATTGCTTCTCATAGGGTCTATTTATCAATACGGTACCAAAGAGAGTAACTAGCGGGACATACCTGTAGCTAAAAAAAATGTTTTCTCGGTCTGTACCAAATCTAATAAAGTAGTTAAAGAGTCGAGTCTTACAGTACATCTGATGCAGGTCCTGGGTGGATATTGTGTTGCACTTTGGGGTTTATGTATGAGAGCCTCCTGGGAGCAAACAGGAGCAATAAAGGTGCCATAGGAAGCAGTGTGCATTTTTACTTTGATAATACTATATACAGTAGTGCATTTTCTTTACTCAATTTTTGCTTCACTTTTGCTGCCAGGGATTTTTAATACATTGCTCCCACAGAATGAATGAAAATGTTGCATCCAGACACAGAGCTGTATACATCTCATTATAATACATCTCATTATAATAGGTGAATATGCAAACTTCTCCGGTAGCCACTTCCCCAAAACACACGCCAACGCAGACTGACGCATGCAGGGCAAAAGTGGGGAATATTAATGTGATACATTGATGCTTAGAGGTAGCTTGAAATGCCACTTTTATAGCAAAAAGGGGGGTGTCTCCCAGTGAGGTTTATGTACCAAATATTCCTTTGTGTTAAAACAGTGGACTGTAAAAATAGTGGGAAATATTTACAGGGAGAAAAGAAAAATGACTTTCTGCTAAATATCAGGACACGTCTTGGATAAACACAGAAATATAGAATATGACAGCAGAGGAAACACTCGACCTGCTCATAACCTGTTGCTAAATCTAAGACCTTGTTTTATTCTTCAGCCTTCTTTCATTTGTAGGATGGCCTTACTGTATGTCTATCTCTAACATGTATTCATTCCCTTTCGGTTTTGGCTTCTGCCAGCTTTGGTGGGAGGCGTTTGCATGAATCCACCACCCTTTCTTCCACCGTCCCGTTTCCTCCAGCTACTGCACATTCGAGCGTAGATAGCGGAAGTAAGACAGACGTGGCTGCCCCCATTGTTCACACTCCCTAAGCAGCGTGCAAGGACTCACATCCCAGAGATTTGGGGGTGATGGAGGAACATATATTTGAAAGTGCTGATTTATCAGTCAAACTTTACTAATGACTGCAGCGGGGGGCTCAACTCCAGTCCTCAAGAGCCCCAACAGGTCAGGTTTTCAGGCTATCCCAGCTTCAGCAAAGGTGACTCAATCAGTCGAAGGCTGAGCCTCTGATTGAGCCACCTGTGCTGAAGCAGGGAGTGGTTGAGCTATCTGTGCTGAAGCAAGGACTGACTGAGACACCTGTGCTGAAGCTGAGATATCCTGACAACCTGACCTGTTGGAGGGAGGGGTGGGGAGCTTGAGGACTAAACTTGAGCACCCCTGGTCTATGGGACTGGTCGAAAGGTCGGTGAGACGAACTCCAAATCAGTGAGTGTGGCATTGGGGAAAGAACTTTGGTTATACTTATTGCTGGGAATCAACCTTTCATTAAGGGAGATGTACACGTCTCCTGTTTTAACCCATTCCCTGCCAAAGGGGACTGCAACGCATTACTGTACATATAGTTTGACAAAGAAAATATTTACTATAATTATACACTATTTATCTTGAGTTGTGCAGCATAGATAAATGTAACAGTCAAGGTGATATTTAAAAAATGCTTTAAAAATACAACATCCGGGATGACACCTTAACTTTAAGTTAAACTGTGGCTGCTTCTTGCATACTGTACCCATGTGTTTGTCACGCTCCCCATTACTCGATGCTGTCACAGCAAGGAACTTCCTGAAAACCTAAGTGTCACAGTTTTTCACAGTGGCCAGACATCTGTCACTGTAATATTGACTTTGGCCTGGAGCAGAAACAATTGACCAGTGTCAACTGTCTGAGAACTCATTGACATTCAGGCTGAGAAGGCAGCCATTTGGCTGCGTGTTAGAAAACCTTTTATCCTTGTGCCAGTGCATCTCACAAAAGTTATTTTGCTTTCAACCCATACCATACATTGCATCGTGTTTTTCAACTATTTAGTGCAGTTGTTTCCAACTTTTATTTGGTTAAGGAACCCTACGTTAAATTCTGTGGAGCCCTAAATGACTCTAATAGCGCGTCTGAGATCAGATGCATTGTAAGGAACCCCAACCCTCTCTAATAGCAAGTCTGAGATATTTATTTATTTATAAAATATTTTACCAGGAAGTAATACATTGAGAGTTATCTCTCGTTTTCAATTATGTCCTGAGATAAGATGCATTGTACGGAACCCCAATCCACTCTAATAGTGTGTCTGAGATTAGATGCATTGTAAGGAACCCCAACCCTCTCTAATAGCACGTCCGAGATCAGATGCATTTTAAGGAACCCCAACCCTCTCTAATAGCGCGTCTGAGATCAGATGCATTGTAAGGAACCCCGACCCTCTCTAATAGTGTGTCTGAGATCAGATGCATTGTAAGGAACCCCAAACCTCTCTAATAGCAAGTCTGAGATATTTATTTATAAAATATTTTACCAGGAAGTAATACATTGAGAGTTATCTCTCGTTTTCAATTATGTCCTGAGATAAGATGCATTGTAAGGAACCCCAACCCTCTCTAATAGTGTGTCTGAGATCAGATGCATTGTAAATTCTACTGTATTTGGTACAATTTTAAAATGACCTGAAAATGGCAGGGAACCCTTTAGGAATGACTGGGGATTCCAGGAACCCTAGTTGAAAAACGCTGGTTTAGTGTGAATTGTTATATGTTATTTGAAAGCTATCTTGATGTTTACAATACCCCACCCTGAAAAAGAACCCCCTGCATCACATTAACAAGCAATCCTTGACTGCTTAATTTTGTACGTGTAAAGATGCCCAATATCTTTATACAATGCAGCAAGTTTATGGGGGGAATGTGTCCCCATGCAATTGAAATGTTCCAGTTGTATATGTTCACTTGCAGTGTATAAGTAGAGATGGGTGAATTTTGGGGGCGGATTTGGGTCCGCCGCGGATTGGACGGTTACTATGGTCCGCGGATCCATCTCAAAAAGGGTGATTCGCCTTTTCCGGATTTTTTTTTTTTTATCATTGACGATCCAATACGCGGAACGCAGAATCCATGGATTTGATTGGTAAAATCCACCAGCAAATTGTTCCCAGTGGCGTTATTTTTGATTAATCCGTAGGGATTGAAAGTGGAACAATCCGCCGACGGATGTTACACCGCGGATCGGGTTTTCAATGGAAAGCTCAGGAAATTCAGCCCAACGGATTTTGACAGTTTCTCTAATTATAAGGAATTGATCTATAAAGGCTAATTAAATAAGCCATGTTCAAAGAAAATGGCCTTGCAGATTGTGTGCATGTGGCAAAAACTTTCTCCAAACTCACTGCAATGGCATTGAGGATGGACTTTATGGCCAGTAGAATGATGTATTTCTTGTGTCATAAACGTGCTGCTACATTTAACCCTTTAATGTTCTTTATCTCTTTTAGTTGCTGGCTTTCGCTAGAAGGAGGACTCCTGTATGCTTTTGTGGGACCGGCTGCCGCAGTAGTTTTGGTATTTTATTCGCTGCCTACTTGTTATATCTTTTCATTCTTGCGCTGGTTATTTTCATTGTGCTTTTCTTTTGTTTTTAATGCCAGTTTATGGGTCATGAGAAACTTTTGCACTGAGCCCATGAATTAATTCTCCAATGAGCAATTGCCTTTTAGAGGTAGCAGGGTCTCTGTAAAGTGTCCCCGTCCTATTTGCTGCGGAGAGGACCGACAATGTATTTTTTTAGACCAGGGGTGGGCAGCAACAGTCCTCAAGGGCCACAAACAGGTCAGGTTTTCAGGATATCCCTGTTTCAGCACAGCTGCTGGAGTTGAGCACCCCTGGACTAGAGTTTAAAAAGAGCTTTCCAAACAAAGATAGTCCTAACACGAGACCGCAAAGTTGAAGGAATCAAGCAATATGTACCCAAAAGGTGTGACATTAAGGAAATTAACACTGTGTGAGAGAGTGGGGGCATTAAGCTGCAAATGGACTGCAACCTGTGCTGAAGCTGGGACTTATTGAGCCACCTGTGCTGAAGCAGGTATATCCTTAAAACCTGCCCTGTTGGTAGCCCTTGAGAACAGGAGTATCCCACCCCTGCGCTAGACGTATGTGGCAGTGAATCAGTGAAGGGAGCAGTCCACTACAGTAAGTCCCCTAAGTCAAATGCCACTATTTTCAGGGTTTAAATCTCCCTCGAGAGACACAATGGCTCCCAAATCTCCGAGCCACAGAAACCTGCAACATCATCCTATTGGATGACTATTGAAATTCCCCATTAAACCAAGGAAGGAATACTGGTACGGTAACGTCACCATTAGGTATATCGGGAACCGGAGCGTCCCCGGAGCAGGATATTGGGCTGTTCACCTCTGGGAGACGACCCGGTTCCAAAACAATGGAGGTTAGTTTGGGTGGATTGCTCCTTTAATTATCTCAATACTTTAGTCTTATGTTTCAAATGAATAGAAATAATGGAATGATGGTATCTGGTAGCATAATGGTCTACTGTATTGAGAACAATATTTCAGCGCTTGCCACATATAGACATTATGTATTTCCTATTCATTGTGCAGAGCTAGGGACTCATTTTAAAGGGGTTGGGTATTTTCTTTTTGAAAATGTCCCCTTCTTGACAGGGCTACGTTTAGGAAATAAAATATTCCCAAAGCATAGGCATAAAGCAACATTTCAACGTTGGGTAGCAATAAATAATGACATTAATTTCCTCTGAATACTGTGTTTAGTAAAAATAATGTTTCAGTGCAAGGTATTTTGTACCGTAGAGAAGAAGAACTGTCTAAAAGGAGGTAAGAGAGGGAATAAAGGAGATAAGAGAGGGAATAAAGGAGATAAGAGAGGGAATAAAGGAGATAAAAGAGGGAATAAAGGAGGTGAGAGGGAATAAGGGAGATGAGAGGGAATAAGGGAGATGAGAGGGAATAAAGGAGATAAGAGAGGGAATAAAGGAGATAAGAGAGAATAAAGGAGATAAGAGAGGGAATAAAGGAGATAAGAGAGGGCGTAAAGAAGATAAGAGAGCTAGAATAATGGAGGTAAGAGATGGAATTAAGGAGATGAGAGAGGAAATAAAGGAGACAAGAAAGGGAATAAAGGAGGTAAGAGAGCTAGAATAAAGGAGATGAGGCGGAATGAAACTCTTTTCAACTGCGATACCATATTCAAGCTTCCTGGTCAGAGAGAACTAAAATATGATGAAGGATTTCCCCAATACCTTTCTGCAGACGCCTCGGTACATGTGAGCTCTTATGCATGTGAACCCTTTTTAAAAGTTCATACTTGGATAACAGGAACATCACAGGACTTATTGTGATTTTACAATCTTACCT
The DNA here is from genome assembly GCF_040206685.1 of Ascaphus truei. Lineage (NCBI taxonomy): Eukaryota > Metazoa > Chordata > Amphibia > Anura > Ascaphidae > Ascaphus > Ascaphus truei. Next base: position 15,598,020 of record NC_134484.1, on the reverse strand, counting down.
TCCACTGCTCACAATCTTTTACAATCTTACCTTCCACTGCTCACTAAACATGAAACCTTGTATGATTTAAGTATTTTTAAAGTTAATCCATTTGCAGCTCAAACCCCCCAACTCTCTCACAGGTGTTACTGTACTTCCCTTAATGTCACACCTTCTGCTGGGTGCAGATTGCTTCATTCCTTCCACTTTGCTGTCTCATGTTTGAAGTATCTTCATTTGGAAAGCTCCTGTTAAACTCAGTCAAGGGGGCTCAACTCCAGTCCTCAAGCTCCCCCCCAACAGGTCAGGTTTTCAGGATTTGCAACCTTCAGCACAGGTGACTCAATCAGAGGCTCAGTGAAAGACTGAGACTCTGATTGAGCCACCTGTGCTGAGCAGGGACTGATTGAGCTACCTGTGAAGTATCTGGTACTGATTGAGCCAACCGTGCTGAAGCAGGGACTGATTGAGCTACCTGTGAAGTATCTGGTTCTGATTGAGTCACCCATGCTGAAGCAGGGACTGATTGAGCTACCTGTGAAGTATCTGGTACTGATTGAGCCACCCGTGCTGAAGCAGGGACTGATTGAGTCACAGGTGCTGAAGCTGGGATATCCTGAAAACCTGACCTGTTGGGGGGGGGGGGGGCTGAGGACTGGAGTTGATCCCCCCCCCGCCTAGTCTATGTTATAAGCTGCTGTATAAAACATGAAATATTTGGCAGCCAGTCTATCACATATCAGTGTTCAAACCACAACAACGACGCTGCGGCCCATATTTACTAAGCAGTGCTATGCTATAGGAAACATGACAGCGCTGGAAGACACCTGCTGGTTTATTCGATGAGTTGAATGATGCCACAAGGTTTTATTATTTGTTTTCATTATACTTTGCAGGCCCTGAAATATTAGTTTTTTCATCTCCATATAAAATGATGCAGTATTTCCCAATCGGGTAAATGGGCCATACGGTGTCTCTTGCCATAGCACCACTTGGTAAACATGTCGGAAAATGCAAATGGCACATACGGGCTCCCATGCAATCAATGTTTCTTCCCCATTATCAACAAGATTTCAGTCCCATATAATATGTCTGCTTTTGACTCTTTGGCCAGGAGTCATCAAAATACACCCTATCGTGCCCGATTCGGCGATATTGACTTTAATGGCTGATTCAGGCGCAAGAGTGCGGATTGTGCTTTGACGACTCCCGGAATCTCAGAGAGACTTCTAAACACTTTACTCTGCTGCATTGAACACTTTGTTAAGTGCAGAACCAGCAATCTATTCATGGATAGTTTTTTTTCCTTTTGGACTTCTCGCCAAAATGGCTTTGTTGTGCCAGTTTTATATTGTGATGCTGTAAACAGGTGGTAATTTAGACCGGGTAACACTTTGGTGTGTAACAGAGACCCTGCACCATGTAAAAATACATTAACCAATTTTTAATTCAGCCATGCTTCACATTGATTTCTCTACTCATGTCATGATACTGTAAGTCCCTTTTCTTGCATGGTCGGCATATTGGGTTGTCAGATGCATTTGCTAAACTTGCTGTGGTTTAAAACAGAATGGCAACTTACATGTTGTTTTATTGCTTTGTCACACTTTAAAAAAAAATTATTCTTGGGGCACAGGGAGATAAAGTGATTTCCCCAAAATCCATTTGGAAAAAGAAAAACATCTGGGCTTCCTACTGTATATACAGTAACTCAATTAGACGTGAAATAGAATCAAAGTTAATGTGAATGAATGTAAAATGTAATGGATAATGACCATTGCTAAGACAAAATGTACCACAAATCAAATATTGTAAATATGAATGGTTACACAAATGTGATACAACACAAGCAAAATAAATAGATAGTTCCTCCAACTGTCCAATTCGACACCAAATGATAAACATGTGTGAAAGTCTATAGCTACAAAAATGGAAGCTTTACTGTAAAGAATTATTGCAAGAGCATCAGAGAAGTGCAATATAATTGTAAAAAGGAAATAATGGATTTAAATACTAGTCAGATATCCGTAGGGACAAACTGGATCGCCAAACTTGATCTCTGAGTCAGCTGCAACTTCATAGGATGAAACAAAAAGAAATGCCTGCTCCCAAAGTTAGAGATGGGCAAATGCTGTGAGCGGATTTGAATCCGCAGGGGATCGGGCGGTTCCTTTTGGTGTGCGGATTTCAGCGGATCAATCTCAAAAAGGGCAGTTTGCGTTTTGACGATTTATTTATTATTATTATTGCCACTACACTCCGCTGATTCCGCAACCCGCGGACGGATTTGCAGTATCCAATCCGCAGATTCCGCAATCGCGGAATCCAATCGTGGTTTTTGATGACTCTGCGCGGATTAAAAACGACCAAATCCATTTGCGGATTTTACACGGCAAATCGGATTTTGGGGGGGAAAATACGTGAAATTCCGGGAAACAGATTTGGGCGGATTCTCCCATCCCTACTCAAAGCGCGATCAAATGTTATATTTAATAGAAATGATCACAAGGATCGTAGTGCAACAAAGCACTAAGAAAAGATACAAAATAGCAGAAAAAAACTAATTAACACATCCAGCGGCAACAGTAACAAGATATTGTCCTTACTATGTGCTGCTAGATGAGAAGCAAAGTAGAAGTGTCATTTAGATCCTCCCTGGTGTCATCTCCCAGCGGTGTCTCTGATGGAATCCTGGAGCAGTGTCTTCTTTGTCTCTGGGGTGGTTCTAGCCAAACTGCGTAAACCTCCCTCCCAACGCATTTTGTTGCCTCGCAACTTCATCAGGTAGATACGTCATTAGTGTGCTAACCCATTATATCGCCATAATTAACCAAGGAAACCTTAAACGGGTGCCACAAATTGTACTGGGGAGTTCCTAAGGCTGCGTCCATAGATAGTCAGACCACACGCACGCGTCCGCACGCTGAGTGATCAGATTGCCTAAAGGCAGTGATCGTGTCTATATGGCGTGCGGGCACGTGGGCCGGAAGCGGGAGGGGGCGCGCGATGGGCGAGAAATCAGTTAAAACTGATTTCTCGCACGATAGGGCGGTCACGTGAGCGGTTCGCCCAATGAGGGCGAACCAGCTCCGTGATGTCACTGGCCCGCCCATAGACACGCCCCCGGACAGCACGCCTACTAAGGCCAAGGAAAGCATTTGCTTTCCTTCAGCCTCCACGCGCCTCCGCACGCCTCCGCACGGCTGCAGTGTCTATGGACGCAGCCTAACACAGCCTACAGGAACTCTCCGAGAATAATGAATAGTGTCAATAACTGAAACGGAACCAATAACTAAGTAAAAAGTAGCATAAACACTAAAATAATTACATAAATATTCAACAGTTGTAAACATAAAATAGAATACTTTAAAAAAAGCAATACAAATCAATAAAAAATTAAGAGTATCTGCAGAAAGAAAGAAAAACAGCTAAGATAAATGCAATTGAGGATTAAGATATAGGAGTATGTAAATTAACCCTTCAAATACAGGAGGAGAAAAATGTAAATGAACGGCTTGAAAGCAATAACATGAGCATATCTATGACACCGGCATGATCGTCAATAAAACACCCAACCAATGAAAATATAACCAATGCATACAAATACTGTCATATTAAAACAAAAACCTCTCCAAAAAGTGAAAATATGCAACAGTGTTATATGAATATCAGAGGGTGTGTAGTAAATCTAAACAAAACTCAGGCATAACAGCCACAAGTAGCAAGAACGCGTAACTTCAACAAATAATTTGTGATCATTTCTATCAAATATTAAATGTGACCGCACTATGGGGGCGAGCGCTCCTTCTTTTTGTTTATAGATGTCATAAGCTATTTCAACTGGATGCCCCTACTTCAAAGAGAGCAACATTGTCACTGGGCTACTTCACTAGCCATCAAGGGCTTCTTGAATCATGTTTCAAATAACTAGCATGCTTGGGTAAGCAGTTCAGTATTGTGAGTCATAGGTACCCAATGCTTTTAGAACATTGCACACAGCTTCTAAATTCTATTGTCCATATCCTCAGTTCCTTTGTACAATATTGGGTAACATTACCCTAGTTTAGTCGCGTCAGTTTTAACATTGAAATTGAAAGGGCATTTTCATTAACAATTGTGTTTGGAGCTGAAACCTCAGCTGTCTGCTTAATTATGATACAATGGGGATTATTCTGTAAGCCCTTTCAGCGCTGTACCGAGCGATCTGCACGGAAAGCCCCATTGACTTGAATGCACAGTAAGGCACTAACGGAGATTAGACAATAAGCCCCAATGTCTTCCCATGGGTAAGAAGGGAGAGAACTAGTGAGGAGGGAAATGGGGGGGGGAGGAGAAACACTGGGAGTTGGCCCAAGCGTTGAGACTGACAATGGATCGATGGCACCATATCGCTACCGGACCTTCAGCATTTGTGGTCATCTGATGGTTTCCACAACAACCACATGACCACCACTGCCCTCCGGCTTACATAAACGGAAGTGCAGGCAGCCCCTAGAAAACAAGCAATTTGATCGTGACATGCCTGGTACATTAATAGTGCCCCTGGCGTTCCAGGGTACAGGATTTACAAGACACTGTACCTCAGTAGGACAAGGATAAGATGGAAAATGGGATTGCATATGTATTATTGAAATAAGTGTCAAAGACAAGTTCATTTGGGCTCACTGTTATTATAGTCATTTAGTCTTGGTCATCAATAACCAATGGAATTGTATTTTCACTGAAGGTTTTAGAATGCATCTTTTTTCTGGTTCAACAGGTGAACATGGTCATTGGCATTCTTGTGTTCAACAAACTTGTATCTAAAGATGGCATAACCGATAAGAAGCTCAAGGAACGGGCCGGGTAAGTCTGTTTCCATTGCGGTTTAAAAGCAAATGCTGTGATCAATAACCAGTTTTAGTAAAATACATGAATTTGAATCCAAACAGTGCAGTTTCTGTACACACTAAATATCACAATATCACAATATTACAGAAGTACGGATTTGTACAAGTGAAGAGTGGACTTAAATTAGCCGTCCTGCCATCACGGTATTTGAATTGATTTTTTATTACCTGAACTGGCTAATTTGTGCTTCCTTTGTTGAACCCTCTGGGATGAGCATGTTTGACAGGTAAAAACACCCAGTGGACACATAATAGCCATACGGGTCAGGCCCAATTTAGTAGCCAGTAGAAAGATGCAACGTCATTGCTTGGTGACATCGTAATCACAATCTTAAAAACCGGTACACAAAAAAAAAATCAGGCATCGGGTTTCCCCCCAGTTCAGGAAAGGTAAAACAAATAACATTTGGGCAGAGGGGAGGCATTACTTCTTAAACATAACAATAACTTTTTTTTACTTATGTTTCTGTCCAATACAGTCTAATTTTTGGTGCCTGAAAGAGACACTAAGGTATTAAGAACTATAGCAAGGCTCCTTCGTCCATGTTTACTAAGCAAAATATGTTATCAACACACAAAATTCAATTATAGCCAAAAGTGTCTGAAAATGTGACCACTCTTCAAAACGTGCAAAATTTCAATTAGAGCCTAAAAGACAATACTTACATTTTATATTTAATATACAAATGTAGTACAGTGCTTGGGTTACAGAAAAAGATTATTACAAAAACATACAGTACAATATTTGCTGACAGTTCCATAAAAGTCAAAGGAGTAAAATAGATGATCTAATTACGTCAACACATAACATCATCAGGTTCCTTCAAAGAGTTTTGTAGTTGGAAATATGAAAATCCACGTGTGCAACAGACAACACACCCCATGTTAAATTACAATTCATATTCCCAAATGCCTGTTTTTTATTTAAAAATTCTCTGCCTAGGAAACTAGATACAACCATCTTCTAGAAGAGCTTTTCCTTATCCCCTTTCCCCCTTATAAATCTCCCATGACACGTTTATGGCCTAGAAAGGAAAAAAAAAGGATTTTCTTTTTAATTAAAAAGTGTCTGAATATATAAAATACTCCATAACTTCCTTTATATCATATCTGGAAGGATGACACTTTCACTGTTGCTTTGGTCTAATTCAAATACACGTGTAGATATCAAACTTGATTTGATTAATGTGACATTTGAGGGATGAAATTAATATCTGTCCCTTTGCATCCTCACAATCCTGAATCGTTTAGCCTCATTTCATTTGTCTGATCGCACATGTTACAAAGACACATCTGCATTTCTCGTAAATCGAAGTTAGATCCCGATATCTTTATATTTAGTCAATCTACACAAACTTTGACTGTCTTCCTGGCCACACCCTCTGCATTCTCCAGAACAGAAAGGAATTCCTTTAAAATTATAATAAAAGGGAAGTTGCTTATATCTATTGTCTGGAAAAGTTGTGATGCAATACAGGTATTTCAATCCCCTGCTTCCCAAAATGGACATTGCCCCCAGAAAACCATACTCCTAGACAAACACAGAAAACCAGGTACTGTAGGTTAAAAACACAAGAATTGTTTTTATGGCAGGTAAGGCCTACCTGCTATAAAAACAATTCCTTTTATTTTTAAGATGCAACTAGCAACTCACATTAAATTCTGGTATGCCAAATGTATTAAAATACTGAATATTTTCTGGACTTATCATGACAAAAAAATATATATGTAAAAAATATATATACTGTGTGTGTGTATATATATATATATATATATACAGCTAAACCCCGTTATAACGCGGGTCTCGGGGTCCACCCCGAGACCACCGCGTTACTAACGGGGTCGCGAGAAAAAAAAATGGCCGCCGCGCTTTAGCGCATATTCATCCCGCGGGACAGGAGATGGGAGCGGGCATGTCCCTCCGCTCCCCGCTTCCCCCTGTCACCGCGGGACAGGCCGCGGGGCAGGAGATGGGAGCGGGGATGTCTCTCCTGTCCCCGCTTCCCCCTGTCACCTCGGGACAGGCCGCGGGGCAGGAGATGGGAGCGGGGATGTCTCTCCTGTCCCCGCTTCCCCCTGTCACCTCGGGACAGGCCGCGGGGCAGGAGATGGGAGCGGGGATGTCCCTCCTGTCCCCGCTTCCCCCTGTCACCTCGGGACAGGCCGCGGGGCAGGAGATGGGAGCGGGGATGTCTCTCCTGTCCCCGCTTCCCCCTGTCACCTCGGGACAGGCCGCGGGGCAGGAGATGGGAGCGGGGATGTCTCTCCTGTCCCCGCTTCCCCCTGTCACCTCGGGACAGGCCGCGGGGCAGGAGATGGGAGTGGGGATGTCCCCTCAGGTCGCCGCTTACCTCAGAACCATGCTGCCTGCATGGAGGTTGTAGCGGGGGGTTTCTTCTCCCCACCGCTGTCCCCGGTGCTCCCGCTGCCTGCGCGGGAGGAGGGGGGGGAGCGGGTGGTGGTGCTGGTCGCGGCCCGTCTGTGTAGAGTGAGAGAGTGTGTGTGTATGTATATATGGGAGAGAAAGTGTGTGTGTGTATATGGGTGTGTGAGTGTGGGTAAGTGTCTGAGTGTGTGTGTAAGTGTGTGTGAGTGTGTGTGAGTGTCTGTGAGTGTGTAAGTGTGTGTGAGTGTGTGTGAGTGTGTGTGAGTGTCTGTGAGTGTCTGTGAGTGTCTGTGAGTGTCTAAGTGTGTGTGAGTGTGTGTGAGTGTCTGTGAGTGTCTGTGAGTGTGTAAGTGTGTGTGAGTGTGTGTGAGTGTGTGTCTGTGAGTGTCTAAGTGTGTGTAAGTGTGTGTAAGTGTGTGTGAGTGTGTGTGAGTGTCTAAGTGTGTGTAAGTGTGTGTGTGTGTGTGTGTGTGTGAGTGTGTGTGAGTGTCTGTAAGTGTGCGTGAGTGTGCGTAAGTGTGTGTGAGTGTGCGTGAGTGTGGTCAGTGTGTGTGCAGTGTGTCAGTGTGAGCAATGAGCAGTGTGTGTGCAGTGTGCAGTGTGTGTGCAGTGTGGCAGTGAGCAATGAGCAGTGTGTGTGCAGTGAGTGTGTGCAGTGTGTCAGTGTGAGCAATGAGCAGTGTGTGTGCAGTGTGCAGTGTGTGTGCAGTGTGGCAGTGTGAGCAATGAGCAGTGTGTGTGCAGTGAGTGTGTGCAGTGTGCAAAAAAAAAATGTAAAAAAATATTTTTTAAAAATATTTTTTTTTTTTTTTTTTTTTTTTTTTTTAAAAAAAAAAACGGGAGCCACGGGAAAACCGCGTTATAACCGAATCGCGGTATAACGAGGCGCGTTATAACGGGGTTTAGCTGTATATATATATTTTTTTTTTTTTTTTTAAATCTCGGCTACATTTAATCAATTAAATGTATCACTGTCTTTAGTTCATGTTTGCCCCCAGCTAAGGCCGTTCCTTTAAAAGGATTAGAATTTTCTGAGCTTATTTGTAACACACTTTGCACACTCAACACAACTACTGTAGAACAAAACTGAACAATGCCATTATGATGATAATGTGTTGATCATTTACAGTATATTGAAGGTATGCAGCCACAAAATACATTCTTTATGTATTTCAACATAAATCTCTTATGTTTAACAGCCTTTTATGGCCTGAAAGACTAATTCAACTATTACAAATATCACACAATACAATATAGATAGATACTGTAGATCAGTGGTAGCCAACTCGAGTCCTCAAGAACTAGCAACAAGTTAGGTTTTCAGGATATCACTGCTTCAGCACAGATGGCTCAATCTTTGACTGAGCCACCTGTGCTGAAGCAGGGATATCCAGATCTGTTGGTAGCTCTTGATGACTGGAATTGGCTACCCCTGCTACAGATAGATGATTAAGATAATAATAAATTCTGCCTAATTTTCATCCTGATGTATCTGGTTATTGATCATATTTTGCTGTAATTGACAAAGATTGATCTGTACCACGCTTGCGTTACGCAGGCTGAAAGAAGGCTGCTTTGCAAAGTAACCTGAATTTTACAGTCAACCTCTTCATCTGGATTTCTCAGCAATGTTGGAACACAGTTTGTACTCTTAGATAAAAAATACATAAAGTTTGTTGAAACCAAAAATAAGAATGAGCTCATCTGATTTCTGCAGATTTCACCTGGATGCAAAAGTTTTGCATCGTTTATAATGTAACATATAGCAGATTCAATAACAATGGTGACTCATTCTATCATAATGCAATACAACATGGAAGATAGAAAAATAGGCTAAAGCGCTCTAATGCAGGTATAATGAAATAAAGTGAGCCAAACCACTAAACCAAGGTATAAAAATGAGTATGATATAGTACTTAATATGCAATAGTATGGGTACTATCCTCCTGAAGACAGGTGGTAGATGGTACAAGCCCACTCACCCTCAGTCTCATTGGCAGGTTCCCCTGAACATAAGCAATACTCACATCCTAGGAGTGGTAGGCTGGCTGTGCAGCTTCAGATATGCAGTATAACAGGAAAATATGGAGACCAAAAGCGCACTAGCAAAAACGGAGCAGGAAGGACCCAAAATCAAAAATAAATTAAAAGGGCACATTAATGTGACAAAAGACCCATCCAACGTGTTTCGAACGTCACAGCGTTCTTTTTCAAGGAAACGCGTTGGATGGGTCTTTTGTCACATTAAAGTGCCCTTTTAATTTATTTTTGATTTTGGGTCCTTCCTGCTGCGTTTTTGCTAGTGCGCTTTTGGTCTCCATATTTTCCTGCAATACAACATGTCAGGATACTATAGCAAATAGCAGAAGTCACGTCTATAGCTGCGTTGCCTTGTTAAGCTGCCAAAAGTATATATGCACTTGGGCCAGAGAAAATGTACCAGTTAGTGTCATCTTGACTGGCTAATTTGTTTTTAGCTGTAGCTGAACTCTTTCCTTATTCTGGTTTATAAGTATCTATAAATACACCCCTGATGTGACGCTGAAACCTTGTATTTCAAAACATCAGTTAGCCTTTAAATGTCTCATGTTTACGCAGCCACTTGTTTTTCCCCGACAACACGTATTATATGGTGGATGTTACAAATTCACATTGATTTACCCATTATGGTTAAAAAATGTGCGCTTTTCATACCTTCCTGGTTTTTAGAATTCCTGGAATCCTCCCTAACACTCAGAACTGTGTAGCACATCTTGCCCTTAAAAACATCTGATCATACATCATCGGGACCCAGTTAATTGATGGATTCAGTAAAAAAAATAAGTGCTCTAAAAAATAAAAATACAGCTGTATCTTGAAGAGGCGGTCGTAAGATGTGTATACATTTTCCTCAAAAGCTTTTTCCTTCTAACTGCAATAGCAGCACGGTTTCCTATTAGTGTATGGCGGAGAAGGGTATAATGGTACTAATGTTATGTGGGAGGGTTTAAAGAGGTAATCCAAGCAGTACATACATTTTTTCCCAGGGTTCACTAAATGGCTGCCTTTCTGTTTCAAGCAATACTTCAGCCAGTGTAACTCAACAGCTACAAAATATTTTTATATTACTAATGTAACATTATCAATCGTATAACATTGAACCATGGTGTCTAAAACAGTGGATCTTTTATTTGTAAGGATTCAAATAAGCATAACGCAGTCACTGTAATAACCAATTCAGAAAACAAGAAGCCAAACTGTTTTTCAACATGCAATGTAATTAATAATTCCAGCCATTTGTGGTTTGTTTGGGTTACCAAAGCAGCAAAAATATACATTTCAATGTTTTCATCTATTGTGCATTTGAAAGTATGTTCTGAATAGTAATTAGATGCTCATTGCAATGAATATGTGTACATATTCCAGAGAAATTACATATGTATGGGTAGTTCTGATGTGCTACTGTACTTCTACAAGGGACCAGCATTGGATACCATGCACAAAATGATTAGATGATTTGTTGACTATACTTAACAAATCATATGATTGATATCAAAGTGTTATAGTGATCTGCAATCTCAGTATCCAACGTTCAGGTTATGTTAAAACTAGAGATGTGCATAAAATATAATATATAATATAAAATATACCTTTTGGTTGGAAAACGACATACATTTTTTAGCCATTTCATTGCCTTCTGGAGAAATGCAATACGCACAAAGGTAAATGATATATACAGTACCTACACAGTTACAATAATCCGTGCTGGATTCTGCGTGGACTGCAGCGCCATCATTCTACCCCAGTAATGATAATGACTACGGTGTGTGAAATAAGGTAAAACCAGAACTGCTAATGTCATTGTTATGCTTATTCACTCAGTGCTCCCTGCCATCACTAAAGCACTCAGTCCGTGTTTAACCCCTTCACTCCTGAAAGCCTCCAATGTGGCGTTTTGCCATGGTCTGTATAGGGAGCACTCCCAAGCGATGTTAGGACGATGTACCTTTCTCTACTGAGAATCATTGAAAGGTCTTCTATAATGTATGCTGGATTTGCATATGCTTGGGAATGCTCTCATGCTTCATACGTATTGTGTGTTCAGCTAATCAGTAGTTCACTTCAGTGAACCACTTCTCTAGGTTATTGAGAAGACTTTAATTCAGGGTTGGGCTATGTTTTTGGACACCTGGAAAGTGCAAAAAAAAAAAAACTCTATGAGTTTCTATATGATTTGAACAATTACATTATTTTGGACCCCAATAGTTTATGGCACTAGTTAACATAGACAAAGAACTTAACTTAATATGGGGCATTATTAGTCACTATTTTGCTTTTAGAGCCCAGTTTTACACCTCTCCATAAATGTAGGGGTACCTTATTCCAGAGGTGCTCAACTACAGTCCTCAAGCCCCCCTTCCCTCTGCCCCAACAGGTCAGGTTTTCATGATATTCCAGCTTCAGCACAGGTGGCTCAATTGACTTGAGCCTCTGTTTGAGTCACCTGTGCTGAAGCAGGAACGGATTGAGCCACGTGTGCTAAAGCAGGGACTGATTGAGCCACCTGTGCTGAAGCAGGGATATCCTGAAAACCTGACCTGTTGGGGGGCAAGGGGGGCTTGAGGACTGTAGTTGAGCCCCCCCTGCCTAATTCCATTTCAAGTGAAGTGTGTAGACCTAAATGAAAATGTTTCACACAGAAAAGACTAACCTAGGGATGTTGTTTTAAGAATGACTGGGGTGCTTTTATTATAACCATGCCCATGCCAACACATAGAAATGTTGTCTGTTTGCACCAATCCAAACAACATCTATTATTTGGATTTTATAGACATTCTTGCTATGATACAAATTCATCCTTGGAACTAAAGTGTACTGTATGGTAAATTATTGCTGAGCTTGAAAGTGGACCAGCAGAATACATCATTTATTTACACTATGGGTCACGTCTCGCCTAATAATATTATTTAATCCCAGGTAATTGGTGCTTTCTTTAATCCTGTACCATTTACAGTGGCAAAGCCAAGCCACATTTCCTAAATGAGCACTCACAATGACTCCTTACTCTCTTCCATAACAAGCCCTCCCTCTCCCTGCCTGACCCCTCTAACCCGGGGTCTGATTGTCCTGTAGAGTACACCGAGATAATTGATTTGCCGTTTCTTATGCTTATTGTTGGTGGTGCATTACCTTTTTCTGTTTTAAAAGCAAAGTATCTTTTGTTTTTGTTTCAGTATTTTTGATTTTAATTGCAGTCAGATGACAATGCCTCTATACGGCATGACGCTCAAATGTTCCAAGTGTGGAGTAGTTTCTTCAGCAGAAGTTTCCGCCACAGCCACCAGTAATGCCATGTTAGTCCTTCTAATTTCAGACTTCTTTTCTTTCTTTCTTCCTTCATTTCTTTGTTTTTATTAGTTTCATTTCCTGTTTCATTCCTCTCCTTTTCTGAGTTTTTTTTTTTTGCTTTTTTCCCCCTTTAACCACAGCCATGTCAAGTTGAAAGCGTAGACACCCTAACATCAGCTTCGAAAAGTCAGTACTTATATAGGGCTTTGGTCTCAATTGGGGCAAGTAAATTGAAGCCTAGAGTATCGTTAAAGGGCAACATGGAAATGAAACAAATTGATTGGGGTAAAGAGTACCTAGTGTTTCCAGGGACAATTGATAGCTGCTCTTTTAACTTGCTTGGTTGGATGATGTCATAGGGTTCTGATGATATCATAGGCATTGTGCTTTATTAGCATAATAAAGCACAATGCTTTATTTTAAACACAATTATGCATATTCACTGCATTTCTATCATGTAGAACTGTGACAATGATAGTGTGTTTTTTTTTTTGGCCTTGCATTGTTCATTAATAAATATTTCATATAGAGATCAACTCAACTGTCACATGATCTTCACCCCCTGTGCCTTGGTTACCAATAGCATTGTGTTGGGTACTTTTAATAACATTTGATATGTAACCCCCGTAGGCTAATGAGTGCTTCATAAGCAGGGCTGATAACGACTTTGCCTTATCATTACGAACCCATATTTAACTGAGCGTTTATAATTCTATGCGTAACTTTCATAAAGCAAAATTGCAACAAATGCAAGAATCCTGATGATACCCTAGCACAATACTGAAGGAAGGCCATGTTTGTGTTGTAGTTTTTTTTCATCGGCGCATTCATGGATACAGGACGAATCAGTCACAGGAAAAGTTGCTAAGGAGTTGAGTGAATTACTGTACATGATGTTAACCCATAGTGTCTTATTTATCATAACTCAATGACTCTTATGGATTTTCCCATTTATAATTGTCACAACGAAGGTTTTGTTAAATGACCTGATAGTTATATTACACAATAATTGTTGTGCTGTAACTTTCACATTTCAATTCCCAAAATAATTATTTATACAAATACTGTTCTAGTTTAAAGCACAGTATGAGCAGAGTTCGGTCTAACAGCCTTTTTTCTTAAGTATCCTCCCGTAGCTATCACAAAGGGAGAAAACTTTAGGAAAGCAACCAGCTGATGTCTTCTAGTGTCGAGTGGAGGAATGTGTTCAAACCGGCAAGACATTGGCATAAGAAAGTGGACAGAGTTAATGATATCATTATGAGTGTTAGTCATTTTTATAGAGTGGTGTTGTTTCTTACAGCGCTCCACAATTGGATAGTACACACAGGGGAAAACCACTAGCTGAAGCGCATAATTTGACTAATCGAAGCAGAAGGTACGCGTTCTCTACCCAGAAGGTGTTGTGACGTGAATGATAGTGGGTGTACAGATGTGAGGCTATAGGAGGGTAGTAATAATAATTTGTTTTGATAACTTTCCAATAATAAGACAATATAACTTTTTTGAATATGACCTTTTTTTGCAGGACAGTTATACAAGCCATTGTTCACTACATAGTGCAGTGCTGAAGGTGTTAAATTAAACAAGAAACACAATTTACTGCAGTCTTAATAAAGAGATATGACACAAAATGTGTCTAGGCACCAGCAATTTGTATATAATTTATTACAGTATCCGTCCAGTTTGTCAGCTAATGTAATTAGTTATATGGGGTGCATGACTGTCTGGCATTTAGTCATTCATCAAGCCACTACCCAGTCCAAAACTTTAGGTTTTATTTTAGCTGCATATTTCTGTCTGATTATAACTTTAATGGGCACAGCTTGAAAGGTTTTCTTTATGTTTGAAGGACCAGAAGTTGACCATTAAACAGTAAAAATGTCATTAGCAGATGTCACCACGCGAACAAACAAAACAAACGGAATTTCATGTTCCATGTGCTTTGAGTAGTAATTTAGTGTATAAATTAGTTTTTAATAAACCAAGCACATAGTGCCTCGACACCATATAAGGATATATACGTTTTACAGTCACCTCAAGTGCTGGGATCAATATGTAGATGTTCTTAGTTGTTCAGAGTGATATTGAACTAAGTGCTCATCACTGTAATATATATATATATATATATATATATATATATATATATATATATATATATATATATATATATACTGTATGTGTGTCTGTATTCACCTACAGTATTAAGGGCTTTGAAACTGAAAATATTACGTTCAGTGAAAGCCACATTGTTCTAATGTTGATGAGCCTTTGGCATGTTCCTTTTGAGTACAATAGATAAAAGGACATTTTGCATTGAGCAAGAATGACTGTGGATAAACTTGTATCATGTGGTGGAAAACAAAGGTTAAGGGCTATATTTACTAAGTTTTACTGAGCCATAAGGCATCTTATTTTATTGAAGGTGCCTTAAGGTTTGGTGCCCCGCTTAGTAAATAATTTCCTAAATGTTTAAGTTAAACAATTGGAAATGTTGTCCCTGATGTGAGATATCTCTGGATATAAGTGCTGGGCTCTAACCAGGCTGGGAATAAGATCAACCAATCATGTTATTGATACCCAGTAATGTGCACATAATACAACAGTAATATGGTTGGGACTTCTAAGGAAACCTTTTGTAGTAGAATTGCAGAAATTATTATTTTTACATCTAAGCCAATGGATGTAAATTCCTGCAGCTTGTGTTTTCGTGAAGCTTGTTAGCCACTGAGTACACAGGGGTTTTATTATCCTGACGTTAACTACACCAAGTCAAATTATAATTTTGTAGGGGAACGGAAGATTGGAACTGCTTTGTTGGTGGTTCACTTTGCTATTATCGTAGGGGCCAAGCAAAACTATATGGCCCTGTAACCTCAAGTGTTCAGGCACAGTGAAACTGAACTGCATTGCTCACTGCTGAATCTTGGCTAATCATTCTAAGTATATTTGACACTTATTTGCTCCCTTTATTGTTCTCTGTCTTATGTCTGGCTTTCTGCATTTGTTTATTTTTTTCTCATTTTGCTCTGCTTCTAGCATTGGTGTCAGAGAGGGCAGTCATAAGGGAGGTCACCTTTCTAAGTTATCTGGAAGCCGCTAGGCAGAAAACACTTTGTTGCTTAGAGAACCTCCGTTGATTATCCATGTCTCAGAGACACGTGTTGAAATCTTGGTTTGTCCTGGGCTTTATGGTTCAGTTGTGTTCTGTGTTGTTTTAAATGTTCGTAAAGCCATTTGACATCCACTGTGCTGTTGGGGCACTTATTAGCATGTGGCTACTAGGTAGATCTTGGTATAGTCACAAATTGACATGGGCCGTCGTTGTTGGAAGCTTTACATTGTATATCTCTCAGGTATGGAATTTGTGAAAAATGGACTTGTTTATCTAGTTCATTATGATAAGCTGTATTACAATCATACCTATTGGCAGTCTGTTTAACGTTATTGCAAGTAGCAAATACACCCAGATACAGTATACATCTATAATTAAAGACAAATTCAGCCTTCAATGAAATAACTTCTTATCTGCCATCTATCTATTACTGAATGACTGAGTTGTATAGAAACACTTCAAAAGCTCAGTTAAAATAATAGCATACAATATATTAGGAAATTCTGGTGGCCCCGCATATAATATCATCCCTTATCTTGCCCTCCTTCCCAACAAATCCATGCCAACTCCACTGCTAACTGGGTTGGATGTAACTTGGCAAAAGGACAGACCATGTAGATGCCACTTTCCTAAATCATTCCTTAATCGCTAAGAGTTGATGAACTGCTAATTCATGGCAGAAATAATAAAGCAATCAAGAAAACAAAAAACCCATCAAAACTGAAACCTTTTTTTGGTTCCCATTGTGCATATTAAATCCATTTTTAATATACTGAACTAAATGTAATGTACCTGTGTATTTTTTTTTTCTTGATTGCATCTACAGTATGTGCCTGGAAACCCCAAAACACGGTGCATTCACTTTTACATTCTATTGTGTTAATCTAGTTTTTATTTTATTTTTTACTCTAAATAATGTTTAATATTTTTCCAACAAAAAGTTGATTTTGCTTTCATGGGCTGAGTGCCTCTGAGAGTAAATATATCTGACAAAGGTATATTTTTTCATTGCTTAGTAACCCTTCCACCCATTAATTAGCCCATTAATCAGCAAGGGAGCTATTATTTCAAATGTTGTTTTTCTTCCTTTTTATAAAACAAAAATGTTTTCTTATCTTTGAGTATTGGGAAAATTCAGCCAGCTTCAAAGCTGCACCCTGTAGCTTCCCATTGTAAGAATGATTCTGAAAGCCTCAACTCATTCCGCAGAACAGTATATATTTGCCGCTACTCATTGGACATAATAGAGAAAATGGCAATGGAATTGCAGGTTTTGTCAAGAAAATGGTCTTTAGCTTCGCTTCAGCATTTATACTGCAGCAATAAGCCATTACCTGCTCCAATCTAACAGGGAATTGACACTCTCTCTTAAAATGTTTCCGACATGATTGCTTTCGCTTAGTTTACCTTGTGACATCATGTAATAAAAAAGCACATTACCGTTCCTGTTTCCTCCACCATACTGTAACTTCAACACAGGGGCCGTGGTTCTGCTGAAGCCCTTCACTTAAAATTGTCCCTTGCAATGTCTCACGGTAGGACACGGAATGGCCACTTTATGCTCATCTTAATAGACTTCACGAAGGATAGAGGACAGTGACATTAATTGATACTCTGATATACAGCATCCCTTGCATTACATCCCAAATGTAGGCATTCACAGTTCGTCTGTTTGGCATTATTAGAGAAAACGGTGTAGAACACAGTCTAATCTACAGACATGTTGTGTTCCTGCCACAAAGATCTTGGCATCTAATGTTTTGAATATTAGGTGACTCACCAATGTTCACTAACCTAGTACTGGAAATAAAACCCAGACAACAATGGCAATTGACTTTAACTTTTCCTTCTTAAAAGGTACTGTAACATAGGATTATATTTCAGCATTAGCTATGATCAATCCTACGTATATCACAGTATTCTTGGCAACATCATGAGTTTTATATTAACTTGATTCTTGGATGGATCTTTTGACATCTGAGAGAATTTAAAAAACCTCCACTTTGAGAAAAACAATAAATGATGCTGTAGATACAAATGTGATATTTTTTTTTTAACAACATTCATATTTTTCATTAACACGATTACCATTAATGTTTTTGTACACACTAAGATGTAAGGATATGTTTCCACAAGGCTTAATTTATGAACTGTCATGATGTGCAGTTTTTCCCTGACTTATACATGTACATATTATCATACTCATAAATTCAAAAGAGGCACAACAGTTCTAACTATCGTGCCAATATTCTGGAATGTTACCCAGAATTCATTTACAGATGAAAGAATGGTAATAAAATATGGCATCTTTGGGTGACTACATTGATGCAGCTTATCAGACACTGCATGCGTCAGTCCACTGTGTAGCACCTTTATTTCACTCCGAAGAGCGTACAATCTACAAGTCATGTGAATGACTGAAGTCAATTGCTCAAAATCTGATGACCCCATTCTACAATATGTCACCAGATAGTGATATTTCCAACCCTGTCATTCACACACAAGCACATTGTTGATAAAAGTAAACCCTTCAATTATGTTGTAATCAAACGTTCTTATATGTAGCTATATTTATATGTATTTTGTTGGTAACCAACACGTTAAATGTGTCCACAAGATTTTTGTGCACTTATAACTCGCGTGCTATTTGTCTAGAGCGGGATTGTAGTAACTATGGGGTTTATTCATTAAACTGCGACAGTGCCGATCGTGGCAGTATCCCCCTGAACTATTACAGTTTCATGAATAAACCTCATATGACTGTTACTCTTTGTTATGTTGTACTTTTGTAGACTATTCCCATCTATTTTATTTGTGTCCCAACTGAGTCTTGGGCACATAAATGCCGGACATTCCGCATCCCAGATGTTCTATTGCTGGTGTCTGTTGACTGTGTTTTTTGTTCACTGAATATACTATATGTGTACATTTATACAACATGTATAAATTCAGATGGCACAGTATAATTTATGCTAGCTTTATCAGTAGACAAGTTATTATTTGGGATAGCTGGATCTTGACAAATATAGCTAAAGTCCAATTAATATGATCAAATATAACCCCATGATCAATCTGCTTATAGTATATAAATCATATTAAAATGTGTTTATATTTAGATAAACCATATATTTCAGAACAGTTGTTGGATAATGAATATCTATGATCAGATTAGACACATTTTCAATTCGTATGTCTATTATTTTTATTTTTTTGTATTATTTCATTTTATTAATAATATCATACACAATATCCAGAAAAGCAGCTATACTGTAAGTTAGATACTGGAGAATAGCAAACAATGTTATCCATAGCAGTCACACCGCTTAGCTACTAAAACGCCCCAAAATGCATTAAGAAGCAGGTCAAGCATAAAGTTCACGCTGTTAACAATTATTCACATCCATCAATTTTGTTCTCCCATTTATGTATTTTGTTCCTGCATGTGTGTCGTTTTTATTAACCTCATTTGTGACAGAAATGGTGACTATGGCAGATTTCTCTCAGGAAATGTCTGCCGATGGGCTAAATAGAAGATTTTTTTCCAGACATTTTTTTTTAGAATCCTACTGAAACGTTGGATTAAGTCTGTCATCGTCAGGACTTAAAGAATATAACGGGCTTGGAAACACAGGCCTGAAGCAGAGTGGCCTTTTCACTGAGATTGGATTGCAAAAAAAAAATGTGGCTAAAATTGAGTTTTTATTGAACAATAATAAGCCCACTGTACCCAGTGGCTTGTTTTGCCTGATTTCATTGGGTTTCTTTTTCATCCACTTGGTTCACCTGAACACGTATTGTAAAAGGAAGTTTGAGTTCGTCAAGTCTGTCTTTCTTACCATTTTTGAGCCCCTTTCATGTTTGAGTTGCCTTCATTGCTTAGTGATGCATTGAAGACGGCTTCCAGCGGTCAACGGGTTAAATATTTGGCGGTTTATTTACCCAGGCAAAAGTGGCGTTATTCTGGGGAAAGAATAATTGCTCCACACCTATAAAACAAAACTTGTTTTTAGTGGGGTTTTTTGGTGCCTTCGATACATACTATTCTGCCCCAGTGTTACACCACTGTTACCTTGGTACATAGAGCTCTGTGTTTTATTGTACTATACATGTAAATAACATGTATTGTTTATTGCAAAGCTTCAATAGAATCACTAGCCGGATTACAGTAGCAACTATTACTATTTGCTGCAGAATTAGATGACAAAGATAATTTATTCCGATATAAATGATGTATCTAAATTGGGGTGATATTATTTTACAAAAAAAAATATAAAACAATCCCTTGTGCATTTAGAGTATGCCACTGCACCCCCCTGCAAACTAGTCACATACACAGATGGGGTTCTAAACTAACCAGGGCCCCATCTTCACGGCAACACGTCTCTTTCTAACAGGGGCCGACACTAAGATTTTCTACGCAATCCAAGATAATGTGGTCTTATTTAAGGCAACCGGTGATGTACATAAGTGCCATGGTTTTGCCTTCCCATAGGCGTATTGTAATTTCACATGCAGTTCTACAACAGAACACACGTGAAGCATACACGTGAATCTTTCAGACATAATATGGAAGCAAAACCATTCTCTTTATGTGAAGGAATTCCTTGCATTGTAGATTTTCTGGGGGGGTGGGGGGAGTTAGACTTGACTCTCTTGAGATATGGAAATGCCTTAATCAGATCTGTCCTGTACATCTGTAGTTATATTTTTCTTGGGAGTTGTGCTAACCCAGACGTAAAACAGTAAAACTCAATGTATGGATGGTTGTTTTCTTGTCCTCACAGGGCCTCTTTATGGAGCTCGTGTGTGGTATTACCACTATTGGCACTAACATGGATGTCCGCAGTCCTGGCTATCACAGACAGGCGTTCAGCCCTTTTCCAGATACTTTTTGCCGTCTTTGACTCCTTGGAAGGCTTTGTTATTGTCATGGTGCACTGCATCTTGCGACGAGAGGTAAGGTTTATCTTTCACACGCCGGGGTAATTAAACATGTGCGAATGTTTTGCTGAAGTGTCTGCCATTTTTTCTTTGCCCAAAATGTAGGGAATATGGAAAGCTGTGCATAAAATAATGCCGTGCATTCATGGTGCAAAATCGGTGAGATTCTGGTGCAATTGGCAAAGATTTGTGGTAATGTGGTACCCAAGTTTTTTTTCCTGCATTCCCAAGCAATGTGAGCTTTCGGGAATATGCCACAAAAAAAATCAAATGAAACCAAACAGAGAAAACATTTGCACAGCAAATTTTAAAGTTGCAGACCAAACAATATTATACGTTTTTTTAAATAAATTAGCTCTGTACTATGGGAAAATACTTTTAGCAATTTTTTTTAAGCCACGCTGAATGACATTTTTTATGTATTATAATATAACAAACATTTTTTTTGTTTCTATAGCAACCATTTACAAAGTCACATCGTTTCCTCTTCTGAAACAGGCTCTGCCTTTTTGAGCCCTGCTCTCTCTCTAGCAGTGCACCAATTGTATCTAGTGACTGCCTGGTCACATGATCTTCCCCACAGAACTTTGCATCTTTCGTCCTCTTCTTCTGCACTGACAGCCATTTAGTGAATCCCCGAGCCAAATCTTCGCCGATTGATCACAGGAGAACGAATCGATCTGCAATTTAGCTAATTACTTATCATTTTGTGGATTGTATTGCGGCACATACAATATTAAAGGGAAAAAAACAAATTTAAAAACAAACGGCAGCTTGGACTGCTGCTTTAAGACCTTCAAACATCTGTAGAAGTTATAAAAATTGAAATCTAAAATCAAGCATTTTGAAGGGAAAAATGTGTGCAATGCTTTATACGCTTTAAAAGGGCAATTATACGTATTTTAAATCACTGTTCATCAGTTTTTGTAAACATTACAATGGATTTATTGCTTTTATTGCTGACATAGCTTTCTATAATTATCTGCTGCCTTTATTTAGTCTCCACCAGCGTGGGCATCCGCAATATGATTATCTTTTTACTGGACTACACCATATTAACATTAGCCCACCACCTCTGTTTAGTGTCCCCAGCAACTGAAAACCATTTCAGACTAATATAATTAAATGTTCTATTATTTTAGTAGGTGGGAAACACATGGCTTTAAACATTATAAACCTATTGTATCACTACCAGTAGTTCAGTCTGCCCATGGTATTGCTGGATCAGCGCTCTTCTTTACTGGGGAGAAGGTGTAACCATTATTGTACTTTGCCTACTCACTGCAGGTTGTGATACCTTTTAGTCATTTATTTGTAGTGCACAGATAATGTGAGTTCTCGACTATACAGTACTTTATGAAAAGAGGTTTCCAAACTGTGTACACTAGCCTACATCTTTACCTATGAGGAACTCTTATATTTTTTGCATAATGTGCACTTCTCCCAGACCAATACAGCCAGTAGAACATGAAACTAAATGTATTTTGCATGAATACCTGGGTGTGGAGCTCATTTTTCGATATTCTGCTTTGTGATCCATTATTTAGGTCCAGGATGCAGTGAAGTGTCGAGTAGTTGATCGCCAAGAAGAGGGCAACGGAGACTCGGGCGGGTCATTTCAGAATGGACATGCTCAGTTGATGGTAAATAGTTTTTTTATGGCTACAGTATAACCAGAGTTACTGCTACTTAGAGGACGGTCTTCCAAATGTAAAATACATAAAGCAAGTAGTTAAAGCAGAAATCACCCCCTACTCGTTTAAAACAAAATATATATATATATATTGATTTTTATCAGAATTTAAATTGGAGGTCCTGCTGAGTTGAACCACACTAGTTGTAACTCCAGGGACCCCTCGGATTCCTAGATACTGTACTTACCATTTTTACTGCCGGTTTTTCACATTCAAATTGTTCTTGGTTCCGCCATCTTTAAAAAAATCGAGAAGAACACTGGCAACTAAGCTGGTAAGTATCTTTGGAACCGGCGAGTCCCAGAGCTAAAAAAAATAGTGCATTTCAGCTCTGTAAGTCGCCCGGTTAGTATGCTGCAGGAGAATCAATATGCAAAATGGGGGAGTGTGATGGAGCAGCCTGTAGGCGAGGTCAGATAGATGCATAGACTGGTTGTTTAAGGTTTTAACTGCAGTGGTTTTTATTAGACCACCAACCATAATAATGGGTATCCTGTCCCTTTAGGCAAAACAAATCATAAAACAAAATCCTATTCCCAGTAGGGAAACTAACTACACAAACAGATCCCTAGCTATCCACCTGGGTAGCTATTCTACTTCCAGATCATAACAATAACAAAAGTCCATCCCATGGCTCCAGGTCATTCCCTCTAGGAATTCGGGAACGTCGGGTTCCGGGAAGCAGGACTGAGTCCAGCGTGAAATATTCAATGTCCTTGGTGGGGTCCCAGCTGGTCCCAGCAGCCTGCGTCCTTCCTTACTGGGAGGAAAACAATCTCTCCCCTTGCTGGGGAAAAGCATTCCTTTTTGTGCATGCAACTTCCTGTCTTATAAAACCCATGCTCAATCAGGATTTACCATATCCCACCTGCATGAAACCCGACACCTCAGTTCAGTCTCCATCCTTGTTCTCCATCCTTGTAAAGGGAGTTTAACCCCTGGACTCCCTTATAGGGAGATTGCAGCATTAACCATTTAACTCACCGAGTCCTACCAGTCTTCTGAATCACTACCATGTGATTGTTCGGCGGGCCCGATTACATGAATGTGGAGGGAGATTCCCTTTCGTTCCAATCACGTTCACCGCTAGGAGAGTGTCACCACTGTTAGATATGGGAGGAGTGGTGTTTTTCATAATAAATTCTAATGGAGAAGTGAATGAAATTTCCCCCTTATGACCCTTTATGTCATAAGGCTCGTGGCGTGCTGGCCCTCATGGTGTTCAGGGTACAGTACATCATGGGGACTCCAAAGCTTTAAAATTCAGTGGACCTGCATAACCTTATTCATATTATTGCTATATTCTTATATAATCGTTGTCACGGGAGACCATGTAGGGACACCTTTTTATTGATTGAGCAAAACAAGGTGGTACAGCTGCAGCGGCATGTATTCAAAAAAATCACGGCGCCGATTTCGTGTGCGCTGCTGTACTCCACGCGACATTAACGCGGCCAATCGCCCCAAGCACCCGCGCTTATCACGATTACTTTGTTGAATTTCGTGGATTCTGTTTATTTGTTTGCGATGAAATGAATGAATTGTAATGTGTACAGTACTGTGCTTCTGTGCTTCTGTGCTAATTTAAGGTGTTTAAAAACCAGAACTCTAAAATTAAATTTTCTGTGCTCGTCGCACTCGCGTCTTAAGGCGGTACGGTTGGAAGACATCCCGCGTCATGACATCGGTATTCCGATGTACACAACGCGTGATTTGTTTAAAAAACGGCCGCTGAAGCTGTAAACTAAATGGTAATTTATTTCACGAAAAGACAGACACACAATGGAACACAATTCACAAGGTTAACACACTTACTGGGAACGGGGCTAACGAATAAATTCGTTTCTGGAAGGAAATTCACCAAGATTACCTATTTAGAACACTTTCCAATGACCTGTAGTTACTCATAAAAGTCCTGGAACTGTTTTCGGCATGCAATGCCAGACGCGACCGCTACGTTCTCAAAATCTGGACTTAGAAACTTTTCTGAGTTCCAAAATCTTTGAAGCCGGCTCGCGTCTATTCAGTCCAGAGCATCTTTGAATTTGCCGCTGTTGGTTTGGCGCTTGGAATCTGCGCTCCTGATTGGCTGCAAACTCTCTTAAGGCTTTCAGGCTTTCAAGCACTAACCTGGGCAGCCTATCAGAGCGTGGTGAATTCTCCTGCCTGCCAATCACTGATTTGCCGAGTTGTAAAGCCGGGAGGGCACATTTTTCAGGTTTTAAAGGGGCATGCGCCAACCTGGCACCTCTGCCTCTTTGCATACCAAGCCCACCCGCTGCCCAGGGTCCACAGAGTCTGGGTTCAGGCAAACGGTTGCCGGATAGCCTTGTGTTAGCCGGATAGCCTTGTGTTAGCCGGATAGCCTTGTGTTAGCCGGATAGCCTTGTGTTAGCCGGATAGCCTTGTGTTAGCCGGATAGCCTTGTGTTGGCCCAGGATCTGGGTACTCCAACAGAACTGCAGTACCCCTCCTGTTCTAACACCTTGGCATCCCTAAGGCTTTCAAGTATGGACTCTGCACAGACACCGAGGCACCAAGCTTGGTTGCCATCTGGGCTGGCCAGAATCCATGACTTATAAAATCCCTCAGTTCATATACAGGTTATTAATATATATAGGGAAATGGAAGAAGTTCGGCGCAACTGCGCATGTCTGAAATGAAGCTCCCGGATGTATCTTCAAAAAACTTTATTGTGCACACACCAGGGCTGCACCAACGTCTCCCCCTCAACGCGTTTCACCCTTACACAGAGGGCTTGGTCTCGGAGTGGGGAGAAGCGGTAGCAGCCTGTTTAAATACCCTAAAAAGCCAGCGAAAGCGGCATAAAAGATTAACCCCTTCAATACTTTTAGCCTATTAAAGAAATATCTATGCAATAACACTTTTGTATCTGTATTAATCACACAGAATTCATGGTAAACATAAACATATGCATAGATTAGACTATTTGGCTACATATTAAAGGTATGTAAATACATTAAAATGCTGGTTACAACACTGCATCTCTCCACCCTCCCTCCCCCCCCCTCCTCCCCCTCCCTCCCCATTTCTCTCCCCCTCCCCCTTCTCCTCTTTCCCCCCCCACCCCCCCCCCCCTTCCCCTCCCTTCCCTGCTTTCTTCTTTTTTCCTCCCTTTCCTTGCCTAACAGTACCATTCATTAAAATAGTTATGTCCTTCATATATTAATGATAGGGAAATCCATTCATATATATGCATATTAACATGGATTTGCAGCTGTTTCGGCTTATATAATAGGAATTTAAGGGACCTTTCAATCTGATGCAGTGTTGTAACCAGCATTTTAATGTATTTACATACCTTTAATATGAAGCCAAATAGTCTAATCTATGCATATGTTTATGTTTACCATGAATTCTGTGTGATTAATACAGATACAAAAGTGTTATTGCATAGATATTTCTTTAATAGGCTAAAAGTATTGAAGGGGTTAATCTTTTATGCCGCTTTCGCGGGCTTTTTAGGGAATTTAAACAGGCTGCTACCGCTTCTCCCCACTCCGAGACCAAGCCCTCTGTGTAAGGGTGAAACGCGTTGAGGGGGAGACGTTGGTGCAGCCCTGGTGTATGCACAATAAAGTTTTTTGAAGATACATCTGGGAGCTTCATTTCAGACATGCGCAGTTGCGCCGAACTTCTTCCATTTCCCTGAACGTCCCTGACGGCGGCACTCAGGAGTAGGCGAGGAGAGTGGGTCCCAGACCGGAGGAGCAGGTGATGTAACACTATTTCCTCCTGCACCGGTCAATTCCGTGGCCCTGCTTAGCTCCCTCATACCTACTCCAGTGTCTGATTACTTTCTAGACCTGTGTAATCCACCGAAGCGTACGGCAGACTCCCTGGTACTTTATGAATATATATACACATTAAACAATAACCATTTAATAAAATATATTGTGTCCTCTTTTCTGTGTGCTAAAAAGGTATGATTCCCAATTCTGGTGCAGGGATGGAGTGAGTGCATCTATTCCCTACATTCACTAGCCTCATTCTTGGCACACAATAGAAAAATTACTTTTAAAACGTTTAGACACAGATTTATAACTTAGCTGGAGCATCCCCTGAACCCCTACTCTAGGTTAAGTGTACCTGGGTGGGTATCTCTGATTTTTTTGGGGAACCCCTACAACACTAAGGACTCTGTGTATAGCTGAAGATATAGTTGAACCCCTTCATACCCATTTACCTTGTCTGGATGATGCTGCAGCACGGATCCTGGCGGTGAGCCGCAGGAACGTTCTCAGGGCCAGAGTAATGTGCTTGGCTGTATCCGAGAATCTCACTCAGTTCCCGGATACAACTTTTGGGGTATCCCATAACTTTGGAACCCCGATACATAGAGACATTCTGTAATGACTTTCTCCAACAAACCCACCCTGAAACTTACAGCCTAGAAATCTCCCGACCCCAGCACCCCAGTAAAGGCAAAAGACAGATAAATCTTTACTGTCGCAAAATTGGTATACAGTCCCAGTAATACTTTCTCGACATCTGGGTCCCAGAGCTGACACTCTAAGACCCTAACACACTGGTCAGGTTTAACCAAGTGGGCTTTACCTTTATTGATGAGCTTGGTTACCCCTTCACCGCCACAATCGTATGTTCATTTCAATTTATCCTTTACCGTGCACTTGTGACGTACCAGATCCGACATGGGCCATGGCATGCTAGGAGTCTTTATAACGTACCTGGTACATCGTGAGCACTTGTTCGTTTCCTAGGGGGTGATCGGGCTGACCGCTCAGGTGGGGTGGCCAGCCTGACCGAAACAGAAGTGGAGACAACGTCAGTTTCTCTTTCCAGCATTTGAGCACCACCCGCGTCATGTGAACTCTCCAAGATCAACGTGTACTCTATGGGAGTTGCTCAAGGCATCGAAAACTGTTCTACTATTCAAATTGTTAGTAGTGCCAACATTTTCATCCATGTGAATCAGCAACTGATGTAGCCACCTGTGCTGAGGCAGGGATATCCTTAAAACCTGACCTGTTGGTGGCCCTTGAGGGCTGGAGTTGGCCGCCCCTGCATTTGACATTCTAATCCTGCTCATGCTGTGTGCTGGGGGATGGATAATATTACATTTAATGTTGGCCCCAAAACTGACCAAGTTTTACTTTATGAAGTCAATCATTCAATTTGTGGTAGGCTTTTTCTAAGTATATGGGGTTCCTGCTCTGAGACAGGAAAGTTACTGTATAGAAGGAGCAAAGTATGTTCTTCCATGGTAATTACATGTATTATAGTAGAATTGAATGCCAGTTTCTATGGGAATACAAGAAAAAACGTTTGTAAGTCCTAGGACATAATCAGAAAGCCAGATGTATCATGTCACTTCTAAGGCTCTGGCCGTTTATATTCACTCCTTCTTAGCAACACACCGAGGGGCAGTGATCGATGTGTGATGGTACTAGGGACTGGCTAGCGATTTTTGGGCTTTGGGGCTAGCCCAACCAACGGTCCCATTGGGATAGCAATAAATGGGGAAATAAATATACATAGTGAAAACTAAATCTATAAGACAAAGGAGACTTTTGGTTACATCCTTTGATCAAATTTCATATGCATTGCTCTCATATGTTATATGTTGCCCCTTTATATTTTTTTGCTTCATTATAAGTTTATTAACTGTACTAAGTTTCATATGCACAAAGTCTCAAATGTATCAAATGCTGAATGTGGTACCATAAAACAAACAGAAAATGCACATGGTGTTGCAGTATGTGTCTCTCGGCCCTCGATTGGGGTAATTAAGTTAGATTAATTTATTTGCCAGCTATTTTTCAATTTCTTCAGGCTCTGAATGTTGTCGTTGTGCTGTGGGGGATTATGTACGTTGTAGGTAGTGTTACCTCTTTAAAATCTAATCAGTCGTTTAGGGTACTATAATATCTTAATAAAACAGCTCCATCATAGGCAAGTGACATCCTGAAATGTCAGTATGGATAAAAGGCAAGAATTATATTTAAAAAAATGACATATTGGGCAAAAGTGTCTCTCTGGACAGCCAATGCATATGAACAGTGTTTGCCATCTCACGTTTTAGTATAACTAATTTAGTCTTGAAAAATAATTCATGGTTGTGTATATTGCAATTGTTTTCCTTACAACTAATGGAATATTTGCCATTTATTTGATACATTTGTCAATGCACGTAGGACTTTCACACTTAATATTTACCATGGTCGTGACAGTAAGCTTAAAAATTCATATATTTTTTGTTCTTACCCGTGAGCAGTGATTGTGAGGGCTTTGTTTGTATGCAAAGGGTTGACGGAAAGAAATTGGTAACCACTGGTCTTAAATTCCACGAGGAGAATCCCGGATCAGCTCACACTATTGGTTTCTGCAATTTTCATTGATATACACCAGCCAAAACAGAAAGATGCATGGTACTGTACAGCTCTGCAGCCAGATTCAGTGCAGGACATATGCCAAAATAGTTGTGTTGTGAAAGAAAAACTAGTGTCTGATTTTGGAGTAGGGGGCAGTGAGCGTTTACATTGTGTTCTCCCTGCATTTCCCGACTCGAAGTTCAGTAACATGTTCCACTTATCGCCCAAAATGCCTACTGCTATTCAGAAAGCGGTGATAAGTGGGTGATAAAAGACTGAATCGCTCAAAAAAAATTGGTCATAAAAAAAATCCCTGAGGCAGCGGTGATAAGCCACTTATCGCCGCGTTTCGGCATGTTCATAAACTCGTGCAATTCTAGTAGCAGTGATTTGGCTATGAACGCCTATCACCGCTCTAGAATGGTGATTTTATCACAAAATCCTCACGCCAGAAAACGTTGGCGTAAAGGTGTTGGAAACCTGCAGAGAAGCGGCGAGATGGGACTTAGAAAAATAATGCCTTTTTCCTGCATAGGATTGATGCCGGGAATCTCTGGAGCTGATATACATTAAAATTAGCACCAGAGACCCCTGGCATGAACCCTATGCAATAAAAATGCATTTACAGTAAACTTCATTACCATAGCGGATAGCCTCAGGGACCCCCTACTTCCCGAGATACAGGCTCCGTTATGGGGTGCCAATATCTCCTATGCATTTAAATGTCCGCGTCACGTGACCATGGGAATAAAATGCATAGGAGATACCGGCACCAAATAACGGG
This sequence comes from Ascaphus truei, assembly GCF_040206685.1. Taxonomy (NCBI): domain Eukaryota; kingdom Metazoa; phylum Chordata; class Amphibia; order Anura; family Ascaphidae; genus Ascaphus; species Ascaphus truei. The sequence goes on along the minus strand of NC_134484.1, from coordinate 15,568,551 downwards.
GCCTGTATCTCGGGAAGTAGGGGGTCGCCGAGGCTGAAACCAATGCAGTTCAGCTCAGGAGACCCTCTGCTCATCTAAACTATTATCAAAATTACAATTTACACACATGCATTTCGGGCGATATTTGCACAGGGAGAGACGGCTCTCTCAGAGCAGCTCTCTCTGCAGCAGATACAACTCGCCGGGTAAGGCCTTTTCAGAGGGTCGTTCATCAGATCACCGGCTAATCGCCCGTTTTGTGAATTTTGCTATGACAGGTAATTAAGGCTTTCTGAATACCGTGATACCAAGGCTCAGAAAAACGGTGATTTAAATGGCCCAGTGATTTTTTTTATGAACCTTTAGTGCATGAGGCCATTAGCCTCTGATTGAGCCACCTGTGCTAAAGCGGGGACTGATTGAGCAACCTGTGCTGAAGCTGGGGCTGATTGAGCCACCTGTGCTGAAGCAGGGATATCCTGAAAACCTGACTTGTTGGGAGTGGTGGGTGGGGGGGGGGGTTGGGGGTGTGAGGACTGGAGTTGAGCACCTCGGCCCTGTCACATAGTCTGGCCAACTCTTTAAAGCTGCCTTGACAAGGAGCAGAAGGTTTGTCTCAATGAAGCTCATTGAGTCCATAAGATAGAAGTGAACGCTCAGTGGTACTGTAGCTGGTTATGGAAGGAACTTGGGAAGATCTTCCAAATAAAGTGAACCTTCCATGAATACCTAAGGGAATAATTGAAAACAAACTCATTTTTGTGCATTAAGATTACACAGATCTGCACTACAGCAAGAACAACACTATTTCTAACCTTATCAGTATGGCGGTGACGCGTATACTAATGGTACCCAGATGTGCACAGGCTGTAGTATTTGTCATTTGGCACTTAAAACATGCTCCCTAAGAGCGACAAGTCTCTTAGAGCAAGTAATAAACAGAATAGTGAGAACAAGTGAATGATATTCAACATTATCTTTAAATTCACAGATCGCAGTTCCAAAAACAACTCCGATCACTTCAATCGCTCTTTCGTTTTGTTTTCTGTAGTCTTAGCGGTGTTCAACCTTTGTACTATACAAATGGAAGCTCTTGTGTATTCCTGCAGGCTGCCCGAGTCGAACACATGCTGCATTTTCTGAAAGATTACAGTCAATCTCAAACATCAGGCTACAAATCCAGCGCTATGAGGGACTCTAAACCAATCCAGCAAAAACAAGATAGTGTTATACTGTAATAAATACAATTGTTTTTTTTAGCAGTAATAATAAGGATCAGGAAAGTGGGAGAACTACAAGCCTTTTCCTGCCAAAGGCTACACTGCATTTTCGATCTCACCAAATATCATTGAGAACGGTACAATAATTTATGTCTTAAGTTGTTTTCGCAATTCCATTTTATCCGGATATTGCTACGTCCATATTTTTTTTAGTAGTGGCTATTTCCAGGTGGATTCAACAATGATTCCAGCAAGTTTGCAAAGCTCTAGGCTTAAGATGTCCCTTCGGCATCAGGAAGCATACTACACAAGCAGCAGTTACATCCTGGGTGCAGTGAACTCTTGCTCTTACATGACTTCCAAAGCTTTGTTCGAGTTTATTTTTACACATTTCACTGCCATTTTAAACTTGACCCAAGGCAAAAAAAAGAATCCTGCAAGCGTTTGCCGTGGCCAGGCAATTCTACAGATACTGTAGATCATTTCGGGAAATCCTCATGTACAGATGTAGCCGGATTTACCGGGTGAGCGTGAGCGGTCCCATGACAGTGCCGAGTGCGGCCCGGGAGGATTACCACTGAGGGGGGTTGCATTGAAAAGGATGGACCCCCCCGAAGTGCCGTCACTGCAGTCACCTCCCCCAGCGCCGTGGTTTTGGGCACCCGTGGCCCTGCGAACTGTAAGTCTGGCAACATCTGTATGTATATTTGTATTTATACAGTGCCACCAATGTATGCAGCTCTTACAAAGAGACAATCCATTACAGGGAATTACAGGTGAGCCGACGATTATTCTGAAACCTGCCTTAAACTTGCCTTGGAAAATCTGGGGCTGTCACCAATAAGACCCAGGTACATGCTGGGTACATGCTGGGTACATGCTTCAAACATTGCTGTGACATTTTTGCAGAGACTAATGGCCCATCAGATTAACACAGCATGGGTCCCTGGCAGTACCATTCAGTTTGAATGGGACTGCCAGGGACCCCCGCTGTTAATCCGATGGGCCATTAGTCTGTCGGCAGAAATGTCACTGAGACGTTGCAGCATGTACCCAGCATGTACCCAGCATGTACCCAGCATGTACCTGGGTCTCATTGGTGATTGCCCCAGATTTGTTTTAGAATACTCGTCGGCACTACAGTATAATAGAAGAGGTTTCGCCGCCAAACAAAATTGGACAATAGGAAAAGCAATGCCTGCTCCGAAAAGCTTACAATCTATGCAAGTGGGGTCTTCACAGCGAAAAATACTTGTCTTGAGTAAAATCCCTTCGGGGACTGAAGCATTAAGCGGTGTTCGTATAATTACATTGAGTTATGTATCTATCCTATGCTGGACTTACAGATGTCACCAACATTATTCCACCAGTTAGTGCGATGCTCTGCATCAAAGCTGATGCATCATTTAGCACGAAATGTGATGCAGTACCATGAAAACAAAAGGTAATGCGCGCATATTAACGCGCCGAATAACCTGTCGCCAGGTCTTTTTGTTGTTGTTTTTTTTTACAGCATTGATATGTTAACAGGTGCAATAAGGTTGGTTACATCCATAAAATTGTTCATACTATATACTTTGTACTGCGGTAGGAGGTGAAATATACAACCAGAAAACTTCCCTAAACATTGGTCTGTATTTTTGGTGAGTTCTTATGTTGGGCTATTCAGCAATTGTTTCTCCCTTCAAAGTAAATTAGAATGTTAACAAAGGAACCATTAGGCTTGCATAGTACTTTTCTGGATTGATGCTATTAATGCTGCTTTTCTTCCTAGCTTCAAACAGGGCCTTGTTAAACCTTTGACATCAGACTTTTTTTCATTCATGTTTTTAGCTAGAAGAAGCCAACAACCCATACATTTGCACGGCCATGGTGGGACTCAAAGAAAAGAAAGGATCGGTAAGAAACATTTTCCTCTTGAGCTTTGCTTTCATTTCACTATAAATGATCTGTCTTGCCTGGAAATATTAATGACACCTAGACATGCAGTAATTATTAAACCTGCACTGAAGGGTGGTGAGCTGCGTTGGTCCTTTATTCCATGTAATAACAGGAGAGAGAGGGAGGAGGGGGTATGATGCCTTTTATTGGACCAACAAGTGGTTGATATGTTACAAGCTTTCCAACCTCTCAGGGTCCTTGATCGAGATATAATAGTGTAAAGTATATCTGATTTAGAGTATATGGAATCACTTAGCGTGTAACCTGGTGTCTCCTGCCTGTAAATATCCTAGACTCCAGGATATACGCTAAGTGTTTCCATATGCTCTAAATCGGATACTCTGTATACTATTTGCTTTTGAGACAGCACATAAGGGAAGTACCACATTCATCTAGCATGGGAACGGGCCAGAAGAAGATGTTATCACCCAGAAACGTTGCCCCCTAGTTTTTGTAACTACTTGTGACATGGTGTAATTTCCCTATATGACAGTACCTCAAAGATAGTATTTATATATTTTTTATGTTGTTTTTTTAACATATCTATGTACCTGAGAGTCTTTGTTTTATCCTACAGACAGGGCCAACAAGGATTAGTGTTTGCTCTCATATGTACAGTTGATTCAATTGATACAATATATCTGTGTGCAATGTTCCAATTGTGAGGCCGTTGCTTACTATCGGTTACACTGTAATTTTGCTGGTACATACATTGGTTCATGTGATTCACCGAGTCTGCTGGTGTTTGTATATAATTTGTCTCTTTTTATGTTGATATATTTTCTTCTTACTCCAGTAAAATTATATTTTTCATTACTCTCTTGTTTCATTCTCATTGAGGTAGTGAGTTCGGGGAACCCTTTTGTGTATATATTTCCCAGCATCTGGGTTAGATCTATGTCAGAGCAGCTGGGGGAGTTAGCACGACCTTCAGGTCATTCCGCTTCGAAAGCAAAGACAGTCCGGGCAGATTAGCGCGTGCGGTTTAATTTATGCGACTTGTAATACAGATTACGGAATTTTGCCTAGTTTCAATGCGCCAACTCCTGGCCATGTCAAAAAGTGCGGTTTCACAAAGACAAACTCACAGCTACTTGACTATCCCTCAATTTTTCAGCCAAAGTGATGTGTAGATCCTACTGCAAGCTGCCACAAATCTTTCTGTTAGTATTTTGTAGTATTGTAGGGTTTATTTCTTAATATGTGCAATCTCTTTTTTTTTTTTCCAGACTGATTTTGAAAAAGATGTTGACTTGGCATGTAGATCAGGTGAGCATTCGGTTAATGAGACGACCCATGATTAATTATGATTTGAACACGTTTATTGGTAAAAGCATTAATCTCAGCAGAAAATCTTTATTTTTGTTCACATAATCCAGTGCTGAAAATCGCTATTTTTCGTTCTGGGGACTCCCCTGGTTCGCAAGATTATTACCGTCTAATGTACCGGTGCTCCGCATAGAGAATCCAATATGGCTGCCTGCATCAGCCAATAAAAATCTGCAACTGATGATGTTGTAGCTTCCTATTGGCCGCGGGTCCAGCGAGATTTGGTGTCCGTAATGTTTCTTCAGGAGGGAACACTGGTAACAGTATACCGGTGAATATCTCAGGAACCTGAGTGCCCCCCATTGCTGAATATAACACAGTTCAGCCCCAAAGGCCCCCCTGGTTCAATTATGTAAAAAAAAAAAAATTCCCAGACATGATACAGTTCTTACTTTTATCATGAGTTTTGTGGTTTTCTTCCTGCATCCTGTCAAGGAACTTACAAATCCTGAAGCCTTCCATTGACTGTTCATCGTAATGATGTGTTCATTTATTTTCCATTCACGGTAGTTCTATAATTTGCACAGTAGTTTAGTTATGTTGTAGTTTGCACAGAGCTTGTTCAACATCTTGATCTGGGCTGGTTCGGAACCGGTTGACCTGATTTTAGATTTTTGCTCTAATGCCCAGTGATTTGGTTTGCTCCGTCCAATGTTTTTATCCACTGCAAAGTACATATCTTCATTTGTATGTCTCTAAGAATCGTCAATGCACTTGCTAGTACAGGCAGTCCTTGGTTATCCAACGGAATCCGTTCTGGAAGTAGCGTTGGATAGTGAAACCGTTTTTAAAGCGAGTCCCATGTTAATCAGTAGTCGTGAGGATTGAATAACGCATTATGGCGTCGGATAACGCATTCCGGCGTCGAAAAAACAGCCCATAGGGTTGCGTTGGATATGCCATTCATTGTAAAGTGAAACATTGGATAGCAAGGACTACCTATAATGCTTATTGTTGTTCAAGAGCATCCACAAAAGTGTTATCCACCCATAATACACACATCAAAAATCATACTAACCTTCAAAATAACCATCACTGGAAATCTCATGTAGTAAGCATTGGTATATAGGAAATAAAACATTATTTCCTGGAGGAGGTCCACACTATAAACAAGTGATAGTCATAGTGCATTAAAAAAGGTCTATGGAATGGTGGTCTCCGGAGCTGAACCACATTAATTTCAGCTCAGGGAACCCCCTGCTTCCAGAGATACAGAAATCCAAAGGAGGTGCCGCAATCTCTCTGCCTTTTTAAGCCCCTGCATCCTGTGGGCCAATAGGAAGCCGCACAGGATGACATTGCCGCTTCCTATTGGCCAGCACATTGTGGGAGCTTTGAAAAGTGGCCACAATGTGACCCCTACTAGCCGAATGGAGTGGCTACCGGCACCCCCTACGAAGTAAGTATCTCAGGATGCCGGGAGTCCCCGAAACTGAAATTAATGGGATTTAGCTCAGGAGACCCCCTGCTTCAATCCCATGTTAAAAAAAAAAACATGCAAAAACATGTGCCCGCTTGGACTGCCTTTTTAACAGTGTGTTTTACTGAGTATTAGAGCGATCGAGCTTTTAACCCATGGAAAGTGGAAATAATGTGATACTCCGGAGAAAGCTCCACATATCTTTACATGAGATGGAACACTTGACAGAAAAAATGACACATCCCCAATTGCAATATAGCAGTTTAAGATACATATTACAGTCTGAGTAATCACCTCTAGGTAAATATGTCAGCAGACAGGGATGCGTTATCAGGGCAAGAATATCTACTTAGCAATAAAATAATAGCTACCATTATTTAAAGTGTGCTGTTTGTTGCAAGGAGATAGAGTCGCTGTGCAGATAACAATTTCTGTTTTCGACTTCAACAACATTGCTTTTTGATGCATGATTCCTCAGGCGCAACGTGTACAGTTTGTAGTATTTCACCCTACTTTTCAAGTTGTAAAATAATATTTTTACAGAATAACATGACTTCCTCAGTTGCAGAAATTCAGTGTTTGCATTATTATTTCCCTTACGATGGTTTTAATAGCGTCCAGGTACTAATGAACCGCATCAATAAAAACTCTACCCCTATAGTTTAATGAATAAACCTCTGTGGGCCAGATGCACGGACGTCCATGAAATCAGGCCCAATAATGTCAGGTTATCTAAATAGGTTCAACAAACAGATGATCTGTGTCACAGAAGACCAGGTTATTTATACCTTTTTACAAAGATCATTTATTGAGCAAAACAAGGTAGAGAAATAAATTGTAAGTTATTCGGCATAAATTTGCTAACACACAGTGAAACACAAAATACAGATGAAAAGACACACTTACTGGAGGTGTGGGGTTGAAAACTAGACTTTCCTAGTTGCAGGGAACTCTATGGGAGAGTTTTACCCTGACCGGGACTTAGCCCCAGAATCTCCTGGAACTCAAATCTGCATGAAATCCCAGCCGCGACCGCTACTTTAGTTTCTGGGAACTTGGACGCAAAAGTCGGGACTTAGTCTCTGGCGGGCAGGTTTCTCAGGCTTGAAATCAAAGCCGGTTCCCTTGCTATGTCAAACAAAGCAACTTTGAAAAGCCCGCCCGCGCTTTTTCGGCTCTCAAGGGGAACACACAATCTAATTGGCTCTCTGCTTCTTATAGTATTCCCTGCTTCATTCATAAAATAGAAGCAGACCTGACAGCCAATCCGCGTGTTGGAAATTTCTCAAGCAGCCAATCAGAACCAAGCCGGGTAGAAAAGCCGGGCTAGCAGGAAATCTGATAAAGCCAAGGGACAAGAGCAAGCCTGCCACATCTCCCCCCAGCTATCCCAATGCTATCCTAGGTCTGGCAGAACAAGTGGCATCCCGGAGGACTGCAATTAATCTCCGGACCTGGTACCTAGCCTTTCCCCGCTAAACAAACGCTGTTCACACCTCTGGGCATCCTCTGGCTGCTTTGAACTCTGCTGTCCAGCAGACATACTGGCACCTTTGGGTTTGCATGGGCTGCCTGTTTGGACATCGGTTCCGAATGTTAAAACATATTAAAATACACTTTAATAAACTCTGAGTCTTCTGGGTACATGGAACAAAAAAGGGAAACATTTTCTCTTTTATTTCTGTCTACATGATGTCTCCCCATGCTTTCCCTTTGACTCAGGTTGGACTCTCAGAGTCCCCCCAACCTTATGTACGGTTGGGTACCCACAAACCATATACTGTTTGTGGGTCACCTTGGCACTAGCTCGGGTACCACTCTTAACCTAGGGATTCCCTCAGATCAAGAGATATACCTTTATCCCTGTGCCTCATTCTCCTTTCCGAGTTATGCTGAAGCAGGGCAGCCTAGTGGTGAGTCGCGGTTAGATTTTCAAGGAACATCCAGGCGACCTGGATTGACGTAGGTCCCCTGTCAGGCATGGTGAGGGGAGGGCAGGGAGGGGGAGATAGAGGGGGGGGGAGGGGGAGAGAGAGAGATTGAGGATGAGTGCATCTGGTCCTGTGTATCAAAGCAAAAATAACTATGCTGGTTTCAATCTTATGACATTTTCTGTGCCACATTCTTCCATGTGACGCCTACTGTTACTTAGAAAGGTTACGGCACCCAAGAAATGGCCATAAAAAGGAGAATAAAGAGAGACATAAAACGTAATACAGATATGTGCAATGTGTCTGCTCCCCAAGTCCTCAAATGTACAAATGTCTGCAAGACTAGAGCACAGGTGTAGCACATAAACTGCATCAGATTTATCCGTGCAAACAATCCCACTGACTTTTCTATTTAGTGCCGTTTTGTGTTGCACTTTTGCACTAATTTTGCACCAGTAAAACTGACACACCTGCTATGATTCATGATTTCAGGTGAGGTGTGGTGTAACAAGCAGGGGCATACTGTATGTACTGTATCAAGGCAAAAGTGGTGCAAACCTAGGGCATCAACTCTGCACCATACATTGAAATCAACATGATTTGTTTCTTTGATATTTCTGGGGCAGTTTGTTTTACCCTAGAATTGCACCACTTTTGCCTCAATAAATTTGGGGGTTATTTTTCAAAGTCTCCTTGCTGCAAAACTAGGACAAAAAAAAAAACCTACGGTATACAAAATAATTAAGAAAAAAACATTCTCATGGAAATGAATGGGATTTTCTTGGTTAAGAGATCTGGTGCAGTGACTTTGCACCAGTTTAGCTCTGGTTTCTCAGCCGTGAGATCTTGAATGAAGCATTTGGGTAGCTCGGTTGGCTAGTACTATACATCTCGTATGCACTTAGCATGACCCGTAGCAGACACTCTAACCATGAACACCCTCCTACTATCTATAAGTTCTCCCTTCTTACCACTTAGATTGCAAGCTCTTCGGGGCAGGGACTCCTTTTCCAAATGTCTAAATTTATGTTGGAGTGCGTCTACCCATAATGTCACATGTGTTTCTGCTGTAAAGCGCTATATACATTGATGGCGCTATATAATTAAAGATGTACATACATACATACATACATACATACATACATACATACATACTTGGATCAATGACCCCCGTACACCTCATAGAGATTAACACATGAATCACCTACTTTCCAAACCATATTTATAGTAGCTACAAGGTATCAATAACTTTCTCTGACTCACAGGTTCTGTACTCATTAAAGTTGATATAGGAACAACACGGTACAATTGGCTATTTATTCTAATACTGCAAGGGGCATTTCATCAAGGATATATTTCCTTCTAATTACACTGTAACCCAAACAATAATTGGCTGTAACTGTGATTTGCAGAGCATTTTTATTATTTGACTTGTCTCTTAAAAGTCATTCAGATCAACTTAATTAACAATTAATAATTAACACAGATATCAGCAGAGATTGTCAATAAAATAACAGATTTCTCCACACTCCTGCTCCTAAAGGGCCCCTTTTTAATCCACTTTCCGTTGTATAATTATTGGTTCTTCACACTAATTGCTGGTATAGGACAGTTACACATTTGATTAATGAAGTCATTCAGTTCATTACATTTATTCAGCATATCCACCCTATTAGTGCTAGAGTGTACTCTGAAGTATATTGTAGTGTCCCATAACAAGTGTTATAGGGGAGGATGGAAAACCATGAACATAAAGCCCCAGAGTTTGTACTGCAGACAAGGTTAATACAAAGCGGAAGAACAACCACATTGAGAAAAACACAGACCCATACTATTTTCATAGGTATTTCAGGTGGATATTCCCCCAACGTATCCTTCTTGTGTAAACATCCCAGTCTAGACTACCTTAACACAGGGGGGCGCAACTCCACTCCTCAAGCCCCTCCCACGGGTTTTAGGATAGCCCAGCTTGCTTCAGCGCAGGTGGCTCAATCAAAGGCTGAGCCTCTGATTGAGTCACCTGTGCCGAAGCAGGGACTGATTAAACAACCTGTGCTGAACTGAGATATCCGTAAAACCTGTCCTGTTGGGGGAGGGGCGGGGGGATCTTGAGGACTGGAGTTGAGTACCCCCACATATTGGGGTTGTCATTTAAAATGATGTCTTTTGCTCGACGTCGGTCCAGCCTCAAAATTTGAAACAGAACAGTTCTTCTGCCTTATTATTTTATCTACAGTAATTTGAGGAGGTTTTACCCATGTATTATGTTTATTTATTTATCAAATGTTTTACCAGGAAGAAATACATTGAGAGTTACCTGGGCACAGGGTTAAGATAATAATACATGGTTACAAATACATAGTTACATAAGTGAGCAGGGTTATACATTATATACAAGATATTGCATGCACAGTTAGGCTGCGATTATAGTGCCGATGGTGACGTCACGCTGCGGTCGCTGGAAAAAATCAAATTGAGATGACTTCCAGCGATCACGACCAAGCCGTCGCTCCGTCGCGTCGTGCTTACTATAAGCGCACGCGACGGCGGCAATGCATTTGTTTTGACACTACGTCGCCGGCACTATACGCGCAGCCTTAGAGATAATATATATTATAGGTGTATTTCACAGCTACAGACCAGATTAAAATGTGAGACAGCTTTAGTTTTGAAAGAACTTAGACTGGCGGCGGCTGTGAGAGTCTCCGGTAGACTGTTTCAGTTTTGGGGTGCACAGTACTGGTACACGGTACGGTTTGCCTTGTTACCTTATTATTATTTTGATGTGTGCATGTGTTTTTGATAACATGCTGTGTTAAGGCCTAGTTTATCCTTGTATTACCACTTTCAGTGCTTCATGGTGAATGAGATAGTGGGCAACGCCAATAAAGAATACATTGGATGATATAGAGATGTATGCAGCAGAAACATTCACCTATATGTTTACAGTGTATATATTATCAATGCAAGTGCTTGCCAACTCTGTTTGGAAAAAGGTGAAACTAGACAATGATACAGTACATAGCATTGGATGGGTGACGTGTATGCTATGCCTAGGGGGTTACACGTTCATGCTATTGACTGTGATTGTTTGGTTTACTCTTCTCTTTATATAGTAGTGGAAGTACAAGGGACACAGTATAACTTTATTAGTGTAATAACCCATACTTATGAGTAGAAAAAACAGATAGGAATGAACTAAGACCGTCCCATTTTCTGTTTGCCTTCCCGTGTAATAAGAGAATGTAAGGGGAGGATTATCACCTCTGACCTGGCAAATGTGTTTGGTGGAAATACAAGAGAAAATATAAAGATAACACCCTCTCTATCCAAGACCATCTTAAAACCCATCTCCTAAACGAAGCATATGAGTAGCTCCGTGGCTGACACTATACACTATACATCGATCTTGGCCCCTTGCAGATGCACTTACCAGAACACCCATCTCCTGTCTCTGTATGTTCTTCCTACTTACCACTTAGATTGTAAGCTCTTCAGGGCAGGGACTCCTTTTCCTAATTTTACTTTTACAGTATGTCTGAAGCGCTTCTTCCCATTAAGTGTTATTTGTATAATTTGTTATTTATATGATTGTCACGTGTATTTCTGCTGTGATGTACACGAATGGCGCTATATAAATAATGATAGACATACACACATACAACTAAATCATTTGTCATATTGGATGTGCATTGGGGCATGTCTGTACAATATTTTGTATGTCCAACACAGTATAGAAAATCTGCATTCTGATCAAAATAAAACATGCCCCTCTACAGTATGTAAAAGATCATTTTTTATATTGTACCACTAAATATTGCTTTCATGCTTCTAGTGCTGAATAAGGATGTGTCAGCATGTAGAACCTCGACCATCACAGGAACTTTGAAGCGTCCATCTCTGCAGGAAGAGGAAAAAATGAAGATGAACCATCAGAAAGGATCTAACTTTAATAGTCTTCCAGCCAATGCGTCCAAAATGCACCTTCAAGGATCTCCCCATTACCTAGGGGGCATCAATCTTAATGAGTTCAACAACCACACGCTTACTCTGAAAAGGGACAAAAACCAGCCACCTAAACCGATATACATGTGCGAAGGGGACATCTTCAGAAAACTAGATTCAGAGCTCTCTAGAGCTCAAGAGCAATCATTGGACACCAGCTATGTTATATTACCCAGCAACACTTCAACTCTGAGACTAAAACCAAAAGAGGAAGGCAAATACAGCATGAACATTGACCAGATGCCCCAAACAAGGCTCATACATCTTACTATGGCAGATCCTAGCTACATGGTTAAAAGTCCTCCAAGGGAACGCATGGGTATGAAGTGCACTGAACAGGGGTCACCGATGCAGAAGCAACAGATCCATTCCAGCGAATCACAGATCCCAATCGGTCTTTGTAACAAAGGGGATTTAGGGACGACTGGAATTGTGTCAAAGACTGAATCTATCTCCACACTTTCCATGAGCTCGTTGGAGGTAAGAGCATTACAGTATTAGATTAAAGCATTACAGCAGGGGTCTCAAATTCAATGACTGAGCCACTGATTGAGCCACCTGTGCTGAAACAGGGATATCCATAAAACATGGCCTGCTGGTGGCTCTCGAGGACTGAGTTTCAGACCCCTGCATTACAGACATACTGTATTGAACACCATTGTACGAGTTTCTGGTAGCACTGCTGACAATAAGTATATACCAATGACATTCTTTATGCTGGAAATCTAGATGTTAAGTAACATATTCAGAGATCTAGAAGTTTAATTTCTTCTCTGTTTATTGAACTGTAACATGTGATGCTTAATAACAAAAGAACTGTTAATACTGGATACTGGGTAACACCAAACGGCCTATCAATCCCAGAATCCTGTGCTAGAAATCTGCCATGTCCATGCTAGTATCCATTGATGGACTTCCTCTCTATGCATAGATCTAGATACGTTTTAAAGCTTTTAATGCTTTTAATGCTCTTTGCTGTCACAAAGTTCAGTGGTTCTTGCAATAGGAGATTTACATGTTTCAATAGAACCATTACTATTATTATTCACATATTGTTATGCTATTAAATATTCAACATTTCTTTTTAATTTATTCCATGTACTGCAGAAGATCTTAATGATTATTGCCCCTGCTATTTTCCACATAAAAATGGTCATTTGGATTTATGCAGATGTAACAATTTGCCTCGATTTGCGTTCACCTTTCCTTTGGTATTAAAAACGCCGTACTTGCTATTATAATGTACTGTAGAATAAATGTTAAGAAAAGAAGAATGAAGAAAATAACTTCACCGTGGTATCAACCCATTTGGTTTTTAATCTTCTAAATTCAAAATGTTAATTGCATTTCCAGTAGTGTGTGAAACCTGGCTCTTTGGCAGTGGATGTTTACTTCATTTTTGATTCTAATGCAGCAGATAAGGCAAATAAAACCTCACAGTTTAATATGTATGTACAAGCACGTCCCAGGGTCTTTATATATATCCACAATCATGTGTCTAGACACATTTTTTCTATCATTGCACTGCAGACTACATAAGGATGCGATAGAAACACCCTTGACCTTGGAGCCCGCGATGGAGCTCCCGACCTCCCTTCCCATACCGCGTGTATACATATCCCCATAATAATACATTTAGTAACTAAATTAAACACAAAGGTCTGGAGGTAGAAAGACCGTTAACATACAGTACATAAAGTCACCCGTTAAATGCCAACACTGCAAGAGAGCTCTACTAACAGGTGTAGGCAAATGGTACTCAAACCATGGCCGGCAATTCCCTCCAAGCCGGCCGCCGCACTGGCCGTTTAGCGTGAATGGACCCCACGAACCCAAAGCACAAGGGGCCATGCCCACTCACCACTCCCAGCCAACCCAGGGCTTTACCGAACCATAGAGCCCCGCCTGGAAAGGTAAAAGTGCACTTACCCTCCAACAGCCGCCAAGACAGAGACAACAACACACCTCGAAATGCCCTCCTCAAATGCATAAACAGACAAACAGTGTCTTTTTTTACTTTCTCTTCTTTATTTGTTTTTTATAAACTCAACAAGTACAAGCATGAAACAGTGTAACATCATAACAAAGGGAAGGCAGGCGGGAACTTTCGTACTGTAGAAAGGCGCAGAATGCTTTCGCAACCATGCACAGGACCTAAAAAGTCTATACCCGACCCACTCCCCCTCTCCACCGCCTCACCACCATCCCGTAAGAGGGAACTGGGGGGGAGAAAGCAGCCCACAGAGCAAGAGATATGGAGGGGGAGCCTAGCCCCAGTGGTTGTGTCGCCTAAGGGGCTTGTGGTTCCTTTTCTAGTCTCAAACAGGACACTGAGCACAGCACGGTTACTACTCCAGATCAAAGGAATGACTATGCCCTTTATTTGTGTGTTCAGCATGTGCAACAATATTTTTATTTTATTTTTCAGCTTAAGTTTAAGTCCATTGGAAAAATTAGACATATCCGGTTTCAGTTTTGCATGGTCCATGATTTTGAGATCTTTCTTGTTCAATTAAAAAAAAATGTCACAAGTATCAGATGCTGAGTCGCAGACATTGTTATTCCGTAGGCCCTTTGCAGCAGGGCATACACAACGTGCCAGTGGGAATAATTGTTTTCAATTGTTAGTTTTTACCCTCACTGTCTCTAATGACATCCAGTAACTTCCCAAATAATGAAACCCTGTCTAAGGGAATTGAGCATAATCTGTTTTTTGACAAACCCTCCGCTAACCAAGATTTTAGCCACAGGGATCTTCAAGAGGTTACTGAAGGAGCCATTGGTCTTGCTAGAAGTTTGATAATATTATATAAAATGTCCATAATAGTATGTAACAAAGGAAACACCTGTAATATATCCTTTCTAGGTATTCCTGATCCTACGGTATATGGTGTTTCATGGCCTCAAGCCAATCCCTCATGGTTCTGCTGATTCATGCAGACAAAATGGCCAACTTACCTGTGGATCCAACCTCTAAGAAGCCTTTCTTCATATATGTTTCTATGTTAGATCCATCGCCTCATCCATTGGCTTATCCAACAATAAAGTGGTTCGCTTGGCCAATGGGATTACTACTTCATGGTAGTATTTCCTCTAGTCTACAATCTTCTGACAAAAAAATATTTATTTATTTATCTGGTGTTTCCCACTGTCTTGTAAGATTTTAACTGATAAACATGAAAGTGACACCTTTTTTCTTGGCTCTTTGGTATTCTCAATCTGAATAACCTGCCTCATGACTTTAATTTGTCAATATCTGCTGGAAAATGTACAGTAACTTCTGATGATGATCAATATTGTTTTCGAAATCTTTTGAAAGATTTAATGTCTACCTAGTCATGAGCTCCTTATCTTGTACTGAAGCTAAGGAGGTTGAGCTCCGCTAGATACCCTGGTTTTCATCACGTAAAAAAAACTGGGTACGAATAGCACCTATCACCTTGGAGAATCAGAATAACAATTAATGGAATGCACAAGATATTAGGGTCTCACTCGATTTTGGAATTATTGGGCCAGGAGTTTAAAATGTTTTGGGTTACACAACAATTTTTCGAAAATCAATGCTAAAGGGGACTTGTGAAAATATTTGGCACAAGATTAGAAGGCTTTTCAGTTTACAGTGAGGAACTGGACAAAGGAAACATTGAAAGTAAAGACAAGGACAAAATTGACTGTCCCATTAAGTATCTCTGTTTTCTTCAAGGTTGATATACACTAACAACAAGATATTATTTCAAGAAGTCCTATTCTTTGTGAAAATGCAGTTTAAGATTGCTGCAGTACATTATTGTGTTTTCAATTCAGAAGAGGGCAATTTATATTGTATGTTCTTGATTATTTTGAAGGAATATAGTACAACTGATCTCATGTACCTTCCTTATTCATTAGTTTCACCAAACTGGTTTTATTTTTATTTGCAGAGAAGGAAATCTCGGTACGCAGAGCTAGATTTTGAGGTAAGATGCGTAAATAATTATTTCCTATATATTTTCAGTCATTTTAACAATTGCCACGTGCCTCAGCACTTTCAGTCCCTGGTATGGTCTGTGAAAAATGTCAGGGCATATTGTACAGTAGATGTAGTACTGTGTATCAAATACAAAATAATCAATTGCACGGCACAATTTCTCTGCTTTGAGCTGCATCAATTGTGAGAAGCACGTTAATCAGGTTTCTTCGTTCATTTGGTGCAGATTATTAGTCAGGGGTGTCAATGTTCCAAACTGACAAACGGGGTTCATTTGATGATAAGTAGTTTATTGCAAAGTACTGTATGATCATACTCATTCAAAAATGTATAAGACTCCCTGCCAGGGAGTGTCCAAGCAGGCTCTTTCATACATTTCTGGTTCCTTTGTCTAAAATGTGTTACTAGGCAGATTATACTAACTACTTCTTAATTCTTAAACCAATCATCTTACAGCTCATTAAACCTGGTTAGAACTGGCTTAAAACATCTCTGAATAGATACCTGGTACAATCTCTCACTAGGAATGTGGGCGTTTCCTCAGACACAGTCATAAATCCACTTAGAAGCGAAACCACAACACATCACACACACATCTTACACACAAAATGGATACTAAAGACATAACTGACTTTACAAAATGGAAACTGAACATCACTTTCAATCCTTCTCCAGAGACCCTCCCCCCCCCCAGTCCATTTCAGTAATATATCAACAGTATCTTAATTTCAGCAATATTATTTCATATGGGGTATGTATTTCTTCTTCAACCCGGCAATAATTTGTGACACTAGCGAGAGGGGACAAAGTAACACACCTACAGTAGATACAAAATACAATCGATCCATTTATAAGCATGCAGCTTGTAATTCCTCTGTAACTCCTCCTACTGACAGTCTCCACACAGATGAGGCACGACCATAGCACCTTGATAAATGGGGGTTAACCACTAAACTGCTATAGTGCAGGTCAGAAGCTCCTACTGACTTATGTGTGATAGGACCCTAACCGTCACTATCACAGTATAATGAAAAACTTCCACTGGCTGGAAGAGACAAAACATCTGTTTTGCTCCAGAATGGCCCCGAAACAATTCAGCTGCTGTGTTGTGCACCCTCTGCGTCTCTCACCTGGCTTAAACTGGAAAGAGAAGGTGTATCCTACTAGTGGAAGTGTGTGTTTCGAATACAAGTTGGAGATCTTCACTCATTCTGTGTGTTCCTGGGTACCGTAAATCACTATTTCTCAGTGCAACTCTGTATGTGCAATAATATAATTGCCCCCATACCCCTGACATTAAGTGCCATTCAAGCCAATGGTAGTTAATGCCTGATTAAGGTATGATACCACACATTGGTACTTAGTGAGTTTCCCACTACAAGCTTATTGTGCATTTTTTGTGCTCTTCAGAAGGGTTTTTAGCAGCCGTTACATTCTGTAGAGGCTGTGATAGATTTAATCAAATAAACTTGAAAACAAGGAGTTCTTATTCCTGTGCTTTGTTATGCATCCTTTTTCCAATTGAACGAATAAACCTTATGTAGTCTTAAAAGCTCTTGCATAAGAACAAATCTATTATTTTCAAATGTGTCTTCTAAATGTTGTGACAGTCTCTAAATCATCTGACATCTTCTGGGACCATTAAATGTGCAAAAACATTAACCAGTCTGGTGCTGCTGTAAAAATGTGTTCATTTGTCTGAGACGTTACAGTACATATTTGAAAGCATTAAGTTGCTGCAGCACATTTTTCAGATAAGATATGTTTTATGGAAAACAAATACACAAACCCTGCGCTCCTCCCAAATTGGCTTGCAATTTATTAGTGAAATTCTACATTTTGATCCTACGTCTTACAGCAAAGGAGTCATTTAGTTGAATCTTTTGATCAAAGCCTGCTAACCTCATCAAGGTAAACTCAATGTTAGCAGCTACCTACACTACAGGACACGCATAATATTTCTTATGGTCTTGTGGACTACTGTTTTGTTAAACATGTTTTATAGCTGAAAAGAATTCAGGTAAATCGTAACTGCTGTGGTTGGATGAATTACAATCTATCATGTGTCCTTCTTTCAGAAAATTATGCACACGAGAAAGCGCCACCAGGACATGTTTCAGGACTTGAACAGAAAGCTCCAACATGCAGAAAAAGAGAAGGAATCGCCTACATCAGAGAGCAAGGTACAGTGTCTGACAACGTATGCTAAAAGTATTCACCTCATCAGCTTCTCTCAATTAAAATAGGGGGGCTCAAGTCTAGTACTCAAGACCAACTAAGAGGTCAAGTTTTAAGGATATCCCAGTTACTGTTAGAGCAGCGGTGGCCAACTCCAGTCCTCAAGACATCCTAGTCTTTGACTGAGCCACTGATTGGGCCACCTGTGCTGATGCTGGGATATCCTGAAAACCTGACCTGTTGAGGACTGGAGATGAGCCCCCCCCCCTAAATTAAAACCCCAACTTGTTGAAGAATACACTTTCCGTCGCTAATTAAAAATCAATGGTAAAGTTATACAAGATACATAACGTCCCATTCATTAAACTGCGATATTGGCATTTCCACGTGAAGATAGGCATTTCATTAAAAACATCCATGACTTGTTCAAACCGTGCAAAAAAGTATTTTATAGACACAATTTGTTGCTGGCTGCACAAATTCAATGCAATGTGCACATTTTGTATGCAAACGTGCAAAATTACGCATTCGTGGACTATTTATTGATCTGCAAAGTAGCCAACAGAAATCTTGCTATTTATTGAAGTTCGGAAAGTCGCAGAGAGAAACCTCACTTGATTGAGACATGCAAATATGAGAGGAACAGACCAATTTAAAAGCATTTCTCAATTTGGGAAAAAAAAGGTGATTTTGGCGCAACAGCCAATAGTGGGTCCCAAACAAGTAGTATTAAAAATATTCCTTTATTGATCCATCTAAAAAAGTGCCTCCACTTTTTTAGATGGATCAATAAAGGAATATTTTTAATACTATGCATAGGTTGAACTTGATGGACCTATGTCTTTTTTCAACCTCTTCTACTATGTAACTATGTAATACTACTTGTTTGGGACCCACTTTTGGTTGTTGCGCCAGAATCGCCTTTTTTCTCAGATTTACTTCTCTACTCCAGGCTGCACGCTTACCAGGACTTCAGGATTAAGAGATTTCTGTGAGTACTTTCTTATTCATGATTACTCAATGTGAGTCCAGAGACAATCCCAATGAGGGTTTGATGGGGTTTTTTTTTTAGCCTTACACCTTACCCTGCAGGGAATATTGGCCCACCTGGGGACTTTACTACTTATAAGCAGTTTATCCATATACTTATCCAGTCCTGTTTTATGCATACATATTGAAGGGATTCAGTGCTGAAGCGCCTTTGTCACTTGGAATTGGGACTTTCTCAATTTGGGAGTCTGTCCCTTAGAGACGGGAGAATGTTTATGGCAAATTTGGATCAGCTGAGTATCGGACGGTTCATTTGGTCCGCGGATCAATCTCAAAAAGGGCGATTTGCAGATTTTTTATTATTCTTACCAATACACTCCGCGAATTCCACAACCAGTGGACGGATTTGTAGAATTCAATCCGCGGATTCAGAAGGATTCTTAAGAATCCGCCAACGAATTGCCGAATCCGCGGATTGGATTCTACAAATCCATCCACGGGTTGTATCCAGTGGCGGATTTTAATGAATCCGTGTGGATTGAAACTACTCAAATCCGATTGCGGATTTTACATCACAAAAAGGAATTTTGGGGGTAACATCAGCGAAAAGCCAGGAAACAGATTTGGGCAGATTCAATAGAATAATAAGTAAGTTCACATTTATGTAATATCATGATACATTTAAAATGCACTGAAATATTAGTGGAAAATGTCACCACGTCTTATCGCGTTAAAGATCTCAATGTGTACACAAGGGACGATAGAAGCGATAAGTAAGATATCGTTGTTTTTAAGATACTTGAGATTGTACAAAGTAAATAATACAGAGAAACAGAAGTACTATACAGTATTTTTTATTTTAAACTGAAAAGAACCAGAGGGATTGGGGAGGACTTTGGACAAATATGAGTAAGAACATTCTTACTGAAAGAGTAGTAGATGCATGGAACAGCTTTCCCGCAGTGTTGAGAGTCAAACTACAATCAAATAATGCAAGAACACAAGTGAATGCTGCTTGTTCTATAACTAGCGTGTCTATAGTTATAGTTATTTACATACAGTTAGGTCCGGAAATAATTGGACACTGACACAATTTTCATAATTTTGGCTCTTTACGCCACCACAATAGATTTGAAATGAAACAACCGAGATGCAATAGAAGTGCAGACTTTCAGCTTTAATTCAAGGGGTTGAACAAAAATATTGTATGAAACGTTTAGGAATTGCAACCATTTTCATATACAGTCCCCTTATTTCAGGGGCTCAAATGTAATTGGACAAATTAACACAATCATAAATAAAATGTTCATTTTTAATACTTTGTCGAGAATCCTGTGCATGCAATGACTGATTGAAGTCTGGAATGTATGGACATCACAAATACCTGGGTTTTCTCCTTTGTGATGCTTTGCCAGGCCTTTACTGCAGCTGTCTTCAGTTGTTGTTTGTTCTTGGGTCTTTCTGCCTTAAATTTTGTCTTCAGCAAGTGAAATGCATGCTCGATTGGGTTGAGATAAGGTGATTGACTTGGCCATTGCAGAATATTCCACTTCTTTGCCTTAAAAAACTCCTGGGTTGCTTTTTTGTCCATCTGTAAAGTGAAGCGCTGTCCAATCAACTTCGCTGAATTTGACTGAATCTGAGCAGACAATATATCCCTATACATTTCAGAATTCATCCGGCTGCTTCTGTCTTCTGTCACATCATCAATAAACACTAGTGACCCAGTGCCATTGTGATGCCCTGTTTAACTTGCATTGAGAGCTCATTTGACCGCATGTGGTGGGTTCACAGCAACAGCTTCCAAATGCGAATGCCACACCTGGAATCAACTCCAGACCTTTTACCTGCTTAATTAATGATGAAATAACGAAGGAATAGCCCACACTTGTCCATGACACAGCTTTTGAGTCAATTGTCCAATTACTTTTGGTCCCTTGAAAAAGAGGGGGCTACATATTAAAGATATTTAATTCCTAAACCCTTTCTCCAATTTGGATGTGAATACCCTCAAATTAAAGCTGATAGACGGCACTTTAAGCTCAAATTCATTATTTAACTGTAACTTGAATTTATTTTGGTACACAGCCGAAATAACAAAACTTGTATCAGTGTCCAATTATTTCCGGACCTAACTGTGTGTGTATTTATATATGTATATATGTATATATATATACATATATATATATATATATATATATATATATATATATATAATGCAAATGTTCAGTATTTTTAGAATGTAGTTGTTTAAAATAGTTTGGGGGATTATTTTATGGTGTTCATTTTGTTTTCGTTTTTTTCCTTCTACAGTTAGAAAAACAACAGACGCCAAACAAGAGGCCCTGGGAAGGAATGAAGAAAATCCAGTCCCCCCCATCATGGGTTAAAAAGGACATGGAACCTGTGTCCCCTTCTCCTTTAGAACTAAAGACTGTGGAGTGGGAGAAAACAGGAGCAACAATACCTCTGGTGGGACAGGACATAATTGATCTTCAGACTGAAGTCTGAAAGTAAAAAAAAAAGAAGACTTGTTTTTGTTTCAAAAGAATATGATTCCGTATAAAAAGGAGAAAAGTTTGGTTTCTTTTGAAACCTTGTTAAACGACTTTTGCATTGTTCTCAGAAGGGATATTACGTTAGACACTCTTAGAGGTAGGTGCAACACAACATGACCTTTCCCAGGTATGGAAGAAGAGGAAAGTTAGATATGGGATAAAAAGGCTCAGTGGATGGAAACCAACTTCAGAAGAGTCTTCATCCTCCTAAAAATAAAGCTACCAGAATTTGAAAACGAGTAGGAGTAATCGATGTGGTTGACTGGCAATTATTCTCCATTACCCTGTTACTCAAAACAAAATAGTTTACTGTATCAGATAGAAATTAACAATGATTATATCTTATTCTGGCATATTATATAATGGTATTGGGCCCAACTACTTTTGACACTGAGATAAATCTTCAGTGATTTTATATCTTGCTCACCATCTCCATGTAAAATTACGGCTATATCACTGGTCTCCACTCGAGCTGGCCCAGAGCAGCGACAGTGACTGGGCGAGGTTGAGGTAGCCAGAAGTGAATCATCCCGGAAATCTGAGTACTTGGACATTAGAACCGAGTCACGTATTCTCAGCTATGTGAGGCTTTAAACGTATAGCAAGTAGAGGTTATACATGGAAAGTAAGTCTTTCACTGTTATAAAGAAAAAGTAAGAGTACCTTCTGATTACCTTGCCTTCATTCTTTGCTTGGTTAAGCAGAAGATTGTCATAAGAGGATTACCATCTACAGAAATGTTTTATATAGCTTTGTAACATGGCTTGTGGGACTTGACAGATTGCCTAGAATATTAAGCTATGAAGATGAAATAAAGTGTTCTGAAACCTAAGAGCACTTGTTTCTTGGCTCTCGTCCTTTTGAAAACCCCTTTCCATTGGACCAGGGATCGAGCAGATCGGCGGAGACTTCAACAATGCCGTATGTTTTCTCAGCGGCGATGTGGGTGGTCTCACTGAAGCCACTTTGTAGGACAAAGCAGTTTTGGCTGAATATGTGCAGAGCCCGAGAGTTGGCTTTGGAGACCAAAAGTGAAAGCTACTGGTGGACGTGTCAATGGGAAAAGATACATACATTAGCCTTGATGGAGGTTGCTTGATATGCAAGCATTTTTGCGCCAGTGTTTCTAAAAATGGCATTTATCTTGTCATTAGCTGTATATTAAAATAAATCAATAAATGTTAAAACAATTAAAAACCCAAAATAGTAAATCAAGAGATACAAGATTACTTAAAACTGTGATGTAATTGTCAGATAATAGATTATATATATATGAAAAGAAAGCACAAGGCCTCTGATGCCGTGTTGTATAATATTGTAATTATTATAATTACACACCGAATTTTAGCAAATAAAAATCTTTATACTGTGTTTAAATTTTTTTTTTTTTTTAATACTCAATCCCCCCAGAACATCAAGTTTCCGAACATTAGCAGTGTTAAGTAATAACTAAAACGACGTGTTTGTTTAATAACTGTTCAGATTCTACTATTTTTTTGGCCCAGTTCCTCTGGTTAATTCCATTTTTTTCTTACCTCTGTGTTTGTCAGTTCTTTCTGTACAGTTTTCAGAGCACAAATGAATGTGTTTTATTTCTAATAAAAAAAAGTGTAAACAGCAGTGTGCATTATTCCTACTACCTGATCCAGCACAGATTGGCACGGTCAGAATACATTGAAGGATTGGGTTACAAAGGTACAGTATAATGAAATAGCAAAAGGTACAGTGCCATTCATTCTTACCTGGTTAAACTACAGTTTGATTTCTGTATGTAAATGTGCAATCCAAGCTGATTTTTCTTTATTTATTCTTCAATTTTCTTAATACAAATTTGAAGCAGGGGGTCTCCGGTGCTGAACCCTGTTAATTTCAGCTCGGGGACCCCCTTCTCCTGCAGATATTTGCCTCCGAAGGGGGTGCCTGTATCTCTGCAGTTTTCAGTTTCCTTATCACATGGGCCAATAGGAAACTGCACTGGATGATGTCACGGCTCCTTATTGAACCACACGTGTGTTACAGTGAACCCTGAAGTGGCTCCCGCTGCCCCCTACAGTTGTAAGTACCTCAGGAAGCAGGAGTCCCCAGAGCTGAAATGAATGGGGGTTCCGCTCCAGAGACCCCTTGCTTCATTCCTGTATTTAAAAAAACAATGAAGAAAAGAAGAAAGATAAAACGGGTTGGATTGCATCGTTAAGGGCATGCAATCTGTACTTCTATGAATTTCCATTGAAATATGTGATTGGTCCTCTGAAAAGGAAATATTGTAATTTGTCAATGGATTTGAAGCCAAAGGTGACACCGAGTGCTCATTTGAATATAATTTCCCAGAATCCCTTGCTGCAGTGGAAGCACTATGCTAAGAGATAATTGGGGAAAGGCAGGGTTGCAGACCTGTCTGAGGCATGAATGTGCTCACAAGTGACATTTTTTGTTTGCTGTATGTTATACGGTGAAGGGTTTTTGTCACTTTTTTATCCACCATAATTTATTTAACGTCAATAGTATAATAGAAACAGTCAGGGGGCTATTTAGCAAAATATTCCAACTGCAAAATCCTGGTGCAAAATACTGCCCTAGATATAGCAAACAACAAAATCCCATTGGTTTAAACTGTAACTTTTTTTCCGGAAGTGTTTAGGACCCAAAACAACCCCCGTCATATTTATGATGCTGAAAGACAGACAGCACCCAAGTGTCGCAGGCCTTTTGATGTTGTATCCACGTGAATGCTTCTTGAGAGATCACATGGAACCACTCCAAATGTCATAGGGACAGGCAAGTCCTCTTCTGCCTTCCGGGTCAAGTTTGTAGCTCTTAGAGAACTGTAACTTCAAAATCCCATTAAAAAATGAACAAAGTGCCATGAGGTTCTCAAGACCTCATAAGTGACCCTGATGGAGTTCTGAAATCATCCTAAAGGCACTGTAAAGTTTATAGACACAATACATCAGAGGATCAAATTGAATGAGTCCAAGTTACAGTTATAGCAAAAACAGAGATTCAGGAGTGCAAATAGGTCATGGTCCGTGAGGGGTATAAGCAGTGTGGTTGTTCAGAGTAATCAACTACCAGTTGCTAGTGATCTTTCTGGAGGCATTGTCAGCCGAGATTTGGTCCCTCTGTCCCTGGTAATTGACAACTTTCCCTGCAAACGGCCGTCGCAGCTGGAACACCGATGGCAGGACTGTAGCGCCTCGTCCAGATTCTGACCCTGGGTGGTCTCAACACCTTTTTATGCAGCTTGATTGTGAGTATAATACTTTTATCGTTTTTTATTTGTAGCTGTGTCCCCCTTGCCCCCCCTTACCTCCGATGCGGGGAAGAGGGAAGCTGTTGCGGCTGTGGGCACGCTGCAGAGAGTTGTCGGTGCCGCCGGAATGGCAGGTAGAACCGGCACAGGTATCGTGGGTGTGGGGGATGTCGATGCGGGCGAGTGGGTCGCCGGTGTCATGTCATGTCGGGGAGGCTCGCGCATGTGCAGCAAGCACCCGGCGGTCATTACAAGTTCATGCATGAGCAGAGGCTTCACAATTGTGGTGGCCATTACATACAGGCTCTGCATGGTAACTACAAGCCCCATAGTGCTTTGGGGTATAAGTCATGGGCCAGCTCAGCTAATAGGACTATTAGGATCCTCTGAGGAGAAGAGATACATTTTTGAGCGCTTGGAGCCACGCTAGTCAGTTGGAGCCATGTCAGACAAGGGGAAGGTAGGGTCTGAGTGTCAGTGGCACTCAGACTTAGCCAGAGAATCCCCCTTATGTCCCAGATAGGCCCCAATCACGTGTAGCTTGTGGCTGCTTCAGGGAAGGCCCTTAGATAGGGACACCCCCATTTTACTGTAGTGTCAGGGACACAGTGAAGACGCTGCGCGGTGATCATGGCCTGTGGTTTGGGACCATACCACCGCAGTGTTATCAAGACTCTTAAAGGTGAGACTCTCCTACCATAGTCCACCCAACGCAGAGACGGATGCCATCGCGGAGCCTCGTTGCTAAGTCAGCCGCACCGAGAACTGGAGTATTAGGCAGATACCTCAACAAAGTGCACCAACAGTTCACGGGATAGCGCTACGCCCTACACTTTTGGGTGGGCTAGACATTGGGAAAGGGACATCAGGGTATTGGTGCCTAGCACCCGATGTACTTTGGACACTCACTGGTGGTACTGGGCGGGGTGTTCATTATACTGTGTGGTTGTGTTCTTTTATATGTGCTGTCTGTAAAGGTTGTTATTATATACTGTGTGTGTTTACTATTACTATTGGCTCCTGAGAGGGGCTCCTCCCTCTACGCTGGAATCCCTCGCAGGTGGAGGTGCTGCATCGAGACGATAGTTATACCAACCCAAGGCTCCCAGAGGCGGAGGCTTGGGCCCTCTGTAAGCCAACAGGTAACGGCAGCACCGGTAGTCTCTCTCTCTATTTAGGGGGAAAGAGGGCTACATAATTAAAAAGGAATCTGCACTATTAATGTCTTCATTTTTCTATATGGGATCCCCCTCCATTTGTACCCAACATTCTTCATTTGGCTCTGATGGACGCCACAATGAGAGTACTTGGAAGCTCACACGAGTTGGTTACTCTGAGCAACTGCACTGTTTATACCACTCATGGACCATGATCCATTTGTGCTGCTGAATCTCGGTTTTTGCCATTCATTTATGGACTTGGATTGAGTCCATCTCGGGAGCTTCAGGGATTGTATAAATGTATTATCAGTTTCATCACTGAAGAGTATTCACATTCATCACCCTTAACGATATTTGCGCTCAATTCTTTTCTCTTCAAGTTAGTGACAGCAGATATTATTGCACCTGTGATCACACGATATCACATTACTGCAGTGGTGATATTTGTTGCATGCTTTACTGCAACTCATAAGGGAGGCACCAGTAACAACACTAACAACATTATTTCATATACTGTAGTGCTTTTATCCCATTGGGGCTCAAGATTCTTATCAATTAGACTATAGTGTGCGGTAGACAGCACATAGGAATTTTTACATAGACATCTTCTGCCCAGATGAGCTACAATCTATGTTTTTGGTGCCAGAGGCGCATGGAGATAAGTGATTTGCCCAAGGTCACAAGGAGCTGCAATCGGGAATTGTCAGCTGATTTAACTCGTAAATGTCTTTACTCACTAAGCCCCTCCTTCTTCAAAGGATGTCATAACCATTTGGTAAAAGGTGATATAACATCTGCTACATCTGTAAATGTTTATTAGGTGGTTCAGGCCATTTCAAATCAGACGCATACTGTATATATTTTTAAATAGTTTTTCGACTTTTTTCTTTCTTGTTCTGTTGCTTATTTTTTTTCCATATGTGGAGGTGTGAATATTTAAATCTGATTGCCCTATCGCTGAGAGGGAGCAAACACATTCTTTAGATACCCTGTTGTAAATGAAAACAGTAGAGAATTTCCACACTTCTACACAAATGAAAGGGGACTTAACAAGGATGCATT
Source organism: Ascaphus truei (assembly GCF_040206685.1). Lineage (NCBI taxonomy): Eukaryota > Metazoa > Chordata > Amphibia > Anura > Ascaphidae > Ascaphus > Ascaphus truei. The sequence continues at coordinate 15,541,561 of NC_134484.1, read as the reverse complement.
GATACATTATTATAACGATTAAAAAGTTAAAATGTGAACATGTTTCCTTGTTCTGGGCAAGCTGCCCAGGGGTGGATTGGGCTGTCGGGATACTGGGCAAATGCCCGGTGGGCAACTGCCACATCACGCCTGCAGCACAGGCCCACAGGGGGGGGGAGTGCTTTGGACCGGTGCTGCGCGTTGCATTGCAGTAACAGGCCCCGCGCTCTTCCCCACAGCAATGAAAATGATTACCAGGTGAAAAAGCAGGGCCTCTGTAAGAGAGACGCCCTCCTCTCGCGACATCATGATTTTGCTGTGGCATGTGATGCGTTGTCATGACAATGTGCCGTCACGTGATGCAGCGACATCACATGGCCGCGGCAATTTGTGAGGAGGGTGAGCAGGTAAGTGAAATGCCCGGGTCACAGGTCACCTCCAATCCGCCCCCGATGCTGCCTATATCCTATACTGATACCTTTTCCTTGTGTCTCTCTTCACACCCCACAACTACTGTAGTTTTCACCGTTTCATGCATTTAACCTACTTTGTCTCTTGTATCCCTGCCCTTTGCCTCACTCTCCCCCTCTTTTTTTCACGGACATCTTTTCCCATCCTCCATCACCACAAGATTTCTGCCTTTTGTTTGGTAGATCAGTAATGCCAGTCCTGAGGAAGAGAGTAGTACTCTCCAAACCTTGTCTTTAAAATATATAGTCCGTAGTCCAAATAAAAAAGGTATCACCTACAACTGAAATTCTCATTCATCATTCAAGTTAACAGTCCCCACAAAGGATTTTGTTTTTAATTTTCAAAGCAAATATCAAGATGACTAGTTGTGTTGAAATCTTTAACTGCCAAAGTGTTTGCAACATGTTGCAGACCTCTGGTAACAAAAAAAAGTTAAGGATATGGGTGTTTCACATTTCTTCCCTTTAAAACTCGACTTACGGAAGTTGAATTAAAAACATTTTTTTTTTTTTTTTTTCTCCCATAGAAAATAACTTCACTTTGCCTTTGTCATCTTGATCCTATTCTTCATTGTGAAATAAGAGGTTTAACTTTTAGAAGAAAAAAAATGATGTAAACAAATTTATGCTGTACAAACAAAAACACAAAGGCCAAGCGCAACATACAAAGTGACACAACATATAGTGCAATACTTCAGTGCTCATCTGCTCATGAGTAAAGGTCATTTACAGTAGTTAAACCCTTTGGCCAAAGCATTATAAGCCTGCAGCCAATGTCATGCATGACCAATTTTCAGGTCCTAACACTACCTGGTAAAATTCTCATGTACCTCTCTTTTTTGCTGGAGGGAGAACCACCCATATTTATGCTGTATTTTTTTTCTTAGTCCCATATGGAAAGCAGTCAATGAAAGTATTAGATTGTAAATAGTTTTTCTCCTAACTCTAGAATATAAATGGGATTGGGAATTCAGAGACATGTAAGACTTCTCTATAACAGGGAAGATCACTTCACAGCTCATATATATTCCAGCATGCAACTGGTTAATTTACTATTGAAGAATGAATTGCTGCAATGATAAGCTAATTATCCTTGAATTATCATTATATTATTAGTTTTTAGTCATAATTCACAAGCACATTAAATGTATTACATTTACAAAGCAGAGTCGTAGCATGTATTAACATGTTTGCAACTCCATTGCACTTAGTATCAACTGACAGCGGTTTGCATATGCTTAGGTTGAATCAATGGGAGAGATCCCACTGATTGTGTGATTCTTTGTAAGCTCCCAAGCAGCCCCAACATGTGACCTCCTGACGAAGTACGTAGTGCGAAATGCGTTGAGGTCACGCGGGGCTGTTGCATATGCGTCCACAGGCTGGAGAGGTGTACGAGTTGGAGAGAGGAGGACACGGTCAATGGAGCATCGTGGACCTGGAACCGTTTTTAATCTACCCATCTGATCTCACCCCGGATCTCCCAGCCTCACCTCTGCATGCCTTAGCTAGTTTGTAAGTACTTTTATTTTCTGTTACTGTTATTGTTGTAGTCCACTTAGTGGGACTTTGAATCTATATACAGTTATATACCTTATACTCTGTGCATTCTCTCCGCTTTTTCTTTGTGTGTCTTGTGTGAGTCCCCCTTTGGGTTCTCACATTCTCTAGGAGATTAAGGAGTTCTCACTACGGATGCAGCACGAGTATAAAAAAAAAATTCTATGAGGACAGCTTGAGCGTGGATTTCAAACAAAAAACTTTTACCCAAAGACAGGCTAATAAAAATACTGGTCCCCTCACAGATTTGTGGAAAGCTCTATGGAAGAAAGTTATGAGTGAATTTAAATAACTATATGAAAATAAATTTTACCTTGATAAAGATAAAAGAAAGTTTGAGCTCATGACAAGCTGGTCGTAATACATGAGGAAGAAATTATACTAGTTGAATGTCAGGATAGGACATGTGAAATAGACCTACATTTTAACCAATGTTCAGTGTTAGGGTTGAAAAATCAGTATTTCAAAGACCAATCTCAAAGTTGTTGCAAAATTCCTAGAACTGTATCAGGGATACAATATAAAGTGTATGCTTTGTGGAAAGAAAAGCAGGGGAAGAGATCAGCAGAGATATAAAGGGATTGCAAGGAAAACGATGAACTGAACCTAAAAATCAATTCAGCTCTCATGTCTGTAGCCCACAGCTGCAGAAGCAGCCCCCGCACCTCCCTTCTTCACCGAAACTAACACAGGAGTTTGTAAACTTCACAGTATACAGGTTAACTATTAACCTTGATAGAAATTTGCTAGAATTAAAAAAAAAAAGTAGTTTTTAAAGTAGTTTAAAAGAAATGAATGCAGATATCATGAAAGTATCCAGATTAGTTACATTATAAGAATAAGCATAGAAAAAGGACATTCTTATTAAATTTGTGGGGGTTTTTTTGCAGGAATAAGAATTAAACTGTTTTTTTTTTTTTCCCTCACCCAGAGTGTAGGCAAACAATGCACTAATGTCTAGTGTACATTTTTTGTTATCAATGATAATGTATAATTTTTTAGGATCATATGAAATTATTTGACTATAAATCAGAAGCGTTCGAATTTCTTTGTTTTGCACTGAAAAAGAAAAAGGGGACATCCTTTTTAAATGTTTTTTTGTTTGTTTTGTTTTTGTTTTAGAAAAAACATGGTAAATTCTGTGAGGAATACTTATTATATGTCGTGGAGTGAGATATTGTGTCACTCTACCATTGAATGATTTAGAAGAATAATAAGGGTTAAAATAAACTTAGCTAGCATTGTATTCTAAAGTTTGTTAGAGTAATGTTTTAAAAGAATATTTGAATTTTGCCTGCTGTAAAAGTATTGTTCGAAGAAAGTGAAGACCAAAAACAGCGCACAACGCTCATAGTGAAGTAAAATCTAGTATAATAAAATTGATCATTGAAATGGTATGTAGTGTGTGTACATCAGAGTAATTCTTTTAAACATTTCATGTTATACTGTAAGACATGGGTTACCACACTGGAGCGGACGAGATCGATGTTCGACACCGTCTGGTCTCTCCTGGAGCGTGTCGGAATAGGGCTGGTTTCTTCACCGGAGGTGGCACCGCACAAGCGGGCACGATAAATCCTCCTTGACGTATACAGGAACCAGTCTCTTTGGCAGTGTGTTCCGGGGATAGATATTTAAAATAGAAATAACTTTCCAGGGTCGCATGCACAGCAGTGTTAGAAATAGAGACACCCGATGTCACCAGACAGCATCCCGAGGGATTGTCCATGAGGTTTCTGTCAGGAAATCACAATGAAACAACTGCAGACACCAGTGGGGCAATATGGATACTAGTGTCCGAAGAGAGTAAAAAGACTCCAGCCCAAGGTAACCCTGACAGTGTGAAGCGGCAGTTGATGACATCACTGTATATCGCCACAGCAGCTGCGGCTAGACGGGATATGCCAAAAAAACAATATTGAGCCACACGTCAGTACTAAGGGCTAAAAAATTCAAAAGCATATAAACAGTATAAAATCCTACGCGTTTCGTGGTTCACCAACTACTTCATCAGAATGATTTTATACAGAGCACTCATAGGGAATTTGTACCCACCGGTCTCTAAGGATTGGTCGAACATTGGGGGTGTGCACGGCCAATCCGAATTGAGCAAAGGGTTTTAGCACAGCTGATGTCATCATTTCGGCCGGCCCATTTAAAAATAAAGTTTAATAAGAATGCAAACATATAAAAACAACACAACATATTATAAAAGAATGGGCTGCAATGAGTTAATAAACATATGTTAGGTTTGCATACTTTTGTAAAAGTATTGTGCTTGTGTACTACACGATAACACAGAGTATATGAAATACCTATTAGTGGTATAGAATATTATATTAACATTTCTTTACACCCTGACTCCCAGTATAAATTTGTATTTACATATAGTAATTCCATAGCTCATAAACATATTTTCACCAGGTTTGATAGGTTTTGGAACTCCTGGGTGTGGGAGATACTATGTTACAATATGTAAATGATATATTGATAGAAATAAAATATGAAGTACTGTATAACAGGATGTTTTAAATAAAGTTTTTTTTTTATTGTTTTAGAGGTGTCCGGACTAAAACTGAAATATAAGACACACAAAAGATGCCACAGTCAAATCACCCCTAGTTGATTAGATACTCAGTTAACCAAAGGTCAGGGTAAAGAGTGACCCTTTGGTGGTGCTACCGACCCAAAGGAAATATATAACACAAAAAGAAAAAGTAGGGTCAAAGAGGTGCACTCAAACACTGTATAATGAAAAGTAGAAAAAAATGGATTTTATTAGCAAAGAGTATGAAAAGCACATAAAACAGACCCACACAGATCATATAACAAATCGCTGTGTGACACAACGTTGAAACACCAAAGAGGTACAATAGGTCTGGTAAGAACCAAAACAAAGTAAAAATATGTTATTACAAATATACCATAACAGAACCAGGGGAAAAAAAATTCCCCCAGTAGTGTGACTAAGATCGGCCGATCCAATGCAAAAGATAATAATCAGTATGAATAGTAAGTAAGTTCAGACCACAGAAAAAATATATAATAAGTATACATAGACCTCTTAGTAATGGTGAGAGATGGTTAGACACACAGCTGAAATTGAATAAAAATTAGACCCTATAATGTGCTGCAAATCAACTCTGTAAACTGATGCCAGAACTAAGCTGCACATATGGAATAAGCAGCAGGAGAGAAAAGTCCAAATAGTGCACTAATAGCACTCATGTTAAATCCCCAGAGATGCAGAGCTCAAAGGTGGCATCAGCGACATCACAGAGGAGGATCTCAAGCAGTCTGGTGTTGCACACGGTCACAAGGTGGTGGGGGTGCTGTCACAGCGTACGCTCCCGGAAGAAGCCTTTTTGGAAAAACGGCCGTCGGAGCAGAGCTGTGACAGCACCCCCACCACCCTGTGACCCTTGTGCAACACCAGACTGCTTGAAATCCTCCTCTGTGATGTCGCTGATGCCATAACGTGAGACTTTGGTCTGTATCACAGGACTTCCTTGCTGCCTTAACGTGAGACGCTGGTCTTTATCACAGGACTTCCTCAGTGCCCTGTATACTATCTATCTGAAGTGCTCCATGTCCCAGGGTTACTTTCACAGAATCTTTGCTCATTACCTTTGAGCTCTGCATCTCTGGGGATTTAACATGAGTGCTATTAGTGCACTATTTGGACTTTTCTCTCCTGCTGCTTATTCCAAATGTGCAGCTTAGTTCTGGCATCAGTTTACAGAGATGATTTGCAGCACATTATAGGGTCTAATTTTTATTCAATTTCAGCTGTGTGTCTAACCATCTCTCACCATTACTAAGAGGTCTATGTATACTTATTATATATTTTTTCTGTGGTCTGGACTTACTTACCATTCATACTGATTATTATCTTTTGCATTGGATCGGCCGATCTAAGTCACACTACTGGGGGAAATTTTTTTTTTCCCTGGTTCTGTTATGGTATATTTGTAATAACATATTTTTACTTTGTTTTGGTTCTTACCAGACATATTGTACCTCTTTGGTGTTTCAACGTTGTGTCACACAGCGATTTGTTATATGATCTGTGTGGGTCTGTTTTATGTGTTTTTTATACTCTTTGCTAATAAAGTCCATTTTTTTCTACTTTTCATTATACAGTGTTTGAGTGCACCTCTTTGACCCTACTTTTACTGTTATATAAAACTGAAATATATCTAAACCATAAGTTTAAAAAAAGTAAAATTAAAATTTTTAGGGTAATAATAATAATAATAATATTAGACAAAAGAAAGAGAATAATCTAATAATGGAAGGAAACATTATAGATATTTACCCCGGCCCACTTCAATCACAGGAGTGAGAACATTTTGGCGTTTTGTTAATTTTGTTAAATTTTTCAAGGGAATTTATAGAAGGTTTTTCAGAAAAACTAGACCTGTCTATAATCTTTTAAAGGGAGATTTCCAGATTCACAAGGAATTACTGTACTATAGGAACGATTTTTGTTTTAAATTGTTTCATTTTTGTTATTAAGGTTTCTCTGTTCAAACCTATCATAGGAAACTAACTGTTTGTTTTCTTAAATGAACCGATCCTGTCTGATATTTAAACAGCAGTAATGAAAAAGACTGAAATTAGGAAAAATGTGTACCTTACCACAACAAACATGGTCGGTGTATATACATGTTTGTTGAGGGGGGGATATAATATGGTAATTATGATTCATAATTATAAAAAATATTTAGAGAATCAAATTATTTTCAAACTTTAAAGAAATTCAGTTCTATCACTATTATAGTTTAGAAAGTTGTTAAACAGAATTCTAGGTCACAAAAGTCAAAGAAAAGAATAGTATATACAGATTAATGTAAATTATACAAAGGAAAGGCAGATACATATGAATAAACAGGTGTCACTGCCAAGAACCTGATACTGTATTTGATTATCTCCTCAGGTGAAGGATGAATTTGGAAACCTGGAAGAGTCTCCCATTTGGACACAAAGCACCTGACAAACCGGACTTTTCTTTTTCCCATGAGAGTAGAATATTAACAGGTCCATAGTTTCTGACACTTTTTGGAACCAGAGATGTCCGATGTCCAAAAGTGGATAAAGAAAAAGAAACACCATTTTCTAAACCAGAACCAATGATGAAGGACATGGATCTATCAGATGAACAATAACCATTTCAGGAACCAAAGATGGAAGACAAGATCGGAAGCAAAAAGAAAATAAAGAAACGTTGTGAACAAATCATTCTCCATACACTATTTTATGTTATGATTTATATGTTTTTTATGTGAAAATATTTTGGGATAAAAATTAAGTGTTGGAGACATACTGTATGTCAATATCAAGATGGTGATCTATTTGGGAAGATCAATATAAATGTGACCCACTATATCCTCACATGAATAGACATATGTAAATAATGATTCTGAGATGTATTTTAAGAATGTACAACTCAATGTAATAGACAATCCTATTCAGATACATACACACAATCTAGATATTTTGGCTACAGAAGTAGTATTTTGACTCCATGCCTGGTATGGGAATATATCAGAATGCAATTGATATAGACACTTTAGTAAGTATATATAGTATATATATGGCAGAATTAGAGATCTTTTGTTTTGAAATCCAACCGTTCGTAAAAAGTTCATAAATTACCTTAAGAGGGGATATGACGATAGGCTTGAAGTCATTCTAAAATATTGATTAGGCCATATGCTCTATATTCATTTATATTCCAGCATGTAACTGGTTAATTTAGTATTGAAGGATGATTAGCTGCAATGATAACAACATAAAATCAGCTGAAGACAGCCAGGTGTATACATGTTTTAAACCGTGTATGTTTAATGTTTGCTGAGTTGAATAGTATATTGTCTTGAATTTGAATGCAAAGGTTAGTTAAATAGATAGTACTGTAGTAAGACCATACAATGGCGAGAGGTATTAAAGGATTAAGAACAAAGTTAATTCTGTTGTTCTTAGTGACAGACCAAAGAGTGTCATCTATGTCACAGTAAATATTTCTAAATGAAGAAAACAGTGTTCTAAGATTGATAATTAACTAATAGTATTTTGAGCTCAGAGTGAATAAAACAAGTGAGATTGTTTGAGAGAAAAGTACTGCATAACGAGTATAATTTCATAAATTTATGAAAAATTCAGAATCCTTTACCACCAAGAGCTAAGAAGAACAGAGCTAATGATTCTCCACTCTATAACTATATGCCTGACTGATGCAATCCTGATGACTGAAGTTATGCTGTAAGAGATGTTTTCTATTTGGTCCCTGATTAAATGAAGAAAAGAACCGTGCAGTGGACTATTTGATATATATTTAATTTAATGCAGAAAATCTTCATTTGGTGAACCAGCAAGTCCAAAAAGACTAATCTTCTTTAGTAGATAACCTCAAGGCTGTATTCCAGCTCAAGCTCACAGTCTGATTTCGTTTCCGTCTGCGCACATGGTGAGGCACCATGTTCCGGGGAGCGGGTATCTTCGTTTTTGTGTTGAAAAAATGTGTTACCTCTGTCCTTTGAGGCTTCCTGGACCTTTGTGGCATCTTCCCACTGCTAGTCGCAGTTTATATTGCTTGATCTCTGCAAAATTCAGTCGTTTACCTTCCATGTGCTGATGTGTGTGAGCGGAGGCCGGGCGTGCGCCCCCATAATTGCAGTGTTTTAGTTAATCGAGCAGACTACAAACCATAAAACAAAATGACCGGCATAAGTCCAAAAATGTTATTTTTTTGCTCACCTTATTTTTTTCTTACAGTTGAAATCTTGTTATACACTCCACAGACCTGCTATTGAATATTTCATTTTCAATAAGTTCTTGCGACAAGTAACCTAATCCAGCTTTGCTCAATGAGGATGCAGCCACTTTTCAATGTGTTTCCTTACCCTGAATGGACTTCATTCATAATCACTGCAATGGTAACAGAAACAGATACAGTACATGTTTGCCACTTGTTACAGTACCATTTTCTTGTGGATGATTAAGTTTGTTTCACAAAGAAGATCAATAAAATGTTGTTATGCTTCTAGCTCAAAGGATGTGTATTATTGCCCTTAAATACATCATAAACAAAATGCTACAGCACATATTTATTCTAAAGATAGCAAATTCCCCATGTAGCTCTTGCAACAACCTGGTATCTTCCCACACAATTAGCACTGTGGTATGTACGGGTTAGATACAATCGTAAACAATTTTGCTATTAGCCATGCCTTGTGATGCACTGTTCATGCTGAGTTTGGTAACAATTGACAGAAACTGAAAATTCAAATCCAATAATGTAATACACCCAACCATCATCCTTTTATGGAAATGATTCATAACATGTGATAAAAACAGCAAGCTTTCGTCCTGTCTCCCTCCTGCCTTTTGCTTCTAAACTCCTTGTACGTCTTGCATTCTCTCGCTTACTCCATTTTCTCACCACCTATTCTCTCCTAGACCCTCTACAATCTGGCTTCTGCACTGCTCACTCCACTGAAACAGCCCTCACTAAAATAACTAATGACCTCAATGCTGCCAAAGACAAAAGTCATTACACTCTGCTCATATTTCTCAACCTCTCTGCAGCATTTGATACTGTGGACCACCCTCTTCTTCTTCACATTCTCCATACTCTTAGTTTTCGTAACAAAGCTCTTTCCTGGATCTCCTCTTACCTCTCCCATCGTACTTTCAGTGTCTCTTTTGCTAACACCTCCTCCTCTATCAATCTCTATGTGGGGGTACCCCAGTTCTTCATCCTGGGACCTCTTCTCTTTTCTCACACTCTCTCTAGGTGACCTAATCACGTCTCTTGGGTTCAAATATCACCTCTATGCTGATGACACACAAATGTACTATACAACTCCTGACCTTACACCTGCTGTACAGACCAAAGCTTATTAATGTATCTCCACTATTTCATCCTGGATGGCCCTCTGCCGACTGAAACTTAGCATGTCAAAAATGGAGCTCCTCATATTTCCTCCCAATCCTTGCCCTACTGCCTCCTTCCACATTACTGTTGGAAGTACTGTACTATCATACACCCGGTAGCACAAGCATGCTGCCTAGGAGTCACACTCGACTCCTCTCTCACATTCTCCTCTCACATTCAAAAGGTAGTTAATACCTGTCATTTTTCATCCGCAATATTACAAAGATACGCCCTTTCCTCTGTTGATTGACTGCTAAATCTTTGACACAGGCCCTCATTCTCTCCCGTCTCTGTAACCTCCTGCTGTCCGGCCTTCCTGCCTCTCACCTGTCTCCCCTACAATCTATCCTAAACGCTATTGCTACAGAATCACTCAACTCTTTCCTAAATCTGTCTCGGCGTCTCCCCTGCTGAAATCCACTCCTGGCTTCCTATCAAATCCCGTATCACTCACTCAATTCTCCTCCTCACTTTTAAGACTTTACACTCTTCTGCCCCTCCTTACATCTCAGTACTAATGTCTCACTATGTGAGGATTTGCCGTTCCGGCGTTCAGGGACCATCCCCTCACCTGGCTGTACGTCATGGGCGCTCGTCTAGTCTCCCCGCTGATGCGCGCGGTAGGCTCCGTCCCCGCTCTGTTGTTAAACAACACCAGCATGGCAGTGACACGCGTTCCAGGCTCCACCCCCGCTCTGATGTCTCAAGGAACCTGCGTGGAAGTATCACACACTCCAAGTCCCGCTCTCTGAACCCTGTGACACGTGCGGGCTGCAAGTAACCTCCTACCTCCTACCTGATCGGCTGCATCATTGGACAAACCTGTGTGTACCAGCAGCCTATGACGATTCACTTCCTGGTTCCACTCCTGCTTGCTATTGGGCCTCCTTCCTTATATGCCCTGCACTTTCAGCTTACCTTTGCTGAGCATAGTCAGTGTGACGCCGTGCCTTGCTGCATTCTGTTCCTGATACCTTGTTTTGCCTTGTCTGCCTGATTAACCCTTTGTTGCCTGAACCCTGCTAGTTACTTGGACTCCGCTTCTCTCCGCTCCTGACCTTGGCAAAGTACTCCAACGTTCCGCTCTTCTACAATCCTGACCTTGGCAAAGTACCCCGACGATCCGCTCTTCTACAATCCTGACCTTGGGAAAGTACCATAACGATCCGCTATTCTCCAATCCTGACCTGGCAAGTATATACGACTACTCTGCACTCTATAACCCTGATCCGGCTTGCACGACCAATCTACATCCTAGGTGTGCCCGCGTGGCTGTGGGTTGGCGTTTCTCATTTCCCTACCTCAGCACCGTGGTCGCACTTCGTTTGTGGTGAGCTACGCGTTACACACTATGCACCATCCCGATTCTTGCTTTTTGCTCAAGGATGTCTTCTTGCTACCCCTTTCTTATCTAAAGCCCTCTCCCACTTTAAACCTTTCTCTCTGACTGCCCCACCCATCTGAATGCTCTTCCCCTCAAAATCCTACTAGCACCCTCTCTATCCATTTTAAGACACACTTATAAACACACCAGCTTAACTAAGCATATGAGTAGCTCCGTGGCTGATACTTTACACCTCACACATAACCTTGGCCCTTTACAGACACACTTACCAGAACACCCTCCTACTGTCTCTGTACATTCTTCCTACCTACCAATTAGATGGTAAGCTTTTGGGAGCAGGGACTCCTTTTCCTACATTTTACATTTATGTCTGAAGCACTTCTTCCCATTAATTGTTATTTGTATTATTTGTTATTTATATGATTGCCATGTGTATTACTGTTGTGAAGCGCTATGTACATTAATGGCACTATATAAATATAGACATGCATACAGGTGCGCCGACGAGTATTCTAACACTTGCCTTAAACTTGTCTTGGAAAATCTGGGGCAATAACCAACAAGATCAAGGCACATGCTGAAAAGATTTCAGTGACATTTCTGCAGAGACTAATGCCCCATCGAATTAACACAGCAGGGGTCCCTGGCAGTCCCATTCAGTACTACGGGGGGTTGCCTTACCATGCATGTCTCCGGATTGGTAGTTGGGGGTGGAGTTAGTCACTGTCGTCTCTGTGTCTGAATATACTGATTAGGTGTATACACATCAGAAGACCATTAGCAATCAAAGTGGGTGGATCGCATGTGAGCTGTGAGTATTGGCTGGTTATGTTATTCTGTGTCTATATATATGTTAATAAAGTTGTGATATGTATACCTTGAGAAAGCGCTCTGTGAAGCGTGAAACTTTGGTAGGGCTCTCCATTGCCCTGTTTTTCCATGACCAATAAATAATCTTTTTATGGGATACGCACCCTCCTTTCTACTTTTTTGATACCTACAGTAGTGCTCTTCCAGTTTTTCTCCTTCTCTACTAGCCTACCCCATGGATGGAAGCACACCTGGGGACCCCTCACCTTTGGATCACATGGACAGTGCGGCACTCAGAGTGAGTCAATCGCTTGCTACATGTTTTCCTGTTCAGGACTTTATTTAGACAATTGGTACGTTATAGGGTGTTATTATGCTCAATCTTCCTGGTGTTATTGTTAACAACAGCGTCACTTATTAGTGAGCTTACTATCCGGGACTGCAACCCAGTACCTGTCTTCTATCAAGTTAATGTTTAGGGGTCCCCCCTACAAGTATCTGGTTATTCATTCATTCATTTATCCTACTGTTGGGGTCTTTAGCATTACGCAGTCACATGGTCTGAATGGGACTACCAGGGACCCTCGCTGTTAATAAGATGGGCCATTAGTCTGTCTGCAGAAATTTTGCAGCATGTACCCAGCATGTACCCTGCATGTACCCAGCATGTTTTCAGCATGAACCAAGTATGTACCTGGGTCTTGTTGATTACCCCAGATTGGTTTAAGAAAACTCGTCGGTACTACAGTACATACGGTCCGGCCCTGATTAATGAATTGGATTGAGATTCAATAGAAGGTGGTAGGCTTTAGTTGACCTTAACTCCCTTTCAAATGAATGGGAGTTTAGATGTGCTAAAACAATCCCCTTTAGGGAATCTAGGGGGTGGAATGCAGACTAATTATATACAATCAGCATCCAGATTACCATTCTGGCTCTGCATTAAAAATATTATATGGTAATGTGAATAAAAAATCAAGAAAATCTCCCAACAAAGCGCACCCACAAAGTGTTGATAAAGATCAGGCATTAAACCCCATGTGGGACTCAGAATGCTTCTCCCTGTCCCAACGTTGATAGGCTCAGATGTGATGCCAAATGAGGTATGGTGTAGTGATCCCATAAAAGAAAGGGATCAAGAGGATGGTGCAGATCATAACAATAATGTATTCACAATGAAGTACATTTCTTCAAGAACCCCAGAGGAAGGTTCTACTTGGGTCGGAGCTGCCAAAACTGGTTACCAATCTTATTTATTACAATTATCACTTTCTCATTGGTTATTCATTAACCCTGTATTATTGCAATCGCAATTGGCACATATTTATTTGTGTATATTCCACACAGTGTTTATCCGCTTATTCACTATTGATATTGGGTTTTTTTTATATTCACTTTCTTACACTAATAGAGCGTCGGGGGGGAAATGTGTTGTTCGTGTTCTGCATTGAAAATAAGTCCTATCTGCTCTATTCTGTATGCACAGATCTAACCGGCAGAGAATCTGTAGGCACAGAGCTTTCATATAGTGGAGGTTTATCATTGCAAAAAACAAAATAGTCAAAAATACTACAAACCATGCACGGTTATAACTTTTTACCCCTTGAGTGCCATGGCGGGAGCGACCACATGATTGCGGAGTCATTGATGATGGAACAAAAGAGAGGGGCCTTCTTCTATTCCACAGCAAACCAGATCCCGTTCAGCATGACCTAGCTACTACCTCATGGTGCCCCTAGAGCAGGGGTGGGCAACCAATTTTTCAATGTAGCCACAGGTGTGGCGAATTATAAGGGAAAATAGCCACACCATGCAAAAATTGTTATTTTGTTGCGCATGCAAAAATTTAAAAAACTGTGTGTGTATATGCTTTCATTAGTACACATATATATGTTTGTGTGTTTGTGTATATATATATATATATATATATATATATATATATATATATATATCTTATACTATATTAGTGAAAGCACTGTATGTTTGCCTGCCTGCCTGCATGCATGCCTGCCTGGATGTCCGGTGTCCCTAGGGGAAATCTCATTGGTCCCTTGGCCCGCCCGCCCCCGCACACCTCTCATTGGCCTGAGGCGGAGTGACGGGCCAAAGGACACACAGGGACACACACACACACAGGGAACACAGGGACACACACACAGGGAACACAGGGACACACACACAGGGGGACACACACACACACAGACACACACAGACACACACAGACACACACAGACACACAGACACACAGACACACACACACACAGTGACTGACAGACAGACACACACACACACACACACACACACACACACGGACACAGGGACACACACACACAGTGACAGACACACACACAGTGACACACACACACACAGTGACACACACACACACACACACACACACACACACTGTTACATACATTAGCGGGGCTCACAGTGTTAGCAGCACCCGCGCGCACCTCCTCCTCTCCCCGTGTCTCCCGCGCTTTCACCCCGACCCCCCCTCCCCCGGCGCCGCTACAGTCAGCGGGACACACACACTATTATTACCCCTTCAGCGCCCCCCCCCCCCCCACCCACCCAGTGTCAGCGGCCGTGCGAGACCCCCCCTCTATATCTCCCACCTCTCCCCCCCCCACACATATACATGCCCCCCCCTCCCCGGCGCTACAACTCACCCCTCCCCGGCGGGGGAACAGCCAGTGGCCAGGCAGGCTGCCTCGCGGCGCCGAGTGCCCAAGATGGCGGCGCCCGGGACACAGCGGGGGAGCGGCCACAACACGCTGCCTCCCGCCTCAGATCCACGTGGAACCTGCCGGATGGGTGAGTGAGCGGCCTTCACCTCCCCTCCACCCCCCCTTCACCTCCCCTCCACCCCCCCCTCCCCTCCAGTGTCAGTGTCTCCCCGATACCCCCCCCCCCCCCGGCGCCGCTACAGTCAGCGGGGGAGCGAGCGCCCGGGACACAGCGGGAGAGCGGCCACAACACGCTGCCTCCCGCCTCAGATCCACGTGGGACCTGCCGGACGGGTGAGTGAGTGGCCTTCACCTCCCCTCACCCACCCATCACCTCCCCTCACCCCCTTTCACCTCCCCTCACTCCACTTCTCCCTTCCACCCCCCTTCACCTCCCCCCTCCACCTCCCCTCCACCCCCCCCCCTTCACCACCCCCCCTTCACCTCCCTTCCACCCCCCCCTTCACCTCCCTTCCACCCCCCCCTTCACCTCCCTTCCACCCCCCCCTTCACCTCCCTTCCACCCCCCCCTTCACCTCCCTTCCACCCCCCCCTTCACCTCCCTTCCACTCCCCCCCTTCATCTCCCCTCCACCCCCCCCTTCACCTCCCCTCCACCCCC
Source organism: Ascaphus truei (assembly GCF_040206685.1). Taxonomy (NCBI): domain Eukaryota; kingdom Metazoa; phylum Chordata; class Amphibia; order Anura; family Ascaphidae; genus Ascaphus; species Ascaphus truei. Next base: position 15,526,108 of record NC_134484.1, on the reverse strand, counting down.
CCTTCCCACCGCCTCCCCCCCCTTCCCACCGCCTCCCCCCACCTTCTCCCTCCTCCCCCTTCCCACCACTTCTCCCCTTCCCCCCCCGCTCCCCTTCCCCCCCCCGCTCCCCTTCCCCCCCCGCTCCCCTTCCCCCCCGCTCCCCTTCCCCCCCCACTCCCCTTCCCCCCCTCCGCTCCCCTTCCCCCCCCCTCCGCTCCCCTTCAATCCCCCTCCGCTCCCCTTTCCACCCCCCCCTCCGCTCCTCTTCCCCCCCCCCTCCACCTCTTTTTCCCCTTTCCCCTCCCACCCCCTCCCACACTTCCACCCCCTCCTCTAACCCTTCCCCCCCCTCCTCTAACCCTTCCCCCCCTCCTCTAACCCTTCCCCCCCTCCTCTAACCCCCCCCCCCTCCTCTAACCCTTCCCCCCCCCTCCTCTAACCCTTCCCCCCCTCCTCTAACCCTTCCCCCCCCTCCTCTAACCCTTCCCCCCCCTCCTCTAACCCTTCCCCCCCCTCCTCTAACCCTTCCCCCCTCCTCCACCCCTTGCCCCCCTCCTCCACCCCTTGCCCCCCTCCTCCACCCCTTGCCCCCCTCCTCCACCCCCTCCTCCCCTTCCCGCCGCCCTTCGCCTTCATGCCCGCCTTACCGCCTCCCCACCCCCGCCTCTGCCTTTCACCCGCCCTTACTCCGGCCGCCTCTGCCTTTCACCCACCGCCTCACAGCCGCTGCACGCAATGAACAGACACCCGCCACACTCGACACATACCTGCCGCCACACACACCTGCTGCCTCCCGCCCCTACGCACCGACATCAGTGACCCACCGCCTCACACCCTAGCAGGACCCCCACTCACAGACAGCACTCACAACCCACGCGCCAGACGCCGCCTCACACCCTTGCAGGACCCACACTCACAGACAGCACTCACAACCCACGCACCACCCGCCGCCTCACACCCTAGCAGGACCCCCACTCGCACACAGCACTCACAACCCACGCGCCACCCGCCGCCTCACACCCTAGCAGGACACACGACTCAGATTTTTACATCACTTATGCCACCAAAATATACATTGTACTGTGGTGTGGTTACAATAAACCATTTTTATACAACATCGTATTACATTTTCTTCCATCTTTCTTTTCAATATTATTATCCAACCTTTACAACAAACAGTCACCTATTGTTCCACGATTTATAAATAATACTACCTATTACGCATTTACATCCCGGGCAACGCCGGGTCTCTCAGCTAGTATATATATATATATATGTGTGTGTGTGTGTGTACACACACACACACACACACACACACACACACACACACACACACACACACACACACACACACACACACACACACACACACACACACACACACACACACACACACATATATATATATGTATATACAGTATGTTTGTATGTTTGTGTGTGTGTATGTATATATATATATATATACATATATATATATATATACATATATATATATATATATATATATATATATATATATATACACACACACACACACATATATATATATATATATATATATATATATATATATATATATATATATATATATATATATATATATATATATATATATATATATATATATATATATATATATATAT